>NC_062998.1:54739656-55068718 GCF_023078275.1 Leguminivora glycinivorella
TGAGTTTTTAAATTTTTTAAGTTTTGTATCTTGATTAAGCAACGTCTTGTGAAGGTATTCACAAAGTGGCATCGTAAGGACCCGATCCCAAGTATTTTTGTCGGCCTTCGACATAGGACCATAAGTTGAGTTTTTAAATTTTTTAAGTTTTATTTTTTTATGACGAATCTTCTACGAGTGCCCGCAAGTGACCTATGTATCATGATTAACCAACGTCTTCTGAACGTATTCACAAAGTGACATCGTAAGGACCCGATCCCAAGTATTTTTTTTCTGCCTTCGACATAGGACCATAAGTTGAGTTTTTAATTTTTTTAAGTTTTCTGCTTTTGTGGCGAATCTTCTACGAGTGCTCGCAAATGACCTGTGTATCTTGATTAAGCAACGTCTTGTGAAGGTATTTACAAAGTGGCATCGTAAGGACCCGATCCCAAGTATTTTTTTCGGCCTTCGACATAGGACCATAAGTTGAGTTTTTAAATTTTTAAGTTTTATTTTTTTATGACCAATCTTATACGAGTGCCCGCAAATGACCTGTGTATGTTGATTGAGCAACGTCTTGTGAAGGTATTTACAAAGTGGCATCGTAAGGACCCGATCCCAAGTATTTTTTTCGGCCTTCGACATAGGACCATAGGTTGAGTTTTTAATTTTTTTAAGTTTTCTGCTTTTATGGCGAATCTTCTACGAGTGCCCGCAAATGACCTGTGTATCTTGATTCAGCAACGTCTTCTGAAGTTATTCACAAAGTGGCAACGTAAGGACCCGATCCCAAGTATTTTTTTCGGCCTTCGACATAGGACCATAAGTTGAGTTTTTAAATTTTTTAAGTTTTATTTTTTTATGACGTATCTTCTACGAGTGCCCGCAAATGACCTGTGTATCTTGATTTAGCAACGTCTGGTGAAGGTGTTGACAAAGTGGCATCGTAAGGACCCGATCCCAAGTATTTTTTTCGGCCTTCGACATAGGACCATAAGTTGAGTTTTTAAATTTTTTAAGTTTTATTTTTTTATGACGAATCTTCTACGAGTGCCCGCAAATGACCTGTGTATCTTGATTTAGCAACGTCTTGTGAAGGTATTCACAAACTGGCATCGTAAGGACCCGATCCCAAGTATTTTTTTCGGCCTTCGACATATGACCATAAGTTGAGTTTTTAATTTTTTTAAGTTTTCTGCTTTTGTGGCGAATCTTTTACGAGTGCCCGCAAATGACCTATGTATCATGATTAAGCAACGTCTTCTGAAGGTATTCACAAAGTGGCATCGTAAGGACCCGATCCCAAATATTTTTTTCGGCCTTCGACATAGGACCATAATTTGAGTTTTTAAATTTTTTAAGTTTTATTTTTTATGACGAATCTTCTACGAGTGCCCGCAAATGACCTGTGTATCTTGATTAAGCAACGTCTTGTGAAGGTATTCACAAAGTGGCATCGTAAGGACCCGATCCCAAGTATTTTTGTCGGCCTTCGACATAGGACCATAAGTTGAGTTTTTAAATTTTTTAAGTTTTATTTTTTTATGACGAATCTTCTACGAGTGCCCGCAAGTGACCTATGTATCATGATTAACCAACGTCTTCTGAACGTATTCACAAAGTGACATCGTAAGGACCCGATCCCAAGTATTTTTTTTCTGCCTTCGACATAGGACCATAAGTTGAGTTTTTAATTTTTTTAAGTTTTCTGCTTTTGTGGCGAATCTTCTACGAGTGCTCGCAAATGACCTGTGTATCTTGATTAAGCAACGTCTTGTGAAGGTATTTACAAAGTGGCATCGTAAGGACCCGATCCCAAGTATTTTTTTCGGCCTTCGACATAGGACCATAAGTTGAGTTTTTAAATTTTTTAAGTTTTATTTTTTTATGACCAATCTTATACGAGTGCCCGCAAATGACCTGTGTATATTGATTGAGCAACGTCTTGTGAAGGTATTTACAAAGTGGCATCGTAAGGACCCGATCCCAAGTATTTTTTTTGGCCTTCGACATAGGACCATAGGTTGAGTTTTTAATTTTTTTAAGTTTTCTGCTTTTATGGCGAATCTTCTACGAGTGCCCGCAAATGACCTGTGTATCTTGATTCAGCAACGTCTTTTGAAGGTATTCACAAAGTGGCATCGTAAGGACCCGATCCCAAGTATTTTTTTTGGCCTTCGACATAGGACCATAGGTTGAGTTTTTAATTTTTTTAAGTTTTCTGCTTTTATGGCGAATCTTCTACGAGTGCCCGCAAATGACCTGTGTATCTTGATTCAGCAACGTCTTCTGAAGTTATTCACAAAGTGGCAACGTAAGGACCCGATCCCAAGTATTTTTTTCGGCCTTCGACATAGGACCATAAGTTGAGTTTTTAAATTTTTTAAGTTTTATTTTTTTATGACGTATCTCCTACGAGTGCCCGCAAATGACCTGTGTATCTTAATTTAGCAACGTCTTCTGAAGGTATTCACAAAGTAGCATCGTAAGGACCCGATCCCAAGTATTTTTTTCGGCCTGCGACATAGGACCATAAGTTGAGTTTTTAAAATTTTCAAGTTTTCTGCTTTTATGGTGAATCTTCTACGAGTTCCCGCAAATGAACTGTGTATTTTGATTGAGCAACGTCTTGTGAAGGTATTCACAAAGTGGCATCGTAAGGACCCGATCCCAAGTATTTTTTTCGGCCTTCGACATAGGACCATAAGTTGAGTTTTTAAATTTTTTAAGTTTTATTTTTTTATGGCGAATTTTCTACGAGTGCCCGCAAATGACCTGTTTATCTTGATTAAGCAACGTCTTGTGAAGGTATTCACAAATTGGCATCGTAAGGACCCGATCCCAAGTATTTTTTTCGGCCTTCGACATATGACCATAAGTTGAGTTTTTAAATTTTTTAAGTTTTATGTTTTTATGGTAAATCTTCTACGAGTGCCCGCAAATAACCTGTGTATCTTGATTGAGCAACGACTTTTGAAGGTATTGAAAAAGTGGCATCGTAAGGTCCCGATCCCAAGTATTTTTTTCGGCCTTCGACATAGGACCATAAGTTGAGTTTTTAAATTTTTTAAGTTTTATTTTTTTATGGCGAATCTTCTACGAGTGCCCGCAAATGACCTGTGTATCTTAATTGAGCCACGTCTTCTGAAGGTATTCACAAAGTGGCATCGTAAGGACCCGATCCCAAGTATTTTTTTGGGCCTTCGACATAGGACCATAAGTTGAGTTCTTCAATTTTTTAAGTTTTATTTTTTTATGGCGAATCTTCTACGAGTGCCCGCAAATGACCTGTGTATCTTGATTGAGCAACGACTTTTGAAGGTATTGACAAAGTGGCATCGTAAGGACCCGATCCCAAGTATTTTTTTCGGCCTTCGACATAGGACCATAAGTTGAGTTTTTAATTTTTTTAAGTTTTCTGCTTTTGTGGCGAATCTTTTACGAGTGCCCGCAAATGACCTGTGTATCTTGATTAAGCAACGTCTTGTGAAGGTATTCACAAAGTGGCATCGTAAGGACCCGATCCCAAGTATTTTTGTCGGCCTTCGACATAGGACCATAAGTTGAGTTTTTAAATTTTTTAAGTTTTATTTTTTTATGACGAATCTTCTACGAGTGCCCGCAAGTGACCTATGTATCATGATTAACCAACGTCTTCTGAACGTATTCACAAAGTGACATCGTAAGGACCCGATCCCAAGTATTTTTTTTCTGCCTTCGACATAGGACCATAAGTTGAGTTTTTAATTTTTTTAAGTTTTCTGCTTTTGTGGCGAATCTTCTACGAGTGCTCGCAAATGACCTGTGTATCTTGATTAAGCAACGTCTTGTGAAGGTATTTACAAAGTGGCATCGTAAGGACCCGATCCCAAGTATTTTTTTCGGCCTTCGACATAGGACCATAAGTTGAGTTTTTAAATTTTTAAGTTTTATTTTTTTATGACCAATCTTATACGAGTGCCCGCAAATGACCTGTGTATGTTGATTGAGCAACGTCTTGTGAAGGTATTTACAAAGTGGCATCGTAAGGACCCGATCCCAAGTATTTTTTTCGGCCTTCGACATAGGACCATAGGTTGAGTTTTTAATTTTTTTAAGTTTTCTGCTTTTATGGCGAATCTTCTACGAGTGCCCGCAAATGACCTGTGTATCTTGATTCAGCAACGTCTTCTGAAGTTATTCACAAAGTGGCAACGTAAGGACCCGATCCCAAGTATTTTTTTCGGCCTTCGACATAGGACCATAAGTTGAGTTTTTAAATTTTTTAAGTTTTATTTTTTTATGACGTATCTTCTACGAGTGCCCGCAAATGACCTGTGTATCTTGATTTAGCAACGTCTTGTGAAGGTGTTGACAAAGTGGCATCGTAAGGACCCGATCCCAAGTATTTTTTTCGGCCTTCGACATAGGACCATAAGTTGAGTTTTTAAATTTTTTAAGTTTTGTATCTTGATTAAGCAACGTCTTGTGAAGGTATTCACAAAGTGGCATCGTAAGGACCCGATCCCAAGTATTTTTGTCGGCCTTCGACATAGGACCATAAGTTGAGTTTTTAAATTTTTTAAGTTTTATTTTTTTATGACGAATCTTCTACGAGTGCCCGCAAGTGACCTATGTATCATGATTAACCAACGTCTTCTGAACGTATTCACAAAGTGACATCGTAAGGACCCGATCCCAAGTATTTTTTTCTGCCTTCGACATAGGACCATAAGTTGAGTTTTTAATTTTTTTAAGTTTTCTGCTTTTGTGGCGAATCTTCTACGAGTGTTCGCAAATGACCTGTGTATCTTGATTAAGCAACGTCTTGTGAAGGTATTTACAAAGTGGCATCGTAAGGACCCGATCCCAAGTATTTTTTTCGGCCTTCGACATAGGACCATAAGTTGAGTTTTTAAATTTTTAAGTTTTATTTTTTTATGACCAATCTTATACGAGTGCCCGCAAATGACCTGTGTATGTTGATTGAGCAACGTCTTGTGAAGGTATTTACAAAGTGGCATCGTAAGGACCCGATCCCAAGTATTTTTTTCGGCCTTCGACATAGGACCATAGGTTGAGTTTTTAATTTTTTTAAGTTTTCTGCTTTTATGGCGAATCTTCTACGAGTGCCCGCAAATGACCTGTGTATCTTGATTCAGCAACGTCTTCTGAAGTTATTCACAAAGTGGCAACGTAAGGACCCGATCCCAAGTATTTTTTTCGGCCTTCGACATAGGACCATAAGTTGAGTTTTTAAATTTTTTAAGTTTTATTTTTTTATGACGTATCTTCTACGAGTGCCCGCAAATGACCTGTGTATCTTGATTTAGCAACGTCTGGTGAAGGTGTTGACAAAGTGGCATCGTAAGGACCCGATCCCAAGTATTTTTTTCGGCCTTCGACATAGGACCATAAGTTGAGTTTTTAAATTTTTTAAGTTTTATTTTTTTATGACGAATCTTCTACGAGTGCCCGCAAATGACCTGTGTATCTTGATTTAGCAACGTCTTGTGAAGGTATTCACAAACTGGCATCGTAAGGACCCGATCCCAAGTATTTTTTTCGGCCTTCGACATATGACCATAGGTTGTGTTTTTATTTTTTTTAAGTTTTCTGCTTTTATGGCGAATCTTCTACGAGTGCCCGCAAATGACCTGTGTATCTTAATTCAGCAATGTCTTCTGAAGTTATTCACAAAGTGGCAACGTAAGGACCCGATCCCAAGTATTTTTTTCGGCCTTCGACATAGGACCATAAGTTGAGTTTTTAAATTTTTTAAGTTTTATTTTTTTATGGCGAATCTTCTACGAGTGCCCGCAAATGACCTGTGTATCTTGATTGAGCAACGACTTTTGAAGGTATTGACAAAGTGGCATCGTAAGGACCCGATCCCAAGTATTTTTTTCGGCCTTCGACATAGGACCATGAGTTGAGTTCTTCAATTTTATTTTTTTATGACCAATCTTCTACGAGTGCCCGCAAATGACCTATGTATCTTAATTGAGCCACGTCTTCTGAAGGTATTCACAAAGTGGCATCGTAAGGACCCGATCCCAAGTATTTTTTTGGGCCTTCGACATAGGACCATAAGTTGAGTTCTTCAATTTTTTAAGTTTTATTTTTTTATGACGAATCTTCTACGAGTGCCCGCAAATGACCTATGTATCTTGATTAAGCAACGTCTTCTGAAGGTATTCACAAAGTGGCATCGTAAGGACCCGATCCCAAGTATTTTTTTCGGCCTTCGACATAGGACCACAAGTTGAGTTTTTAAATTTTTTAAGTTTTATTTTTTTATGACGAATCTTCTACGAGTGCTCGCAAATGACCTGTGTATCTTGATTAAGCAACGTCTTGTGAAGGTATTCACAAAGTGGCATCGTAAGGACCCGATCCCAAGTATTTTTGTCGGCCTTCGACATAGGACCATAAGTTGAGTTTTTAAATTTTTTAAGTTTTATTTTTTTATGACGAATATTCTACTAGTGCCCGCAAGTGACCTATGTATCATGATTAACCAACGTCTTCTGAACGTATTCACAAAGTGACATCGTAAGGACCCGATCCCAAGTATTTTTTTCTGCCTTCGACATAGGACCATAAGTTGAGTTTTTAATTTTTTTAAGTTTTCTGCTTTTGTGGCGAATCTTCTACGAGTGTTCGCAAATGACCTGTGTATCTTGATTAAGCAACGTCTTGTGAAGGTATTTACAAAGTGGCATCGTTAGGACCCGATTCCAAGCAATTTTTTCGGCCTTCGACGTAGGACCATAAGTTGAGTTTTTCAAATTTTCAAGTTTTTTTTTTTTCGGCGAATCTAGTTCGAGTGCCCGCAAATGGCTTAACTGTCTGCAATCAGCAAGGTCTTATGAAGGTATGCACAAAGTGGCATCGTTAGGACCCGATTGTGTTATGAAGGTATGCACAAAATAGCATCATAATGTCATCATGCAGGAGCGTAAGTTGAATTTTTCAAATTTTCATTTTTTTTTTGGAAAATCTAAGGAGGTCCTAAAGATTCTAATATGTGAACAAACGTCAACTTATGAATATCTGTCGATTGAGATCAAAAAACTTGCAATAGGTGGTTAAAAGACAAACGTGAATATTGATAGCTCACCGCCGGGCGAGTAACTATAAACATCGCCGTGTCTCTTTTATTTACACGGGAGTGATTATCTTTTCATTTTTTATAGCCGATAGTGCCTTAAGCAGGTAACATGCCTACTTTACAGGTGTTACTTTCACTTTAGGCTCTTAAAATATCAGACGGGCAAGCATGATCAAGTGATAAAGCATCAGGCCATCCTTTTCGCACTATTTGTAAGTTTGTAATTTGTAATTTTAGTAACAGTAACTCTGAAATGTATATTTTGTTGAAAACAATGCTTGTTTTATTATTCTCTTATTTTTATTTTGTTTTATTTATTCATTAAGTACATATTATTATTTAATTTTTTGAAGCTCCATTTATTCTACAAAGAAGATTTTATTAAATGTATCTGAATTTTTTGCACGGCAGTTATGAGACTAAGTTACACATATTGTTACCTACAAACATCTGCCGAGCATTGTAAGTGATAATATATAGTCATAAATAGCCATTAACTAAACATATTTTTAAATGCATTATCATCCCTGAAAACCGTAAATTATACTACTAAAATAATTTAATTAAGAAGACTCCATATTTGCTTAACTTTTGTCAGGGTTTTGGCTTAAAATTTTAAAAATTGTGAAAATCTCGAAAACCAGGCGACTTTTACTAAACCTTAATGTCGATTTTCTGGACCAGTATAAGGTGCCCTCTTGGTGGATAAAAGGTTGTCCATTAATTACCGGGCACCCTGTATACTTCTAAAAACCATTTTTTTTCAGCTTAAATACAGTAAGATGCAGAGTAATTAGAGTTAACTGTAAGGGTTCAACTTTTATGCTCTATTAATTTCGTAAATGCCAGGCCTGGTGTCCCCTTTTGACCTTTCAAATACAAGATGCCTCCTTAAATATGATGTAATTTGAAATCTTTGCTCAGGGAATATGGTCCAATTTTCTTTCCATTTTGAAATATTTTATTTCTTATAGTTTTCTATTTGGAGGATTATGTATGAGCGCACATAAAAAAAAGCCCAGTTTAACAACTTGTGCTATTTAAATTGCTAATATAGGTAAATACCAAGAGCAAATAAAAATTTAAATTGTATATATTATTTTAATAGTCAAACTATGATATTAAAAGGCGTCTAATCTAATAATAACCGGTAGTTAAAAGAGGTCAAAAAGTCCAGTAAAATAACTATCGTGAAATACCTCTTTTCCTACACTCAACGTGACCACAGTATAAAACCGGTAATAATTCTTGTAACAAATTTTCCTTGAGTAGCGCTCGCACGCAGCGAAGTGCAGAGAGTATATGCGAAACTGGAGGATGCTGGTCGCGTCAGTACTCGCCGCGCTGCGTGGCTCTGCCGTGTCGCGCGCGGCGCGTGCGAGAGAGCCAAATACTGATCGCGTCGCCGCTGCCGCAGATTAACTGAGTCGTCCTACTGCGACGTGACTCAACCCTGTCGCTTGCACTTTTCCAAGCGCCCCCGTCACCCTATTTTTTTACGGTTTTTTTTAATGTTATGTACCTGAAAGTACAGAGTATAAACGGCTGAAATTGCAGACGAAAATATCGTTAGGGTGGAATCACATGTATCAACATTTTCGCAATTCCGCATCAATTCAGGGTGGATTCCGTATCGATTCGGTCAGCGTGCAGCGTTAAATGCGTACAAGTGCAGCAATGCGTGTAACATGCTGAGGAATGCTTATGCGAGTTAACGCGGGCGCGGGTGAACGGCTGCTAACAAGTGAAGTGCGTCTGTAGGCACACCTCGGACAATTTCGATCAAATATATGAAAGCACAGATTATTAATAAGTTACGTAACAGATCCTTCACTTGCCCGCAAAACGACAAATACCTATACGCTTTATTGAACTAATACTAATAAGTTACTACTTCAGGTGTTCGTAAACAAGTTTTTGCGGCGAATCGTTGGAGTCTTCTGGCCACGGACCATCTCTAACGCGAAATTATGGGAATCGACTGGACAAAACCCTATAGCCAAAGAGATACTTCTGCGGAAATGGCGCTGGATAGGACTTGTCTTACGGAGGCCAAACAACCACCTGTCTAAGCAAGGGTTGACTTGGAATATTCCCGGATCAAGGGGGAGAGGTCGCCCGCGAACTACATGGAGGCGCACGGCGGAAAAGGAGGCTGGCTCAGCGGGCCTCGGCTGGGCGCGCCTGGAGGAGGCCGCATCGGACCGGGAATAGTGGAAATCCTTCCTAAGAGAGAAATCCTTCCCTATGATGAGGGACAACAGGACATAATCATCATCATCAATAAGTTACGATGTAATACTCAGAAGAATAGTAGGTACGTGTTATGTGTGTGCGCGTGCTGATTAAGTAGTGTAGCTTTTAAGCCATCGACGCGACCGTCGACAGTTCGTTCCCAACTTCGGACGCGCTCGGTACCGATCAATCGGTAATTATTGTCGGGACAATTTGTAATTTTAACTGATTAAACAAGTTAACTTTGCGATTAAGTTTTATTGAAGAAAATTTACCCAAGAACTATTAGTGGCGCAGTCTAAAAGGATAGCTAGAGCTTTTCCACCTCAAAAGCCTAGTCACCGGACCTCCGGAGCCGAAAATGCTGTTTGCCGTCGCCATACTGTGAGTCCTTTCCATTTTCCTTAGTGTTTTTGTACTTTACAGAAATTTATTAATTTTCTTTCGAACTGCTTAATTGTATATCCACAAGTTTTGTCCAATTTTCCCGTATTCGATTTCCTTTAATTGTTATAATGGCGGAAGCAAATAATAATAATATTAATCAATTTAAGATAGCTCTTAGTGTTATACCAGAATACAATGGAAGTCCAAATCAGTTACACAGATTTATAACTACGTGTGAAACCGTCTTGACCCAATACTATGACGTAGCACAACCCAATAATTTTAACAATCAAATATTGCTGCATAGCGTTCTTAATAAGCTGAAAGGAAAAGCCGAAGAGGTCGTTACTATAAATGGTGTTGCATCGTGGGTGGAAGTAAAACAGGTGTTACTAAAAAATTTCGCCGACCAACGGGACGAAAACTGCCTTAATAGAGACCTTGTTAATTTGCGCCAAGAGAGCGAGACCCCCAAGAATTTTATAACCGCTGCATGCATTTACTCAGTACTATTATAAATTACGTTAACTTGCACGAAACTGACGAAAACAAGAAAGCTTGCAAGCGAGATTTCTTTACATCTCAAACCTTGAAAGCTTTCCTGACTGGCCTTAAGGACCCTCTGGGTGTAACGATCAGAACCATGCGTCCTTCGGACATGCCAACGGCCTTGCAATTTATCAAAGAGGAACAAAATATACATTATCTCCAAAAAAGGCAAGCACCTCAAACTAATTTCCAAAAACCATTGGACTTAAACAAGTTTGCTCCTCACAATTTACCCCCAAGACCGGTGCCCTTCGCCAACTTAAATAAACCGTCATTTTCACAACGACAAAACGTCTCATCTCATCAAAATAATTACAGACCTTTCTATCCCAATCCATACAAAAATAATCCGTGGAACAGGCCTCAATATCCCTACAACCCATCAAGGCAATTTTCTGGACAACAAACCAACAAAAATGTAGAACAACCTAAACCTATGAGTGGAATTTCATATCGATCAGCTCAGGTACCATTGAGACCATACATGCCAGCTATAAATAACCCTTTAAATAATCATACCTGCCAAACTATGTATCAACAACAATGTCCGGCGCTTGAGACGCTTATCGCGGACCCACGCGAATACGCCGCTATCACTGGCGGCCACAGTTCTGAGAACGCGCAGTGCGACAATGTATGCACAGACTATTTAGACTACCAGCAGTACCACGATAATTATGAACTAAATTTTAATGAACAGGAAATTAATCAGGATTTTCCTCAGGATTCGGATACGACCAAAGACCCCTAGCATTAGAAATACACGCTCACTTAAAAAGACGGCTACCCTATATCGAAATTAAAGAGCCTCCCCTGAAATTACTGATTGATACCGGAGCTAATCAATCATTCTTGTCACCAGAAGTTTTCGAAAAGCATTTCAACAAGCATCAGCTATTGTTTGAACCATTCACTGTAAACTCAGATTATACTACTGTTTTTAACTACGCTGTGGAGATACCTTCGTTCGCCGAACTAAAGGAGAAATCTTTGTTTAAATACTACATTTATAGGTTTCATAACGTATTTGACGGATTAATTGGTTTCGAAATGCTGGAACATTTAAAAGCTAAAGTTGACCTGGAAAATAAATTACTTATTACACCAAACGCTAATATACCAATAAAGGTTTTGACTTCTGAAACAAAATCTCTATTCGAAGCCCTTATAAAATCAAACTCAACAAAGGATTTGATGGTACCAGTCAACATCCGCAACGGTGATATCTACATCCCACGCACTAATGTAAACAATTGTTACATTCCCGACACTGTAACCCGAGCAGAGGCAGGTAAGGCCCACCTGCAAATAACAAACCCGACTAATAATGACATCATTGTTATGTTATCGTCGCCCCTTAGAGCCCAGACGCTGAATAATGATTATGAAATTTATAACTTAGAAACGACTTGCGAGAAAAATGATAGTGCTCTATCATTTCTTAGAATGGATCATCTTAACATAGAAGAGAAATGGAACCTTTCAAATTTATGCGAAGCATATAGCGATGTTTTTTATACTGAAAACACTCCGCTTACGTTCACGAATCAGATTAAACACCGGATAAATACAACGGACGAGATCCCAATCTATACGCGTTCTTACAGATATCCCCAAATACATAAAGCAGAAGTAGACAAGCAAATTGAATCGATGCTTCAACAAAACATAATACGTCCATCCAATAGCCCATGGTCATCCCCAATCTGGATTGTCCCAAAGAAACAAGACGCAACAGGCCAAACTAAATGGAGATTAGTGGTAGATTATAGAAAGTTAAACGAAAAAACAATAAGTGATAAGTATCCGATCCCTAACATCAATGATATTTTAGACAAACTTGGTCGATGCCAATATTTCACGACATTGGACCTTGCCTCAGGGTTTCATCAAATAGAAATGCACCCCGATGATATAGAAAAAACTGCATTCAGCGTAGATACTAACAATGACGGATACCGCGGTGTTTACGCCTATTTGCGCATGCCTTTTGGTTTAAAAAATGCACCGTCAACATTCCAACGTGTCATGGACAACGTGTTACGCGGCTTAAAGAATATAATGGTGTACATGGATGATATAATCGTTTACAGCACTTCCCTCCAAGAACACATCCAAAATTTAGAAGACGTCTTCCAAAGACTCCGCGAATCCAACTTCAAGATACAGATAAACAAATCAGAGTTCATGAAACGTGAGACTCTTTTCTTAGGACATATAATTACCACAGAAGGTATTAAGCCCGACCCTAATAAAATCAAAGCAGTCCAGCAGTTTCCTATTCCAAAAACCAGCAAAGAAATAAAATCGTTCTTGGGATTACTCGGCTATTATCGAAAATTTATTCCCCAATTTGCGAAATTGACTAAACCATTGACTTCATGTTTAAAAAAGGGTGCAAAGATTGAACTTACCCCCGAATATATAAATTGCTTTAAACACTGTCAAAATTTGCTTACAAACGACCCGCTTTTACAGTATCCGGATTTCGAAAAACCTTTTAACTTGCGCACGGATGCTTCGAATTACGCTATAGGTGCCGTACTTTCACAAGGGCCGATCGGATCTGACCTTCCGATTGCCTATGCTTCCCGGACGCTTAACGAAAGTGAAGTAAAATATAGCACGATTGAGAAAGAACTTCTTTCAATAGTTTACGCTACGAAATACTTCCGACCCTATCTATACGGTCGAAAATTCAACATAATTACCGATCACAAACCTTTACAATATTTGATGAACGTAAAAGAACCTAATAGTAGATTGACAAGATGGCGCTTACGACTAGAAGAGTACGATTATACTATCACCTATATGAAAGGAAAACTTAATTCGAACGCCGACGCGTTATCACGAATAGAGCTGCAAAACAATGAGATAAATTTAAATATTGATCACCCTAACCAGGACCCAGACGACGGGCCATCGTCCATGGTCGTAAACCACTCTGAAAGCGAAAGCGATGAAGAAGATAACTTACCTTTAGCAGCCCTGGCACGCCATACTGCTCTCCCTGAAAGTGATTCATCTGATGAAGATGACTTACCTCTGGCCGTGCTAAAACACCGAGAAATGAATAAACAAACACCTGATCAGCCGCAAAGTACTGTTCACTCACAACTAGAAAATCCGATACTGGAAATACCCATCTCTGACAAGCCAATAAATGTTTTCAACAACCAGCTCTTCTTGGATTTCGTGCATCACTCCCCGACAAAACCAAAATTAATCAAGATTTTTCCCACCAAAATTAGAATATTAGTCCAAATAAATAAAAACAATATTCAAGCCGACATAATAAACCTTTTCAAAGAATTTGTAAAACCCCAAACTAAATATGGCATCTTCATGCCCCACGAATTCATCCCAGAGGGGCTTCAGAAATATGGCTTACATCAGTGTTACAAATGACCTTCAGAAATATGGCTTATAATTTAACTTTCTGCAAAACCCACATCGAAGATGTAACTGATTTGAGTTCGAAAAACAAATCGAAATCATGCAACGCATACATAACGGTCCAACTAATCAGCGAGGAATACAGGAAACTGAACGAAGAATAAAATTACAGTACTACTAGCATAGCCAAATATAAACAATAGCGTAACAGAATTTATAAACAATTGTGATATCTGCCAAACCAGTAAATATGAAAGACACCATGACGTAATAAACAATTATATCAATTCGTACCTGTGGCTACGAAACCGTTCGAATATCCTTATACTGTCCTTCACGTAGACACATTTACAGTCAATGGCCAAAAGTTCCTTACTATCATTGACATATTTTCCAAATATGCTCAGGCATACCCCTTACAATCATGCACTGGATTAAGCGTGCTAAACGCCCTTTCCATATATATGTCCCATCATGGCCCACCTTTGTGTATCACTGCTGATCAAGGCACGGAGTTCAAAAATCAGTTAATAAAGGAACTAGCAAAATTACATAAAATAAAACTTCATTTTATCAGCGTTAATAACCCTGAATCTAATGGTGCTATTGAACGGTTCCATTCAACTATACTCGAACATATTAGAATCATAAACAAAAACCAGTTAGAACTTACAACTAATGAACTCATGGTCTATGCAATTATTGGCTATAATAACAGTATCCATTCAGCGACCAAGAAAAAACCTATTGAAATCATTAATGGGCATTTTAACGACCGCGATCTATTTGACATTAATATTGAAGACGTTTATCTACAAAATTACGTTAATAGGCATAAAGATGTGACGAAAGAGTTATATGCAAATCTTAACAAATCCCTTGTAGAATATCAAGAGAAATCTATTTCGAGGGCTAACAAGGATAGATCCGAACCTCCCGTATACGAAGAAAACCGAGCCGTGTACATTAAAAACCCCGCGGCTGCTCGTCAAAAGACGAAACCACGTTATTTAGGTCGTAGAATTAAGAGAAACTTGGAATTAAAAGTTATAGACGATAAGGATATCAGTCATCATAAAAGAACGCTGAGGGTGCCGTTAAAACAACAAAGACCATTGTTCCAGGACCCTCCTGATAGGAGCGACCCAGGGCCGGCAAGTAACCCTCACGGAGCTGGATAACAACCCCGGAGTCCTGCCATTTAAACTGGGCACCGCTAAGATTCAGATGACTGAACATGTGTTTTTACACTACTATGAACTAAATAGTATTAAGGATAGTATTAGTAATATAGAGAACTATATAGGTAGTTACTTAGATTATATGAAATCTGCCGACCCCCTTTATTTTAGAGATAACTCAGTGACGACCACCCAGATTTTCTTGAACGACCTCAACACCATTTATGGTAAATTCAATGCCTTGTACGCGATTCACCCTAAGCAAAAACGCGGCCTTTTTAACGGTTTGGGTACTGTCATAAAAAGCATTACTGGAAATTTGGATCACGACGATGCACGTCATTATAACCAAGCCATACAAACATTACAGGAAAATCAAAATCTAATTGGAAATAAATTGAATTCTGGAATTAGCATTAATAAACAAATGTTAGAATCATTCAATAACACGTTGTTAGCTATGATCTCTAACGAAAATAAAATTCATGTTGCCTTGAACGAAATCATAATTGATGTGAATATGACTAACTACCGCTTATCAGACTATATCAAAATTAACAGTCTATGTAACATGATAAAAAGTAATTTACGGAGTCTTCTTGACTTTGTTACCATGCTTGAAAATGCAATTGCTTTCTCTAAACTGGGTATAACCCACCACAGTGTAGTCGGCACTGATAATATCATGTTTATATCAAACGTCTTGTTTAAACTTTACAAGGAACAAGAAATGCTTATCAATGAAAACACCGCGTTTCGAGACTATTATGACATCATTACTTGTGGTTCCTTTTATGCAGAGAATAGAGTCGTGTTTGCATTGAAATTTCCTGTAATGTACAAGAATACATACACCTACTACCATCTATTTCCCACTCCGACTTATAATTCGACCATTCTGATCCCTCCTAAACCTTATATGGCAATGAACGACGAGAAACACCAGTACATGGAACAAGAATGTAAACGTTTCCAAGAAACATATTACTGTGAAGAAACCTTTTTTACCTTGGCATCAAAGCCCGACGATTGCATCTACTCGCTGATCCTAAACCAAGAAATTTCTGCTACCTGCCAATATACAGCATTTACGAGTGACTTTGAGATGCTTCAAAGATTAGACGACTACCATTACGCAATAACATGTTCGCGACGAACAAAATTACAACTCTTATGCGACAGCGAAGAAATTAGATTTATCCAAGGAACCTACCTGATTGAAGTCCCCGAAGGCTGTATGTTCACCACCGCAAGTTCATCTGTTAAAAACTACAAAAATGAAATTAAAGGCCAGGCTATTAAGCTTATTTCCTTCCAAATGTCAAATATTAGTATTAGAAATACTGCACAACCGTTGAAACTGGAAAGAATTCCGCTGGAACAATTGTATAAACTCGAAGCTCTCCTAGAAAAGGAGGAACCATTGCAACAACTGCGAACAATTGACATCAAGGATAATGACCACCTGTATTGGATCATACCTTTATACGCACTCATCGCCGTAGCCGCCGGAATACTGCTTTGGAGGAAACTAAAAACACGTCGGTCAACCACGATCCCGAATGTCCAGGACGTCGAGTTGGCCCCTGCTGGCCAGCCCTTCTTCACGGGAAGGTCTTCTCAGTGATAAGGGGGGTGTTATGTGTGTGCGCGTGCTGATTAAGTAGTGTAGCTTTTAAGCCATCGACGCGACCGTCGACAGTTCGTTCCCAACTTCGGACGCGCTCGGTACCGATCAATCGGTAATTATTGTCGGGACAATTTGTAATTTTAACTGATTAAACAAGTTAACTTTGCGATTAAGTTTTATTGAAGAAAATTTACCCAAGAACTATTAGTTACGTGCCACGCGACGGGGCCTGGTCTAAGCTCGTGTAGGTGAACGCGTACTATGCTTGTATGAGTGAGATATGACAGGTCGACTGGTCGCATTCTTGAAAGCCGCTAACGGTAACTGCGAGGTAACCGAGAGCGGGTGGGCGGCATCGGCACTTTCACCGGGAAGCGGGAGTGACCATACTGTACTATAGTACTCTTTATTATACTGTGCTGCAGGACAAGCATAAAAAGGGGCCCGACTGTCTCATTCTCGCTCACAGGATAGATTCCGTCTCTCTCTAATTGTAAGTTATACCATCAGAAAAAGACGGGTAGTTTATCTCACAAGAGATACTGTCTATAATACTACGTTGGCCCGCGGCCGGCTTCGCCCGCGTTCAATTCGGAATTGCAGAATGTTCCACAAAACTTCTACAACATGATACGTCTATGATAGAAACCAAATATTCCATGGCCGCTCAGATATATGAAGGCGACTTTACAGCCTTTTTTAATATTATAAATGGGCCCACTCTTGGCCACAGACTAGCCAAAAGCAAAGACATGGCCTACGCTGGAGTGAGCTCGCCCAGAAGAAGCTTGTTCACCCTTGATTTGAAGGTTGCCGGGTTATATGAGCTCGGAAATATAACCGCCGGCAAGGAATTCCACTCCTTAGGCTTTGTATTAGTGTATTAGGCGTGTGTGTGTAGTACATGTACTAATAGTACAAAATACACGATTCCCTACACTGTACTAGACCGAACTACTCCCAAATGATTCTGCTCTCTAGTACATTTAGTACACTCACACACGCGCAACAGAATGGGAGCGAAAGTAGCGAAGAGCCGAGAAATGACAATGACAGTGTGATCCGACAGCAACCGAACTAGAACCGACTGACTCGGACCGAGAGCGCGCGATAACGGCCGATCAGCTCTCGGCTAGTACGAGCGAGCGTTACTGTACGCCATATGCACAATTTGTCTCTCGCTCTCTCGGTGTACTACTGTCCTAAATGTCCTAAAAGAACGAACTAGTACACTTCGGAGATCGTACTAGTTGGGAGCGATCTTTTCAGTGAACGAGCAGGCACAACTATACTTTGTATTGTGAATTGCAGTAGAATTGCAACCTTCAGCTCTTTCGTTTAATATTAAATGATAAGTCTATAATAACAGTTTTCAGTCGATTTGTTATTTCTTATTTGACATTAAACAATACTGGTAATTCAATTATACTTCATCAATTCTTAATGCACTTCAAACATAAATACTAAATAAATAAAATGGCAACGCGTATACCGTACAGTCAACCAATTGGAACCCTAGGCCACTCTTCAACCATAACTATACTGTATTTCTATGTCTTAACTTGTTTTATGTACAATAAAGTGTTTACGTACATACATACATACAACCATGTCAAAATGACAAGCAGTAAAAGATTTCTTGCAATCTGATTTATAACGTCTTTCTGAGGTACGTTTTTTTCTTAGACTTTATCTGTCTATACGGAGTTACATATATGACGACCCTGTAGAATAAAGGTGGTCACATCTGTCAGCCGCATTTGATGTACTTATGAGAAATCGCTCGCTAGTATGAAGACGCTTACGCACCGGAAAGCTGACAACTTACGCACGCATGTTCATTTCATACTCACGAGCGATTTATGCGATGCTGATAGATGTGATTCCACCCTAAGCTACTTGGTCCCACCGCGAGCTAGTAACCTATGAGCTATCGTCTATAAAAACGAACAAAAGATAAGCACTCCCGTGCTAATAAAAGAGACACGGCGATATTTATAGGTGGGCGAGTATAAACATCGCCGTGTCTATTTTATTTACGCGGGAGTGATTATCTTTTGTTCGCTTTTATAGCCGATAGCTCATAGTTACTAGCTCGCGGTGGGACTAGTGCCTAAGCTACCTCACATCAAAGGTATATTCACTGTGCGCGAAGTAGTGGGATGAGCTTGAGTTTCGCATAACATGCAATGCTGCATTTTTTGATTATACAACGACGTCACTTTAAGAGGCAACAGGAGGGATCAATTCTCCATTCAAACTCTCTCGTCCATTCCTCCCTTGTTTTTGAAGCTTGACGCTTGACCAATGATTTTTTAATACGGATTATTATTGTTTTATATGTATCGTACTGTTTAGATATTTTTTTAACCCTTAGAGTCACTTTGTATATCATGCTATACAAAACAAATAAAAAAATAAAAAGGGTACTGCGCCAATGTTTAAAGAGGAATGACTTTTGTAGTACAATTTATAAAGGTGGGTAGAATTTGCATTAAAATACCTTGACGTGTATAAGTGCTCGATAATAACACAATTGGACGAATTGTGCGACCATGAGAAAATCTTTGCGGAGTCATAAGGTAAATTAACATAATTTAATAGAATTTCTTAGAATTCAACCAAAGAAAGCAGTGCCCTTTATTGGAATGATAATAACCTATCTTTCAATGCAATATTTTTGTGTCGGATATATTGTAGTTACGTTTTATTCTCATATTTCCAACACGGTTTAGTATACTATACGTTGCCAACACTCCTGTGAATGAAGTCTGATTTGTTCCGTATGGCATACTATACGTTGCGACTACCACTCTAAATAACTTTAAAACTGTTTATAGTGTTATTAGACTTATTAATACCTATGTTTAATTACAAATCCTGGCAAAACTGCATTTTAATGGCCTCAATACAAAGAGCCCATCATTTTATGGGAATTTGCCTATTCGCGTAGGCTACAAAATGGGAATCAAGATTCCCGGTTTGTAGCCGGTTACGAACTGGGCCAGCGTGGTACCGTTTGGTTACTAAGTTTTTTAACTGGCTACAGAACGGGAATATAGAATTCCCTATTTGTAGCTGGTTACGTATTGGGCCCGAGTTAGGTACTGATCGGAATTTCTACCAAATAAAAGCTAAGACGGTGTAGATACGGACAGACGAACAGAGCGAACTATAAGGGTTCCTATAGTCAACCTAGTTGACTACGAAACCCTAAAAAATTACTCAATGTCAGCATTATTTGAATAAATCATGTAGGTATTCATGACGGTAAAAAAGTCTCATTTTGTAACCATTTTTTTCCCGTTTGGAAGCTGGTTACCAACCATGGCTATAAGAATCGGTAATGATTTAGGCTCATTTTGTAACCAGTTTCAACACGGGATGCTTTTTCCCGTTTCGAAGCTGGTTACCAAACGTGGTTACAAATCGGTAACGGGAAAGTCCTAATTTGAAGCCAGTTACGAAGTGGGATTTTTTTCCCGTTTCCCGGTTACCAAGTTTTAGTCACGAAACGGTACTAAAGGACAATCTGTTCGTCATTCATTACAATCGCCACGGGAGGGGTGGATCTCACAGCTAAGCTGATAGCATTGTATAATACCGAAATTAATTTCCATGCGTTATCAATAATTTGAGAAAAAATATTTAAGTACAACCTTAAATATTTTTTCTCAAATTATTGATATAGTTACGTGTATCAATAACGCATGCATGGCTTCTGAGACGACGTCACTTATAAACTGGCTAATATAAAGAAACAAAATGACCGCCTGAAAAAAATCCGTTATGAACGGTCAGGCAAGTAGAAAATGCACGAAATGTGATGTGCATTTGTGCTACGTGAAGACAAGAAACTGCTTTGTTACTTACCATCGCATTGCATAGGAAGTATAGTATTGCTTAGAATAGTATACATATACCCAGGATCGTTTTTTGTTGAGTTGTTGACAACGTATATTATTCTATACGTAGATTATTTAGGTATTTACAAGTTATAGATTTTTTTTTGTATTTTTTACACTTACTTTGTCACTATAATAAATCTAAAAAAACATTTGAAAACTGCTTTACATTAAAAAAAATGTTGCGACTCTAAGGGTTAAAGGTTCTAGAGGTCATAAAAGCGGCCTAATAGTAATAGATTCTGCCACTATAAAATGTGGCAATAATTCAAAATTGATAACAATTATTAAAAAATTATTGAGATTTTCATATTTTGATCCAATTCGTTAAATTTTGGAGGAGAAAACATAAACAGTCGAGAGCGGCCTTTAGTACCATTTCGAAACTAAAAATTGGTAACCAGCTTCGAAACCGGAAAAAAATCTCAATTCGTAACTGGCTTCAAATTGGGACTTTCCCATTACCGATTCGTAACCACGTTTGGTAACCAGCATCGAAACGGGAAAAAGAATCCCGTGTTGTAACTGGTTATAAAATGAGACTATTTCATTACCGATTCGTAGCCATGGTTGGTAACCAGCTTCCAAACGGAAAAAATATCCCGTATTGTAAATAGTTACAAACTGGGATTTGTTTTGCCGTCATGAACACATGTTTTATTCGAATAATGCTGACATTGAGTAATTTTTTAGGGTTCCGTAGTCAACTAGGTTGACTAACTTATAGTTTCACTCTGTCCGTCCTATATGTACACTGTCCTAGCTTCGATTTGGTAGAATCTTCAATCAATAACTCCGGCCCAATACCTAACAACACGGAATCTTGATTCCCAATTTGTAACCAGTTACAAAACTTAGTTACCAAACGGTACTACTCTGGCCCCATACGTAACCGACTACAAATTTGGAATCAGGATTCCCGGTTTGTAGCCGGTTACGAAATTTTGGCTACCAAGCGGTACTAAACCGAGAGCGGCACCTCGATATTTCGCAATATCTTTCACCTGAATTGTCCTTCCTTAATACACAGTTTATTTAAACAAAATTCAAAAAGAAAGAAAGATTCCTGACCATTTTTAGCGTTTTCGTTCCTGTTGAGTCTTAACACGGCAGACGCAGGTAGGTTCTAGGCTAGATCAAAGGCTATTTCTGCGAAATCTAATTACGAAGAACTAGCAATCAGACCTGTAATAAAAAGTGACCTCTCTTGTTTCTTTACGTACCGAGAAAATTCAAAGAATACTGAATAAAGCCACTCTTGCAAATTCTTGGTTTTAATAAAATTATAATTAGTATAAATTTCTGGTAGGGAGCAAAACTACGTATTTACAGCGAGGGCGGTAATTGAACCCTGAACGAAGCGAATGATTCCATAATTGAATCCTGTGCGCAGAGAAGAAATATATTCCTGACCTTAGTAAGGGATTCAAGTGGTAACGCCCAAGGTAGATATAATTTTGTTACCATACTGTTTTTCACATCACCTATGAAGTAATCCCAAAATGTTTGTAACGCTGTTGTAAAAATATTACGCACTTAATCGTCACAATTTTTTTATACATTATACTATGTGCAAAACTCTTTTTCTCAAACATGCAATGAAATATTGTCTTTACGTTCCTTAAAATGGGCTGGGAAGTATCGCTTTTTGGGCGCAACAACTCGAGAGGACTGTAAAGGGATTTCATATTATTTTTCAGGCCTAGGCCTGCAAAGTAACTTTTTTTTATAAAATATTGTCCTTTAGAGCATTTTTTATTTTATTTCATTGTATGTTTGAGAAAAGCACTATACATGCCTCGGCGTGAAAACGGATTCCCGGCCTCGTATCCCTATCCCACATATACCCACTTGGCCGGAAATCCTCATTTTCCCGGCCTCTGATGTAATGTACTATTTGTTTATATTTTATACTGGCAACATTATATTTTTGAACAGCAAAATGCCCCTTTGCGGATCCTAACAGAGAAACAAGGGCCTCTTTCCGAAATGGTAATGTGAAAAAAATACTTCCCTCACATGCTTCCGCTTCCAAGTACAATAATGTAACATGATTTAGCGTGACGAGCACAGATCTAAGACAACGAAAAAACACGAAAAACATGGATTTAACACGAACGTGCCGAAAGAAGATTATGACGAGTAAAGGACGAGACGGATTAAGATAAAGATGAACAACGAAATTGACCGTAGTTGAGAAAGACCATCGACGATCATGACGAATAAAGAATGGCCGACGAAAGCAGAATCGGACAAATTTAGGAACGTGACGAAAACGAACGAGACGACCCAAGAGTATACCATAGAATCTGGTTACAAAATTGTATGAGAACTGGTTGATAATTGCGCCCTGTAGAGGAGAACATCCGGACATACCAAAGCCAATCGAGTTAAACCGTAGATCCTACGCTCTCGCTGTGGTCAATTCGTCATCATCCTCCTTGCGTTATCCCGGCATTTGCCGCGGCTCATGGGAGCCTGGGGTCCGCTGTGACAACTAATCCCAAGATTTGGCGTAGGCACTAGTTTTACGTAAGCGACTGCCATCTGACCTTCCAACCCAAAGGGTAACTAGGCCTTATTGGAATTAATTAGTCCGGTTTCCTCACGATGTTTTCCTTCACCGAAAAGCAACTGGCAAATATCAAATGACATTTCGCACATAAGTTCCGAAAAACTCATTGGTGGCTCGAACCCGCGACCTCTGGATTGAAAGTCGCACGCTCTTACTATTGTCAATTATCTATTAATATAAATTTTCTTTGGGTCTCAGCATCTTTACATTTCCTCATGTTCCACCATGTTTAGCGTCTCTTTGTTCCAGGTTGTTCTCTCCGCTGGTTCCGCCTGCGCGGCAACCTGCTCTTCTACCTGAAGGGTCCGGAGCCCTGGTACGAGCCCATGGGGGTCATCGTCCTGGGCCACCATCAGGTGAAGACCCAGCCGCCTGACGAGAACGGACACTGGCCCTTTCAGATAGGTAAGGAAGATTCTACTGCTTTCAAGAGTGCCCATTGTGAAATTCCACGCCATTGTTATGCTCCTGGGCTGTTGCTAAAACAACCTGCTGTTCTCAAGAACCTGGACTCCTGGTACGAGCCCATGGGAGTCATAGACCTAGGCCACCGTCAGGTCACACGTCGGACACTGGCGATCAAATATATGAAAGAGACGCGTTCCTAGCACACAGTCTAAGCTCGTGTAGGTGAACGCGTACCGTGCTTGTATGAGTGAGATATGACAGGTTGACTGTTCGCGTTTTAGACAGGCGGTAACTGTGAGGTAACCGAGAGGGGGTGGGCGGCGCTTTCAGCGGGGTGAGGGAGTAGCCATACTATACGATAGTACTCTTTATTATACTGTGGTCAGGTGAAGACCCAGCCGCCTGACGAGAACGGACACTGGCCCTTTCAGATAGGTAAGTAAGATTCTACTGCTTTCTGACCCTTTAGCACAACTTGCCTTGTCGCGCGCGAGTCCATACTTGAAGTGGCGCTTGATGCACAGTTATTATTTTAAGTAAAGTATTGGTTATGGAATGTACATTGTGGTATAGAATAGGCGCTGACTCCACATACATGCTACGGATTACGGAAGCCGCAGCGCTGATCTTCCGTCAGAACCTTAAAAACTTAATACTAAGGGAACGACTTAGAGCAGCGCAAGGCAAGTTGTGCTAAAGGGGCTGGAGGGCCCATTGCGAAAAGCCAACACAGCATGAGGCACTGGTCCCACCGCGAGCTAGTAAACTATGAGCTGTCGGCTATAAAAACGAACAAAAGATAATCACTCCCGCGTAAATAAAAGAGACACGGCGATGTTTACTCGTATAGTTACTCGCCCAGCGGTGAGCTATCAATATCGCCGTGTCTCTTTTATTTGCACAGGAGTGCTTATCTTTTGTTCGTTTTTATAGCCGATAGTTCATATTTATAGCTTACTATGTAGCTCGCGGTGGGACCAGTGCCTTATGCCACCTGATGAGTTCGGGCACTAGCCACTTCAGATTTTGAGTCGTTTCTAATCTACTGAATGGTTCGCACCACGGATGGTAAAAAAAAAAACTAAATCTAAATCGGTTCATCCGTTCGGGAACTACGATGCCACAGACAGACACATACACAAACAGACAGACAGACAAATAGACACGTGAAACTTATAACACCCCGTGGTTTTTGTGTCGGTGGTTAAAAAGGCGATCCTCGTCGTGCCTGACTGTATACGATCTTTATTATTCTATGCAGACAAAACCGTGGGCACAACCTAGTCTTACAATATTCCATCGTTGCTTTTGCTTCATTTAGTAAATGTCAAACGTAATACGATATGAGTTAGTCAGGACAAAAACAACTCTAGGAGAGTCGACGTAAATAGAGCAAGCCTCTCAACTCTCAATGCCCTCGATGGCTTTATTACTTTATAAAAAGCAAAGCTACATTAAATGGCTCTACAATACTCTACATTTTGTAAGCTTTAGTATGCGCCAACTTATCTTGTTACATTACAGTCCCTATATGTATACCTATCCCGAAACAGAAGCGCTGGTGGCCCAGCGGTAAGAGCGTGCGACTTTCAATCCGGAGGTCGCGGGTTCGAAGCCCGGCTCGTACCAATGAGTTTTTCGGAACTTATGTGCGAAATGTCATTTGATATTTGCCAGTCGCTTTTCGGTGAAGGAAAACATCGTGAGGAAACCGGACTAATTCCAATAAGGCCTAGTTACCCTTCGGGTTGGAAGGTCAGATGGCAGTCGCTTTTGTGAAACTAGTGCCTATGCCAAATCTTTTGATTAGTTGTCACAGCGGACCCCAGGCTCCCATGAGCCGCGGCAAATGCCGGGATAACGCAAGGAGGATGATGATGATGTATACCTATCCCTATATACGCGGTGCAGCGTTGTCGTATTTATATGTCTGTAACCAGTTGAAACAGTTGATTGGGATTAATAACAGTAAAACCATCTAACTATATACCTAGAAAACACATGATGCATGAATTCCTTTATTTCTACCATGCTCCACCAATGGACCAGCTGAGGATTTTAAAAACCTGACACAAACTGCGTGTTTGTTTTGTATCTGCAGACTTCTAAATTTTAAGTTTATATAAATGCAAATAATATTATGTGTGTAATGATAAAAATATACGATAAAAAAAATAACCTAACCACAAAATTAAAATTTTGAAAAAAACCTCGACAGCGATATAGTGGACCGATTTTCATAAAACATGGCTAAGAACACTCCCGACTAACTCAGCTTTCAAACAAAAAAAACTAAATCGAAATCGGTTCATCCGTTCGGGAGCTACGATGCCACAGACAGACACACACAGACAGACAAACAGACAGACAGACACGTCAAACT
Organism: Leguminivora glycinivorella; assembly: GCF_023078275.1. Classification (NCBI taxonomy): domain Eukaryota; kingdom Metazoa; phylum Arthropoda; class Insecta; order Lepidoptera; family Tortricidae; genus Leguminivora; species Leguminivora glycinivorella. The sequence continues at coordinate 54,765,384 of NC_062998.1, forward strand.
TTTAACACCCCGATGTTTTTGCGTCGGGGGTTAATAAAACGGAAAAGTTACGATTTCTGGTTATATTTGATATTACTATAAAAAATGTAGGCATGTTCTCATAATATGTTCATTCCAGTATGGGACAACGGCGTCAGCTACCGCATGGCGACCCACCACGAGTCTGAACGCACGCTGTGGCTCAAGGCCATACAGATGGCGCCCTACGACAACATCAAGGCGCAGATATCCTCGCTGAGGGACCGGCTCAACAAGATCCGGCCACACGTGGACATAGCCACCTACAGGCTGCAGAGGGGCATCCTTACTGGTGAGGTTTATCTGAAGACACACAGGTGGCGCCATGCAACATCAACAGATCCTGAGGGACCGGCTCAACAAGATCCGGCCACACGTGGACATAGCCACGTACAGGTTGCAGAGGGGCATCCTTACTGGTGAGGTTTATCTGAAGACACACAGGTGGCGCCCTACAACATCAACAGATCCTGAGGGACCGGCTCAACAAGATCCGGCCACACGTGGACATAGCCACCTACAGGCTGCAGAGGGGCATCCTTACTGGTGAGGTTTATCTGAAGACACACAGGTGGCGCCCTGCAACATCAACAGATCCTGAAGGACCGGCTCAACAAGATCCGGCCACACGTGGACATAGCCACCTACAGGCTGCAGAGGGGCGACCTTACTGGTGAGGTTTATCTGAAGACACACAGGTGGCGCCCTGCAACATCAACAGATCCTGAAGGACCGGCTCAACAAGATCCGGCCACACGTGGACATAGCCACCTACAGGCTGCAGAGGGGCGACCTTACTGGTGAGGTTTATCTGAAGACACACAGGTGGCGCCATGCAACATCAACAGATCCTGAAGGACCGGCTCAACAAGATCCGGCCACACGTGGACATAGCCACCTACAGGCTGCAGAGGGGCATCCTTACTGGTGAGGTTTATCTGAAGACACACAGGTGGCGCCCTGCAACATCAACAGATCCTGAAGGACCGGCTCAACAAGATCCGGCCACACGTGGACATAGCCACCTACAGGCTGCAGAGGGGCATCCTTACTGGTGAGGTTTATCTGAAGACACACAGGTGGCGCCATGCAACATCAACAGATCCTGAAGGACCGGCTCAACAAGATCCGGCCACACGTGGACATAGCCACCTACAGGCTGCAGAGGGGCATCCTTACTGGTGAGGTTTATCTGAAGACACACAGGTGGCGCCCTGCAACATCAACAGATCCTGAAGGACCGGCTCAACAAGATCCGGCCACACGTGGACATAGCCACCTACAGGCTGCAGAGGGGCATCCTTACTGGTGAGGTTTATCTGAAGACACACAGGTGGCGCCATGCAACATCAACAGATCCTGAGGGACCGGCTCAACAAGATCCGGCCACACGTGGACATAGCCACCTACAGGCTGCAGAGGGGCATCCTTACTGGTGAGGTTTATCTGAAGACACACAGGTGGCGCCATGCAACATCAACAGATCCTGAGGGACCGGCTCAACAAGATCCGGCCACACGTGGACATAGCCACCTACAGGCTGCAGAGGGGCATCCTTACTGGTGAGGTTTATCTGAAGACACACAGGTGGCGCCCTGCAACATCAACAGATCCTGAAGGACCGGCTCAACAAGATCCGGCCACACGTGGACATAGCCACCTACAGGCTGCAGAGGGGCATCCTTACTGGTGAGGTTTCTCTCTAAACATCCAAATTAGAAACTAATCAATGACCGCTGGTCCTAGAGATTCCAAATATGGCACGTAGGTTCCTTTTAACGTGTAGAAGAGCACTAAGAAAGGATTTTTCAAAATTCTCCTCCTAAGGGGGTGAAAGGGGGTCCAAAGTTTGTATGGGAATACAAGCGAGTTAATTATACTTGTAGTGTTATGAACAGCATTTTGTTTCGGCAGACATGAACGAGGTGCCTCTCTGCGAGCTGGCGCTCTCCTGCGACAACCTACTGTGCGACACGCACGGCCGCCCCCCCTCCCCCCTCGTGGTACTGTACGTGCGGTACCCGAAGGGCCTGTGCGTTCGGTACGGTACCACCGAGGTTGTTGAGGTGAGTCTTACAATGGTTAAGAACTGTAGGTAGGTGCGATAGTGTTCTCCTGCGACACGCATCCCCCATTTAATTTACTATTCACGTATCAAGTAGGTATTAATTATTATATAGATTAGTATTGAAGTCATGATTAAAATGATTGATAAATAATGATTAATTATTAAATAAAACTCTTGAATCAACCTATTAGAATTTGCAGCAAAGCGAAAATCGAGCCTTGAAGAGTTGAAGCGTCATTTGAACTCGAAAATATATAAATGATATACTTAATGAATTCGCTTCTACGCCTGCTAATCACATCAAACCAAACCTCCGAATGGCCTCAGAGGCCTACCACTGACGACGCCGTTCGCAATGGATTCTCTCTAAGGACCACTACTATACTTCTACTTACTGATGTGCCGACGGAAAGTTTCCAAAATTCTGAAATTTTCACATAGACACTTCGGAAACTTTCCATACTTTGTATGGACAATTGTATGGATGGAAACTTTCCATTTCACAAATTTAAATTTCCTTTATTTGTGAAAGTTTCGTGAATTTTTCAAGAAATTAAAGATTTTTTTGGAAAGTTTCTGCAATTTGCACATCACTACTTCTACTACTTCTTTGAAACGTACTAGGGGTTAATCATTGAGAGTACTTATATAGGTAGTCTATGTATTGTAGACGATTTAAAAGTGCTTATTGAAGAATATTTTGACTCCAGATACACGGTCTTAGTACGGGACTTAACCCGTTCTGAAAATATATTGACAACTGATTCAAAAAACCCCGATATAGTGGAGCGATTTTCATGAAACTCCCGACTACCTCAGCTTTCAAACAAAAAAACTAAATCTAAATCGGTTCATCGTTCGGGAGCTACGATGCCATAGACAGACAGACAGACGGACACGGCAAACTTATAACACCCAGTTTTTGCGTCGGGGGTTTATCCACATCGCCTACGATATTCCCGATTCGCGAGCCTCCGCGGTAGGGCCGCCAGGGTACGCAGCCGAATGGCACAAACGCTCACGAAACGATACGCTAGCAGATATCTATCTCTATCGCTCGTGCGTATTGGCGTGACAGAGCTAGACTACCTTTCGCGGCGTTTTCGTTTCGCGTCGTAGAAATGATATTCGGCTGCGGCACCAGGTGATTGCATAACAATTTACAACTCATATTACAAGCGGTAATCCCCCTCCAATTCATTTTATAAGAAAGAGAGTTCCACTTGTAATACAAGTTGTAAATTGTTATGCAATAGGCCCCAGGTGAGCCGCCCTGCATCGCCAGTTGATAAGGGCGGGCCGGGCGCGCCGCACGGCCGCCAGCCTCGCGCCGCGGGGGAGGTGAGGCGGCGGGCTACTCGTAGGCAAGTACCTACCCCTTTATGCACTTACGGTCAGCCAATAATGTTTGAGTTCAAAATATGTTTGAGCTAGGACAAAAAAATGATCCCAACATTTTCTATTATTTTGCATAATTTCCACGTGTAACCGCTGTACAGAGTGTTTGAAAAATGGTAACGAAGTGGAAAATTAAATTTGGGACGCTTTTTTTTACCTAGTAGGATCGAAATGGCTCATGATTCTGAGCAGGAAAAACATTAAACTTACCTATTTTAGAAATAAAATTTTCGCGAAAATGTCCAGAACCCTTTCACAGTGAAAGTCAAAGTGACTGCTATAACAAATAAAGCACGGTGTCAATACGACAGGGTTCTAGAGTGGCCTAGGATTCTAACTGTACATACTGACTGCAACTAAATGCAGAGTTGCAGTCCGTACCTTAAATGTGTTTTTTTATTACAAGCTTATAAATTCTTAATAATATGAGAGTTTATTTCTGAAATAAATTATATTGAATTCAATTTAATAATGTACACTTAATTATAATATAATAATACATTTTTCATTATTAAAAAAAAGCGCTGTGTCCTAGCGGTACCTAAGAGCGTGCGACTTTCGATCCGGAGGTCGCGGGTTCGATCCCCGGCTCGTACCCAATGAGTTTTTCGGAACTTATGTGCGAAATGCCATTTTGATATTTGCAGGGTACCTAACTAGGCCTTATTGGGGTTTTTCCTTCACCGAAAAGCGACTGGAAAATATCAAATGACATTTCGCACATAAGTTCCGAAAAACTCATTGGTACGAGCCGGGCTTCGAACCCGTGACCTCCGGATTGAAAGTCGCACGCTCTTACCGCTAGGCCACCTGGCACTTCGGAATGCTCCAAATCGTATTCGACATTAATTGTATCACGTAGTTCACGTTCAGTATTGTAGTTTATTAAATTATTGATTATCAATGTAACTCGGTGTCGCAATTAGAAGTAACATAATTAATTTAGATAATTATCGGCGAATAATTGACGCAATATACTTCAATCAGATCAATAAACTATTTGAGAGAGATGAGATTAGCCCAGGAGCGGGATAAGTGGCGTACACGAAGGGAGGCCTATGGTCAGCAGTGGGCGATTAACGGCTGAAATGATGAGGATGAATACACTATTTGAAGTATTTAAAATAGGGATGACAGTGTGCTTCCGTGCGTTTGTCGAAATGTTGAAAATAGAACATCTTTTCTGCACTTCTGTTCCCTAAGTGCGTTTTCACATTATCCGATCCGATATCGGATGTAGGAAGGATTTTAAAAGGAAAAAAAATCAAAGATGGCGGCGTTAATATGGAATATCGGTCCGAAATTCGATATCGGATCGGATTTATTTGTGTGATGAGCAAAGATTCTTCCTGAGTCGTGTATGTATTTCGTCGCTTAGCACCATTGAGGTATAATGTACTAGAGAGGACACGGCGAACAAAAAGTTTGCGCCACAAACATAAGTCCAGTGGACTTATGTTGCCTCAGTCAGTCTCTGCGCGTGGTGGGAGGAGGTTGTCTCTGACTGCACACAAATAAAATGAAAAAATGCCTTCCTGTGCTATAAGATACTGTTGAAGTCATACGAGAAAATCTAATAAAAGTGACGGTGTCACATTTCATCGGTTAGTAGACAAGCTATTTTGATCTAACTTAATTTAAGTAATTATTATAATGAAGGGACGGGCTCCTTAAACGCGATGCTATGGCCGCCATTTTGACAACTGGAATCATAGATGAATCGCGCAGACATGACATGTAGGTAATAAGGTATAATAATTGTGATCATATTCTGTTTTCAATATATAATATAAAAATATTTATTTCAATTTATAGTTTTGAATATTACACGGTTCTAATACGAATTTTAGTCGATAATATTATACAATAAGCATGATTTTGAATTATTTCTGAATTATAATTCTCATTATTGACGAAAAATAGTGACACCAAAACTGAAATAGTATTAAAGTATTTAATGCAACCGGTGTTTAAGGGAGGTAAAACAAGGTGAATGGCGCGATTATTATTCTGAGCGACAGAAACTTACAAAACTAATTTTATTCAAAGGAAATTAAAATTTATGAAAAAAACAATTACTTATTTTTATTTCACTGAGTAGAAATTAAATATAACACAATGTACAATAGTGCTAAAAATAAACTACTTAGTATTTCACACACAAAGTATAAAACAAAGGTCTACACTAAAAGTGTCGCGTCTAGGTGGTCAAGTCTTACTCTATGACACGGTTCGCTTCACGCGCATGCGGCGCACAGAATATGTTCGAGTTGTCATTTCTAGTACGTAGTACATAGTAGTTCAATGCTTAGCACCCATAGTACAGTCACCGGCATAAATAAGTGATGATTTCTGTACCTTGTCGCTTTAAATTGTTTGACAATTTCGTGTGACATTTCAAACAAGACGTTAATGTGACAAGGTATAGAAATCATCACATATTTATGCCGGTGACTGTACAAGCTTTGCTTAGTTTGGGGCTAAGTTGATCTGTGTAAGGTGTCCCCAATATCTATTTTATTTATTTATAATGTGAAAACGCACTAAGAGTCACCTGCACCACCGAAAATGGAGGGTTAACCCACCATTTTATATACAGCCCACTAACCGTGAGCTAAGCAGGTGGTGCAAGTGGCCCTAAATAATACATAATTATGTACATAATTATATCGATCTAAATAAAATATATTTCGTCTTTAGCATATTGCTAGACTAAATTATTCGCTATGTTCCTTTACTGGACGTAAACTAGCGTAAATACCTACCTGTAGTATATGTATACCGGGTGCCCGGTAATTAATGGACAACCTTTTATCCACCAAGAGGGCACCTTATACTGGTCCAGAAAATCGACATTAAGGTTTAGCAAAAGTAGCCTGGTTTTCGAGATTTTCACAATTTTTAAAATTTTAATACTACCTAAAATTTTAAAAAGTGTGAAAATCTCGAAAACCAGGCGACTTTTACTAAACCTTAATGTCGATTTTCTGGACCAGTATAATGTGCCCTCTTGGTGGTTAAAAGGCCTGTCGCCTGGTTTTCGAGATTTTCACAATTTTTAAAATTTTAATACTATCTAAAATTTTAAAAAGTGTGAAAATCTCGAAAACCAGGCGACTTTTACTAAACCTTAATGTCGATTTTCTGGACCAGTATAAGGTGCCCTCTTGGTGGTTAAAAGGTTGTCCATTAATTACCGGGCACCCGGTATATAAATAACTAGAAACTTTGATATAAACTGCCAAAATGACATGTTAGTCGACTTTTGGCTTACGTAGTTTAGTTCCCCAGGTACAGTCGACTTCAAAGAGATGTATCCACTTTTTCACCTCACTACAATGCAATAAGTGTACACTTGTACAGTCAGCAATGTCAGCATCAATAGTAACGAATGAAAAAACGAACCAAAAGTACGAGTATATGCCAACTTTTCGGCAAAAAGATGCCGTAAAAGGGCCCCTTGTTTCAAAGTTGTGCACCCCACTTTTTTTTGCAACATGGGTATTTTTTTACGCGATTCACACTCAGAATCGCGAGGTCTTTCGATCCTGCTAGGAAAAAAAAGTCCCAAGACTTCCATACATTTTTCAAACCTTCCATTCCGTTACCGCCATACAAAACGTAATGAAAAAAAACCGGCCAAGAGCGTGTCGGGCCACGCTCAGTGTAGGGTTCCGTAGTTTTCCGTATTTTTCTCAAAAACTACTGAACCTATCAAGTTCAAAACAATTTTCCTAGAAAATCTTTATAAAGTTCTACTTTTGTGATTTTTTTTATATTTTTTAAACATATGGTTCAAAAGTTAGAGGGGGGGGACGCACTTTTTTAGGGTTCCGTAGTCAACTAGGAACCCTTATAGTTTCGCCATGTCTGTCTGTCCGTCCGTCCGTCCGTCCGTCCGTCCGTCCGTCCGAGGATAATCTCAGTAACCATTAGCACTAGAAAGCTGAAATTTGGTACCAATATGTATGTCAATCATGCCAACAAAGTGCAAAAATAAAAAATGGAAAAAAATGTTTTATTAGGGTACCCCCCCTACATGTAAAGTGGGGGCATATATTTTATTTCATTCCAACCCCAACGTATGATATATTGTTGGATAGGTATTTGAAAATGAATAAGGGTTTACTAAGATCGTTTTTTGATAATATTAATATTTTCGGAAATAATCGCTCCTAAAGGAAAAAAAAGTGCGTCCCCCCCCCCCGTCTAACTTTTGAACCATATGTTTAAAAAATATAAAAAAAATCACAAAACTAGAACTTTATAAAGACTTTCTAGGAAAATTGTTTTAAACTTGATAGGTTCAGTAGTTTTTGAGAAAAATACGGAAAACTACGGAACCCTACACTGAGTGTGGCCCGACACGCTCTTGGCCGGTTTTTTCCTTTAGGAGCGATTATTTCCGAAAATATTAATATTATCAAAAAACGATCTTAGTAAACCCTTATTCATTTTCAAATACCTATCCAACAATATATCATACGTTGGGGTTGGAATGAAATAAAATATATGCCCCCACTTTACATGTAGGGGGGGTACCCTAATAAAACATTTTTTTTCCATTTTTTATTTTTGCACTTTGTTGGCATGATTGACATACATATTGGTACCAAATTTCAGCTTTCTAGTGCTAATGGTTACTGAGATTATCCTCGGACGGACGGACGGACGGACGGACGGACGGACGGACGGACAGACAGACATGGCGAAACTATAAGGGTTCCTAGTTGACTACGGAACCCTAAAAATGGTAACGGAATGGGAAAAAACCTTGGGACACTTTTTTTCTCCTATTAGCATTGAAAAAGCTCGGGATTCTGAGTGGAAACCACCTAAAAATTTCCAAATCCAAAAGAAGTCCACCCCGACTACTTTGAAAAAAAAAAAGAAAAGGCTCAAAAATATCTGACACAATCTTATTTCTAAAACGTGTCAGATATTTATGCGGCCTTCATTTAGTGCGATGTTTTTGCCGGCGACTGTAGGTACTGTATTTTTAACCCCCGACGCAAAAACGAAGGGGTGTTATAAGTTTGACGTGTCTGTCTGTGTGTATGTCTGTCTGTCTGTCTGTCTGTTTGTCTGTTTGTCTGTCTGTCTGTGTGTGTGTCTGTCTGTCTGTGTGTGTGTCTGTCTGTGGCATCGTAGCTCTCGAACGGATGAACCGATTTTGATTTAGTTTTTTTTTTGTCTGAAAGCTGAGTTAGTCGGGAGTGTTCTTAGCCATGTTTCATGAAAATCGGTTCACTAGGTCGCGGTCGGGGGTTTTTTCAAAATTTTAATTTTGTGGTTAGGTTATAATACCTTGACCGTCAGTTAGATTTCCTGGCCGGCGCCAGACGCGATGAGATTACTGCGCTCGCCACAGCATCACCGGGAAATACGTTCATTACTGTTTTACGTGGATGTCAAAAATTATCTAGGTACTTACCGAACAACTTTTTCATCACACTCTCAGACTAAATGTGCTTTTGCACGCAGGCAGTCTGTCGGTGGCATCGTAGCTCCCGAACGGATGAACCTCTTTAGATTTAGTTTTTTTTCATTCAAAACTGAATTAGTTGGGACTTGGGATTAGAGATGGGCCGAATACGGACTTTGCCGAATACGAATATTCGGTCGAACCACAGAACTTAATTTAGATAGAAGAAACAAATCATATATTTGTATAGGGGCCGAGCGTGTCAAATTTTGTACTGAAGTTGATTCTTGCCTGTAATTTTAAATATGTCTCAGGCTCTTGATTGTTCATAATTTTTGTGTTGTTGCAATTGAATATCACGTAACGAGGCATTTTTTATGTTTTGGTTGACTTCAACTTACAAAAATTGACGCCCGAAAGCTGCAAGCTGCGAGTAAAGACGGACAACTCAGTGGATTTCACTGAGTTTATTTGACACGCTAAGTAGATACGTTTGCTTGATCTAGTGGGTCGAACATTCGGTTCAGCTGTTACCGAACCGAACATTTGGCCGAATGTAACTAAGTTAAAAACTTTCCAATAATTTAAGATAAGATAAGATAAGATAAGATGCTTTATTTGTTAACATGAGTAAATTAAAATTATGATGTTGTATACAGGGTAATAGTCCTTCATGATATGCCTCTCGGCGTACAAATGCTTATTCTACTTATAATACATCTATAACTCTATATAGTACCTATAAAGCAGTCTAGCTTTTACGCATGCCTTAAAATTAATTTACAAATATAATATAAATTATACATTTGACTTAAAAGCTAACATCATTAACAAAATCATTTACATTATAATAACATTTCTTTAATAATAAATTCTTTAAATGTCGCTTGAATAAATTAATACTACTATCCCTAATTTCCTTTGGTATCTTATTATATATTCTAGGTGCTGTACCAAGTATGCTTTTCCTCAACAAGGCAGTATTAGCAAGTTGATTATGAATTCTGCTGTTATCTCGTTCTCTTAAAGAGGCACACACCGAGTTTTGCCTCTGAAATATGTCAGGGTTATTTTTGACAAATAAAGCTACTTCGTAGATATAAATGGAGGGAAATGTCAAAATATTATATTTTGCAAAATACGGTCTACTACTATCTAGCGTTTTCAGTCCAAACATTGCTCTAATACATCTCTTTTGAGATTTCAGAACACATTCTCGGTCGGTACTATTCCCCCAAAAGATAACCCCATACCTCAGAACAGATGCTACTAACGCATGATATGCTGATATGACTACCTCTATGTTTACTATTTGTCTCAACTGGTTAAGTGCATATGCTGATGTTGCTAGTTTTGAGCAAATAAATTGTACGTGACTTTTCCAGTTCAGACTTTTGTCAATGTGCACTCCCAAAAAATTTATATTTTCTGATTCATCCAATTTGCAGTTTTCGTATGAAATATGAATGCTTGGTATGTTAGGTTTGCGTTGACTAAAATGCACTACCTTCGTTTTAGTTAGATTTACTTTAAGATTATTATTTTCTAACCATTGGATGATAGTACTTACTGCTAAATTGATATCGGTTTTATATGTCGTTCTATCTTTACATTCTATAATTACTGTACTGTCATCAGCAAATAGAGTCATTGGATAATCTACTATTTTCGGTAGGTCGTTAATATAAATGATAAATAACAAAGGACCGAGCACAGACCCTTGTGGTACTCCATACTTAATAATGCGGCTCTCAGAAAGGAAAGAAGTCTCTTTTTTAGATTTTTGATCTAGCCTAGTTATTTCTACATATTGATGTCTATTGGTCAAATAAGATTGTAGTAATTGAAGAATATTCCCTCGAATTCCATAATTATTTAATTTATTAAGAAGGAGGTTATGGTCAACAAAGTCAAACGCCTGGGTCATATCCATGAAAACACTACAAACTGGCCTTCTTTTGTCCATGTTTTCTGTGACGATTCTGAGCAGATTAAATATTGCCATTGTTGTGGATCTCTCTTTGCGGAATCCTTGTTGTTCTTTTGTTAATATACTTTTACTTTCCAAATACCTGTACAGTTCTTTGTGGATATATTTTTCAAATATTTTTGCAAATATTGACAAGAGGGCTATAGGCCTATATGATTTTACGTCTTCTTTATCATCTTTCTTAAACATTGGCTTTACAATACTTGTCTTGAGAACATCAGGGAAAACACCTTCACTTATACAGATATTAATAAGATAACTTAAATGTGGCGAAATACAATCTGCCACATGTTTAATTACTATCGTTGATACATCATCGTGCCCTACACTTTTCTTATTCTTTAATTCTCTTATGATTTTGTATATATCCATTGGAGTACTTGGTAACATAAACATAGATGCCAATCTGTTACTAATAAGGTTGTGGTTGGTCTTACTACCGCTATTTACAGTTGCCTTTTCTTTATAATAACTATTGAATGCATTTGCTATGTCTTTTGGATCACATATGACAGAGTTTTCATATTTTACCTTTTTAATATAATCCTTAGGGCGGTTAAGCTTTGATTTATTTATAACTTGCCATGCCGTTTTAGTTTTGTTGTCAGACGCAAGAATTGTTTTTGTATTGTGCATGCGTTGAGACAATTTAGTGATCGCTTTCAATTTGGTGGAATAGTTTTTTAATTTTATTTTATTTTCCACCGAAGAATTAGTCCTGTATTCCCATAAAAGCTTTCTTTTGGTTTTACAACATTGTTTGATGCCTTGTGTGATCCATGCAGGCCGTTTAGTACTTCTTATAGTAATTGTATTCAGAGGGAAACAAAGGTCATAAAACAATTTAAAAGTAGTATGAAAACTATTAAAAGCGTCATTCGAATTTTTTGCATCCATCATTTCAATAAACGAAATATTTTCTATACAATGTCTAAATTTCCTAAGATTATCTGTACTATAGTCTCTTTTTTGTACTTGCCATTTATCAACCGTTAAAGTGCATTTTATAGGTATTTTTAATAACTGCGCAGTATGATCAGATAAAGCAAGTTCAATAACGTTAATTTCACAGTTCCTCGTTATATTGTGGGCCACATTATCTATACAAGTGCCCGAGGAAATTCTTGTGGGTTGCTTAACTTGTAAGTGAAGATTGTATGACAGTAAACAGTTGACAAATTCCTGAGTTATATTATTATTGTTTAAAGTGTTTATATTAAAATCCCCACACAAAACAATGTGATGTCGAGTTTTTTTGCACACATTGTACAAAATTAAATCGAGTTTTTCAAAAAATACATTTAAGTACATTTGGTTTGATTTCGGTACTCTATATACACATATTATTACTAACTTATGCCTTACTAGTTCTATAGCACAGCATTCAAAAATTCCGCTAACCGATAGATCTTTCACCTCAGTGATCTCTTTAAAAACATGGCCGTTTTTTACCAGAATGCATGCACCTCCCCTCTTTTTGTCCCTCATAAAGGATGCTGCCATTTGATAGTTTTCAATAAGAACTATGTCTTTACAGCTTGCACTTATATTGTGTTCTGTGATACATAGTACATCAATGTTTGTTTGGTCATCAATAAAGTTATCCAGGCAGACCGTAAGTTGATCAGTTTTGTTTCGAAGTCCAGCAATATTTTGGTGTAACACGCAAATTTGATTTGACTTACTGCAATTTATGAATTTTGTACTAGCATTACTTTTGTGATGGACGAAAAAATGTTGATGGGTTTGGTGTTGCCACTGTAGCTTCTTTACTTTTTTGACTAATTTCACTTTTTAAGTCGTTATCATCAGTTTTTTGTAGAGAATTGTCTTGCTGAGTTTTCGATAGAGAGAAATCATTTTGTAAATTAACATGTTGTATAATGGATTCGAAAATGCGTTCGACGCCCCTTCGGTTTATTTGACTAGTTTTCCTGCTAAATAATGAGTAATAATTACGATCATGCGACAGACACATGTTCGAATCCAAGATGATTGCATACTTATTTTCTAGATTATTACGATACAGCTTATAATTAAAGTCATCTATGCGAGCATTAAACAAAGACACTTGGTTTGTACACTTGAAAGTTGGTAAGCAAAGTATAATGTTCGTGTGTTGTACTTTTTTGAGCTTGGTTTTTATAAAGTTTACTATTTCAGCGTAATCTTTAGTTGATTCAAAGTCCGTATGTCCTATCAATATAATGCCAAAGTCCAATAATGTGAAGTTTTTTAATTTGTCCTCGATGTTTTCCATCAATTGGGTAATGCCACCATTTGGGATCTTATAGTGGCAACAATAAGCATTCCTTAGATGTCGCTCTGCAATTTGTAGGATACCGTTTGAGGAACTACTGATTAGGCACACTTTTGGACGGTAAGACGGTATGTCAAATATCGAAGGTAGATTTTCAGGAGCTACTTCCTTTCTGAAAATTTCTTGAGCTGCTGAGGATTCCCAGATTTTAATTTCGGTTGTTAGAGCCTCTATTTTATTTTGTGCTTCAATTAATCTAGATTGTAGTAGGCTCACTTCTTCCGTGAGGGCGTATATCTTTTCTTGGTACAGAATCAAGGTAGCATACTCTGGGTTTGGAATATCTGGCACAGGATTGGATTTATCGAGACTTTCATCTTGCGTAGTCTGTGTGATATTGAGTTGTGGCACCGTTCTGGGTATATTGTGGTTCTTTTTTATAGACTTCCTTATAGAATTATTACTGCCAGGCGCGGAAGTGCATACTTTTAGAAGAGTGCGGATTTTCCTTTTATATTTGTCGATTTTGCGTTTAAGTTCATAATTTTCTGATACTTGTATTGCGATTTCATTTTCAGCTATATCTAACTTTTCCTGGAGAAGCGCATTATTTTCCTTTGCTCTTTCAAGCTCATCATAAACTTGGATACTTGTACTCAAATCCGGGAGGCTTCTGTTTGGATGGATATTTGAAGCTAAAGTTCTTGGATTCATCATATCTGTAGAAGATTCCGATTCTCCGAGTGTATCGTCCTGCGAAAACGATAACGAGAATGACGATGTAATGGACGAGTCGCATGGACTTTGCAAGGCCAGCCCTATAGGTTGCTTATCAATTCCTTTTGGTGTACTGGTGTCACTTTCTATTAATAATGACAATGACGCGTTAAGTTGATTTTGTCTGGACGATTCTGTTGGCTGTTGCTCTTTGTCTTCTGGTTGGCTTATAATATTGTCCATTGTTGTTGGTGGTGGGGACCTGGTGTTTGGTGAATTAGACAAGTCACTGAGTTGTTTCTGATTTTCTGTTGGTGTGCTTGTGATATTCTCTATACTAGTCATGTTGTCATTTTTATCGTTATACTTTTGTGCATTAATTGCAATGTTCGGTGTTTGTACGCAATCTGTGTTAGCTGGGACAGTGTTTTCTGTGCAATCATTGTCTTGCAAAGTACTTGTTTCGGATGCTCCATTTTCATAGTTCTCTCCTGCTTTACTTAAAATAGCATTCCTTAAACCTCTTCGGGTCCTTACATTTAAAGCTGGTTTTATTTTTAAATTGCTTCGTGAGACGTGTAATTTATTCGAGGTCAGGCTCGACGTACTAGGTTGATTATTTGTATTTACCGTCCTTGGGTTGACATATCTTTTTAGGCATTGTTTACACTTCCATGCCCTACGGCTCACAACAGACATTAAATCATACAGCTTATTGCTTATCGATGTGCACGTAATGTGAAAAGCTGATGTACATTGCGAGCACAAGAGGAAATGTTTTTCTCCTATATTTCTCTTGCAATGTTTGCAAGTGAATGGTTTATGTTTACTGGAGTCGCTTTTATCCATATTGGGGCTACTGGGTTTACAGATAAGGTGCAATATCCTTTATTCTACTGCGTAGCGCGTAGCACAATCTTACGGGTAGTGCATGCAGATAGCATTCGTGTCGTTTGAGTCTATGTTAAATGCGCTGTTTTTTGTAAATATTTTTACCACTATAAATTATGACTGGCAACATTTGAGTGGTACTGTCAGTTAATTTGTAATGTTTGGATTTACATTTATTTTATCTTACTTTAAGGCTTTTCTCTAATATTCCAGTTGTAGTTGATGTGAATTGTACACTGCACTGTCAAATTTAAAAAACGAAAATTTTGATTAAATTTGTTTTTTACATTCATGTTTCTAGAGTTGCCATATGTACACATTTGTTACGTTTACGTGCTACGTTATTTTTACTTTTTCACAAAATTATTATATTTATATTTTAACGCATTTTTTACTCTCTTTAACTACCAAAGCAAAGGGACCTTAGAATGCTGAAATAGGATGTCATTATCCGATGAATTACGAAACAACGCTTTTGTTTACTTGTTTATTCGGTAAATATTCGGCAAGGTAATCGATCTATTCGGCCGAATACGAACATTGGGAAACTTGCCGAATATGCCGAATACCGAATATTTACCGAATATTCGGCCCATCTCTAGTTGGGAGTGTTCTTCATGTTTGATGGAAATCTGTCCACTATGTCGGTTTTTATATTCTAAATTTAAATAATGTATATGTCGCATAACTGATGATTTCTGTACATTGTCGCTTTTAATCATTCGACAACTTCGTATGACATTCCAAACAAGATGTTAATGTGACAAGGTACAGAAATCATCACTTATTTATGCCGGTGACTGTACAGTCAACCAATTTGAATCCTAGGCCACTCTAGAACCCTGTCTCATTTAAACCTTGTTCTATTTGCCATAAGAAGTCACATTGACGTTTATTGTACAAAGGTTCTACAGTGGCCTATGATTCTGATTGGATGACTGTACTATTAGTTCGCCTTTGGACTAATGACAAGCATTTGTCTCGTGTGAATTATTTCTTATACAATAAAGTGTTTAACACTCCAAGTACTCCAACTACTATTATTTTAAGCAAAGAGGATCGAGTATTATAGAGAGTTACTGTCATAGTAAAATGTGTAATCACAGTTCATAGACTGCCATCTCTCGACACAAGTTTAAAAGTTTTAACCTCAGTTTTTACAATTTGGCCCATATTGTTAGCTTCATATGTGTTAAAATGTCAAATAATAATATTAGCGCCATCTAGACGAGCGGTCCCCAAAGGTGTAACGCCATCTAGGCCACCGTACCTTTTCTCTAGGTCTTTGAGGTACGTTTTTTTCTTAGACTTTATCCGTCTATACGTACTTAGTTACATCGAGTCATCGGTCCTACTTACTATGAGCACTTACCTGCCGATCTGAGAAATGAGCCATGTGACGAAGCATTTAAGCGCAAATTGAGAAACCTTTTGTTAGATAACCCCATGTACTCTGTAAATGAGTACATGGATTTGAATTTTTAATGACTGATGATATAATTATACCTATATTTCTCTGTTATATAATATTTTCTTGCTTCGTGATAATTTCATGATATTGTAACTTAATTGCATTAAGTACAAAAATCAGTGCATTAAAGACTATGGCTAACAACAAAATGTGAGTTATTTATGGGTTCCTGGGATTCTGACAGTACCGTCAACTGGCGCGTACAAAAGAGGATCGAGTATATAGAGAACTAGCTTTTTCCCCGCGGCTTCGCTCGCGTTAGAAAGAGTCAAAAAGTAGCCTATGTCACTCTCCGTCCTTTCAACTATCTCCACTTAAAAAATCACGTCAATTCGTCGCTCCGTTTTGCCGCGAAAGACGGACAAACAAACAGACACACACACTTTCCCATATTTATAATATTAGTATTGATTACTCTATGTCACAGTACGTAGACTGTCATCTCTCGACCCAGGACTCGTATTTTTACGAAGAAGAAGAACTGACACCTTGTGATGTGACTAGCATGACAAATACGAACGTTTCCGGAAAAAACCGAAGGAAAAGCTTTTCGCACTACATCTGTACATAATTGTATTTGGTAACAATAATAGTTAAGACGCTTGTTTCTGAGAGAAATTAATTAACCTGAAGAATTACTTTCGATATATGCTGGCGACTATACATATACCTTTTTTGTACAGACGTGCAGTAATCCCTGCTTCTCGAAGACCATACTGTTCCGAGCGAGCGACGGTCTCACGGGCGACGCGCTGGTCCGCATAGTGGTCTATGACGTCAAGGAGCGGGTCTCGGAGACCGCCGTGCCCATGGGGTACACCTCGCTCACGCTCGCCACTATACAGGTGCGTAGTCTAAGACAAGTGTTCCGAGCGACGGTCTCACCGGAGCGCTGGTCCGCATAGTGGTCTATGACGTCAAGGAGCGGGTCTCGGAGACCGCCGTGACCACCTACCTACGTAGTCTGCCATACTATACATGTATGTCAAGATATAAGGTGTGTACCGTAAAGTTTTTTTGGACAGTATCCGAATATGAGTAAGCGCTGGGGCCCGTTTCTCGAAAGGTACAAGTACAAGTCTGTCAAATCAAATGGGTTCCCCGGCTCGCACCAATGAGTTGTTCGGAATTTATGTGCGAAATGTCATTTGATATTTGCCAGTCGCTTTTCGGTGAAGGAAAACGTCGTGAGGAAACCGGACTAATCCAATAAGGTCTAGTTAACCCTCCAGGTTGGAAGGTCAGATGGCAGTCGCTTTCGTGAAAACTAGTGCCTATGCCAATTCTTGGGATTAGTTTTCAAAGCGGACCCCAGGCTCCCATGAGCCGTGGCAAACGCCGGGATAACGCAAGGAGGATGATGATGATCCGAATATGAAAAAGGTATAACTTATAAAATTAAAAATGATTTTCTGTGATCCGGTCGGGAAGCGTCAAATATCTTGAAATATTCTCGTATTGCGAAATTCGCTAGGGCTTCCTCACGTTGCCGCGGTACTTTTAGTTTGGCGCACCTCAACTTTTCAGCTTTATAATTTCTTGAGACTTGCTAAAGTATTGACTCACTTTTGAGGGTTCCGTATGACAGTATCGACTTAGGCACTCTTTATTCATAGACTTAGGTATCGGCTTTTAGTAAAGTTTGTTGAATACATGCAATGCATCGATAATAGCAAAGAGAATCGAGTATTATAGAGAGTTACTGTCAAAGTAATATGTGTAATCACAGTGCATAGACTGCCATCTCTCGACACAGGCTTAAAACTTTTGAACTTCAGTTTTGACAATTTTGCCCATATTCTTAGCTTGATATGTGTTAAAATTACAATTTTTTTTATTAGCGCCATCTAGCCGAGCGTTCCTTAAAGGTGTAACGCCATCTTGGCCACCATACCTTTTTCATTATGGTTTTGAGGTACGTTTTTTTCTTAGACTTTATCCGTCTATACGGAGTTACATAAATGTCTTTGATAATAATGATTTGATTTACAAGGGGGCAAAGTTGTTGTTTAACAGCAGGTGCCAACATTGATACATTTGATACCCGAGCAAGCGAAAAATTCAAAAAGTGGAATCGCTCGCTCGGGTATCAATCTTGGCACTGTCATTGAGCGTAAACTTGTTCGAACAGGATTCCCAACGTCTACGAGTAGCCCTGTCAACTCGCGAGAACAAGACGGTCGGGTTCGTGACCATCAACGGCTGGAGCCTGGAGCCCTCCTACATCGGCAGCCCCGCGCACTCGGACAAGACCGTCGATTTGCACAGAATACAATGCCACAGGCGCTCACAATCCCTCCCGCCAAGATTAGGCCTCAAACTAAAATTTCCTTCTTATGGAAACGTTTTGAAGCAGAATTTTGTAAACAGTCACCAAGTGACGTACAGATTCCATTCGGGACTGGGCGGGGATATAACTGTGCATGAAGTTATGGCGGAGGCGAAGATCTGCTTCCAACTGCCCTCTCAACTTTTGTAAGTACATACTGTGTTTTTCTCGAAGTTTTCCCGATTTTTAGGGTTCCGTAGTCAACTAAGAACCCTTATAGTTTCGCCATGTCTGTCTGTCCGTCCGTCCGTCCGCGGATAATCTCAGCGACCGTTATCACTAGAAAGCTGAAATTTGGTACCAATATGTATATCAATCGCGCCGACAAAGTGGTAAAATAAAAAGTAAAAAAAAATGTTTTGTTAGGGTAAATGTAAAGTGGGGACAGAGTTTTTTTTCATTCCAACCCCATCGTGTGATATATTTTTGGATAGGTATTTAAAAATGAATATGAATATAGGGTTTATTAAAATGGTTTTTTGAAAATATTAATAGTTTCGGTAATAATCGCTTCTAAAGGAAAAAAAAAGTGTGTCCCCCCCTCTAACTTTTGAACCATATGTTTAAAAAATATGAAAAAAATCAGTAAAGTAGAACTTCATAAAGACTTTTTAGGAAAATTGTTTTGAACTTGATAGGTTCAGTAGTTTTTGAGGAAAATACGGAAAACTACGGAACACTACACTGAGCGTGGCCCGACACGCTCTTGGCCGGTTTTTTTATGTCTGACAAAACTCGATTTGCGCAGAATAAGGCTGGTTTTAGTGTCACGCGGACCGACCGCGCGGAGCGATCCGCATCGGACGAATATGTATTAAGTTCAGGGATCGTTTTAGAGTGGCGCGACCGCGGACGGGTCCGCGCGGACATCAACTTCATACAAATTGGTCGTGCGGGTCGCTCCGCGTGACACTAAAACAGAGATACATGAAGTAATCTTTCATTCGCGAACTACTCATGTTGAGTGTTTAAGCCTGATTTAGACGGCTCGCGAACTCGCATACGATTTTGGTTACATTGCGGGCTGTTGAGGTTACATACAATTATGCACAGCCATCAAATACCTCAATGTAATAAAACTCGTATGCGAGTTCTCGCACCGTCTAAATGGGCCCTAAGGCACTGGTCCCAGGGCGAGCTAGTAAGCTATGCGCTATCGGCTATAAAAACGAACAAAAGATAAGCATTCCATGCAAATAAAAGACACGGCGATATTGATAGTTCACGGGCGAGTAACTATAAACATCGCCGTGTCTCTTTTATTTACACGGGAGTGATTATCTTTCGTTCGTTTTTATAGCCGATAGGTCATAGCTTACTAGCTCGCGGTGGGGCCAGTGCCACATCTCGGACACTGGCGATCAAATATATGAAAGTGTCGCATTCCTAGCACACATTCTAAGCTCGTGTAGGTGAACGCGTACCATGCTTGTATGAGTGAGATATGACAGGTTGACAGTTCACGTTTTTGACAGGCGGTAATTGTGATTTAACCGAGAGGGGGTGGGCGGCACTTTCAGCGGGGAGCGGGAGTGGCCATATTGTACGATATCGACACAAAATCGAGTTAAGTAATTTTCCAGGGACATATTGATCGAGCGCGAGAAGGAGTTGCTGGAGCAGCTGCTCTCGGTGGGGGAGATCTGCGGGCACTGGCAGCGCAAGCAGCTGGAGCTGGTGGGCGCGCACGTGGCGCTGCTGCAGCACTACTGCCGCTGCCGGCGCGGCCTGGCCACCGACAAGCACTTCAAGCCCAGCGCCAAGAAAGGTGAGCCCTGAAATAAGTCAGCATAACATTAAAAACTAAGGCACTGTGAACTTATGTCAAATACTACAGAAAACAATAATTTGTTGTGCCAAATTCAATATGAGTCTAGTAGCTTATATAATATTTATAGACCGTCAACCAAATCTTGTCACTAGAAAAAGGCGGCAAATTTGAAAAATCGCGGGCTAGCAACACTAGTTTTGAAAATCGGTGGAAGTTCGCGTGTCATTTGTATCTTATCTGTGGAAATCTCCGTCCTACCAAAAAGAGAAATAACTAGCACATATCCGTTCCTTTTTAATACATTATCTAATACGTAAGGAAGGAGCGAGCCCCTTGAAAAAAAAATATCTGTGGCTGTTCGACGTACATTGCTGGTTTTTGTTCGTTTCATAGGGATACCATACTTTAGTTTGATGTACATTGCTACTGCCAAAATTTGGTTGACAGGCTATATGTAATACGAGTAGGAACTTGCGCTATCATAGAGTCGTCACTCCCTCCACTGTCCACAGAGCACGCGAGCCTCGAGTTCGCGCCGATCAACCTCCACCTGCAGCGCATGTGGGTGCACAACGACACGCTCAACAAGTCCGGCTTCCACGACGTCGTCACCGCCGGCGCCTTCGCCGTGCACACTAACAAGAACGAACGGACGGGAGGGCTTATACGGTAACTCAGACATACATGGGGTAAGAATCTTGGCAGGGTCGCCATGTAAGTGACGTAGTTATGCGACTTCATCGCTGGCGAGATGTGCGTCGTGCTAATAAGAACTGACGGACGGGAGGGCTTATACGGTAATGCTCACACATGCATCTGGTAAGAATCTTGGCAGGGTCGCCATGTAAGTGACGTAGTTATGCGACTTCATCGCTGGCGAGATGTGCGTCGTGCTAATAAGAACTGACGGACGGGAGGGCTTATACGGTAACGCTCACACATGCATCTGGTAAGAATCTTGGCAGGGTCGCCATGTAAGTGACAGATGCGACATTGTGCGCCGTGCATACTGAAACAGACAAACAGACAACAGGCAAACAGAGACATACAACGCCATTTATTTTGTCGACCGGTTTGGCCTAGTCGGTTCGAGCTTATCATAGGACACAATCAACCTGTGAAAGATCCTTATTTTATTAATAATATTTATAAATCCTTATAGAAAATTACATGGCATTTTAACTTAAAAATAGCACAAATTGACAAAAAATTGCCCGCCGAAAAGAAGTTGCCCGCCGAGTTTCTTGCCGGTCCCATAGTGGATACCCCCCTCCCAACTGAGGGGGGACTGAAATCTTCTCGAGGCTGAGGCGTAGGGTTAGAGCCGGCGTAGCTTTATTTGACGTTCATATGCGCATTGTAATATGCCTACTTGAAAAATAAATATTTCATTTTCATTTTTCATTTTTCAAAAGATCGAACTTGAGCAGAATCATGTACTGCGTCAACGCCTTTTCGGTATACTAGCTATAGATTATGTGTGTGTGTGTCCTCAGGCTAGTCCAGCAAGCCAAAGACGTGAACAGCACGAAGGCCGCCATAGACTCCGCGACCGCCAACAAGATCCAAGCGGAGTACGACAGTGTGGTGGCGATCCGGGCGCTCCGGGACGAGGTAGCGGCCGCCGCGGAGCGCGTCTGCTCGTGCGTGCAGGCGGGCCGGGGCGGCGAGGCTATGGCGCTGGTCGCAGGTATGACAGACTTAGGGTTGCAAAAAAACGGTTTTTTCATGGCTTGAAAAAAAAAGAACGCGAAAAAAAAACAGTTTTTTTTTCTGGAGTATGTTTTTTTTCTAATGTACGAAATCTCAAAATTTGCAAAGCTGTTAATACTGTTTTATGTTTTTTTTAACTTAATGTTAACTATCAAACGAATTTAATCAAATAATTTTCATTTCTGGTCTTATAAAAGTAACATTTACGAAATCTGTAGTTGGCAGTTATCACTATTTACTGTTGGCAACACCACCGCCTCTCCACGCTGCACGCCGCATCGGGGATTCCCCAATAAACGTTTGTATATACTGAATCTTCATCGAATTAAAACGTACGTTTATTGTTATTGAACCACGTTACAACTCACGAAAAACCGTTATTGTCGAATTATATGTTCATCTGAAAGAAAACCTAAACTATGTATATGATTGTACTTATTTATGTATGTATATTGATGATGCATATAGTATTTAGATAGTGACTTATATCTATTTAAATTTCTGTTTTATTTTCCGCACCAATTGTAAGTTTCTGTTTGGTCCAATGGTTGACTGGTAGAGAATGCCTTAAGGCATTAAGTTCGCCATTTGTACTTTATGTTGTGCAATAATATTTATAAATAAATAAAAAAACCATATTTAGAAATATAAAAACATGGTGCTCGGTTTTTTTCATGTTTTAATAATTCTGAAAAAAAAAAAACATTTGGTTTTTTTTTCTATTTGCAACCCTAGACAGACTACAGACCAGACCCGAGCTGGGTGCGACAGTGTGGCGGTGCCCCGGGACGAGATACTACTTGAAACTTAACTATAAAGAGCCTGTAATGTTTGCCTACTTAGATAATCTTCAAATTGGCACGTTCGTGCAATCTTCTTACAATGTGCGTGTAAAAAATTACGGTTTGTTCAATTTTATATCTGAGATAAGTCCAAGTTTAATGAAACCTCTTTTTATTTAGACTCTGACGCGATTTAAACTCTGTAATGTAAAGCCTGGCAAAAAATATATGACTACCGAGAGGGCGCTGTTATTTTGACGCGTGCAGTGACAGTTAAATATAGTATGAAGCATAGACTCTATGCTTCATACTATACTGAACTCTATGCCATAGAGTAATGCGTAACGGAAGAGTTGTAACTCCATACATCAGTAAATGCGAGTTATTTGTATAGGCGTAGTTATAGTGACATCTAGCGACAATCACGCGTCAAATAGCGTGAATTATCAGTGCCACTACTCTACACTACAGTACCAGTACAGTACAATACTAGGTGTCACAGTGTCTCGTCTGCCAAAAATTTAATATTAGAACAGTTTACAACTTAAATTATAATCAGAAGGAATTGAAAACAGAATACTGATTAATACTATTGTAATATTAGCTAAAATTGGTGAACATTAGACTCTTCGTTCGTGGCGACATCTATTGACAAGTAGCAGTACTGATAATACTTTATTCCTCTATGGTATGAAGTAAATAGTTCTAATGAAATTCCCAACATGGCGCGTAGTCATTGCTGGCCAGGCTTTCAATAAAGAGCTTTATATCCGAAAAGTTATGAATGTTTACAGATTTCGACGACCGGTCTGGCTCAGTCGGTAGTGACCCTGCCTGCTAAGCCGCGGTCCTGGGTTCAAATCCCGGTAAGGGCATTTATTTGTGTGATGAGCACAGATATTTGTTCCTGAGTCATGAACGTTTTCGATGTATACATTTATATATATCGTTGTCTGAGTACCCACAACACAAGCCTTCTTGAGCTTACCGCGGGGCTCAGTCAATCTGTGTAAGAATGTCCTATAATATTTATTTATTTATTAATGTTTATTATTTATTACAGATATAAAGAGCAAGGTGAATAGAATGATAACTCTGTGGGACCCCAACGCCATCGAGGAGTCTCTCTCGGTCATCGGGTGGCCTCAGAAAATCAGCAGCGAGTCAGAAATACAGGTATATAACAAAAAACCGGCCAAGTGCGAGTCGGACTCGCGCACCGAGGGTTCCGTACAAACCTGCAAGGTTTACATATATTATGTGATGTAACTAAAAATTTATGGTTTTCGTAATTTTTCCTTTATCTATGCTATAAGACGTTGCTTCGTACCAAATTTCAAGATTCTGAGTTCACGGGAAGCACCCTGTAGGTTTTGATTCCCTTGCAAGTGTCGAAAATTTGCGGCATAAACGGCTGTATCTTTTGATTGCGTTGGCTTAGAAGTTTGATTTTTTCACAGCTTCAAGGGACAGTAGACCTGAGTAATTGATATAAATTTCAGCTTCATACCTCCACGCGTTCCTGAGAAAAAGGGTCTTGACAGACGGACGGACGGACGGACAGACGGACAACAAAGTGATCCTATAAGGGTTCCGTTTTTTCCTTTTGAGGTACGGAACCCTAAAAATACAATACAATACTCTTTATTGCACACCTTGATAAAATACAACAATACAAAACAAAACAAGGAAGCAACACGAACAAAGGTAAACAACAGGCGGTCTTATCTCTAAAGAGCGATTTCTTCCAGATAACCTTAAGGTAGCGGAAATTGATAAATTTACATAACAATATAATATCATTACATAGCAATTTTTCAGTACATATGGCACTCCTCGCACTAATGCGTACAAAAAGGACCAGATGTAATGAAAAAAAAAATTAAACCATCGACAGGTTAATATATTATTGACATGTTTTTTTTTTAATCACCAGTTCTCAGTAAGTTTGTACAAAAATTAAGGAAAAAGTTACTCATTTGTTTGTATTCCTATTTTGTTACCAAAATTTATTTAATGAATTAAATTTTTTTGTAACTTTTATTACGTTATTAAGGTTCTCTAGTATCTATATTTTCTTAATTATCCTGTATATATCTTATCGACTTATATTACTGAATGTTGGTAAAAAAGAAAGGATCAATTAAAATTTGCTGACGTGGCTATGTACAAAGTTTTTGGGAACTGCTCAAAGATGTATTAGAAAAAGCATTGTTAAGCACCGGGCCTTACATCCTGGGTCAGGTACTTTACTAGTACATTCCTCAATATTTGACCAACTCTAATATTCCAGACAACGTGCACAATAAAGCGTCTAATCGAGCAGCTGAGCGCCGCGGACGCGCCCGTCTCCGACTGCGAGGAGCTCTCCTCCTGCTGCTCCTCCAAGGACGCCTCCCCCACCGCGGACCCGCCCCCCTTCTCCTCCAGCGCGCCCGACATCAAGAACCTGGAGTTCCACAACGACTACTTCGAGAGTGAACGGAGGCTGTTCAACCATTCGTTCCGGTCTGTGCGCTCGCAGACTCCCAGGTATTGATCCATCATCATCCTCCTTGCGTTATCCCAGCATTTTGCCACGGCTCATGGGAGCTGACAACTAATCCCGAGATTTGGCTAGGCACTAGTTTTACGAAAGCGATTGCCATCTGACCTTCCAACCCGAGGGGTAACTAGGCCTTGTTGGAATTAGTCCGGTTTCCTCACGATGTTTTCCATCACCGAAAAGCGACTGGCAAATACCAAATGAGATTTCGCACATAAGTTCCAAAAACCTCATTGGTGCGAGCCGGGGTTCGAACCCGCGACCTCCGGATCGAAAGTCGCACGCTCTTACCGCTAGGCCACCAGCGCTTCGCCGCGCACTCCCAGGTAATGTTTATAAATAAATTTAATTAAATTTAATAAATAAATATCTCCTTTTTGCTGTGTACTTAACACAGCAAAAGGGAATGTACAAGTTTCTAATGGGGTAGCAACGCGCATGTGACACTCTTTGAGTTGCAGGCGTCCATAGGTTAATCCGGTGACCGCTTTCCATCAGGCGGACCGTATGCTTATTTGCCACCGACGTAGTATTAAAAAAAATGTCTTGTCCATATTAGCCAATGTTTGGATGGATTTATTTAACTACAGGTTGAACGAGCAGTGTCGGTCGCTGGACGCCAAACACGAGTTTGGGAGCGTCGAGCTTCCTTACAAGAGCTTGGATCTCAGTACGGGAAGAAAAACGGTAAGTAAATAACACCTAATTACATACATACATACAATAAATGAATTTCGTTTTATACTTGATAAATAAAATGACGTGTAAGTCATGTAATTATTGGCATGCTTATTGCTAAGTTTTATTTACATAATGTTAACTTACATAAATAACAGGCAAGGCTGAGCGAGCGAATTTTATGTGTATTTAATTGTATATCTACAATTATACCTACTTGATAGAGTGTTAGGTCTGGTAATAGGCATCGATTGAATCGTGTGACAGACACTAAACACACACATATAATCATGACTGTATTTCCCGGAGCACATGAAACTACTCAAGTTTCAGTGCCACTCTCGGCTATTAAGGGGTTGAAACAAAACGAAATTGTAACATTGCAATGTCAAGTTGCCAGCCTCTCGCCTTCGCCACAATTTAACCCATATCCTACAGTCTACTTCTACGACACCCACGGGAAGAAAGGGGGTGGTAAAATTCTTAACCCGGTTACACCAAATGTACATGTTTACTTTAGAAATACGATATTGTGTATCAAAACTTTGTTCCCTGTTAATTGCAAAAATGCTATGCAAATAATACAAATTATCAAATTGAATTTGAGGCCAAAGCGACTTTCTTTTTTAAGTTTAGCGATGCGATTTTATGAAGTCAGCTTTGCGAATGAAATATTCTTAAGCAATTACAGATTTTTGAACTTTGATCAAATTGATGTAATAAAGATGGAAGCTGAACTCGGAAATTTAGTGATAACATGGGACACCTTTCTTGACGGTCTCATAAGTGCGTTTTCTTTGGCTGAAATCTTTATTGGAACTCACCCAGAAGGATCACCCTTGATTTGAAAGTTGCTGTGAAATATAAACGCCGGCAAGGATTTCCACTCCTTGGCAGAGCGTATAAGAAAAGAAAAAGCAAAGCGCTTCATGCGAATTAG
This sequence comes from Leguminivora glycinivorella, assembly GCF_023078275.1. Taxonomy (NCBI): domain Eukaryota; kingdom Metazoa; phylum Arthropoda; class Insecta; order Lepidoptera; family Tortricidae; genus Leguminivora; species Leguminivora glycinivorella. Next base: position 54,792,380 of record NC_062998.1, read on the forward strand.
TGGAATACCTACCAAGTGAGGGTGTTTGACGTTCATAAGCGCATTGTAATATGCCTGCTTGAATAATATATTATTTTTATGTGATGCAATTGCTCAAACTTATTGAGAAATAGCTGCCTCGGCAAATTTCCTTAATTAGTTGCTTCATATGTAATAACTAATATTAAAGTCGATATAGCTTTTCGCGAGTTTTATTATATGCTTTTATATGTACATATAGTAGTTTCTTAGTGTCGGATTCAAGATTTGAAGCTAAACTTGGCCCTATTCTGGATTTAGAGATCTGATGACATCCAATATTATGATGAGACAAAGCTGATCAGATGATTAATACAGGATGTGGATATGGATATGAAATTCTAGAAGATTACTTAATCATATAAGACAGACAGACTTTAATAAAGCGTCAAGTAGCCTATTGTGACACGCCACACTCACACTACTACTCCTAACCATACTAAGATACAGCGTGTATTTTGATAGCGGGTCAGTGAGAGCTGCTCCCGGAAACTGTTTTAGGAGACCTTCCTTTGATTTATAATTTATGAAATTTGGCGATTACAGATTTTGGAAAAAAAAACATACTTACAGGGTGTGAGAAAAAAGCTCATTTTTCACTTTTCTTTTGACACCAATCGATTCCATTCCTATCAAGGATCAAAAGCTAAAAAACCCGGCTAGAAAATCCACAAATCGAGAAAACGTTTCCTATACAATTTGTATGATTTTTTTTTATTTTATTTGGAGAACCAACAGCTTACAATTCAGAATCACATACTTTTTAATGCTTTCACTGACTTGCTATTAAAATACACCCTGTACATGTAAGAAGCCGCGCATTTTTTTGCCTAACACAAACATTAAAAAAATCACTCTTTCTTTCACAATGCCATATTTATCGTTATTCGTTACGACTAATTTTGTATATTTTTAGAGCTCCCAAAGCCCAGATTCGGGTCAAACAGACTCCGCAACGAAAGAGAGCAACCTGTCCTGTCTGCAACACTTGGCCGCCGAGCTGCAGCAGGCGACGGAGGCCTACGGCTCGACTGCCGCCGACGCCGCGGAGTCCAGAGGTGAGTCAAATAGAGAGACAGATAAAGTCGACAAAAATTGTACCTCGGAACCATAAGAAATGGTACTTCGCCTTCCGGTGATTATCGGCTAGATGGCACTAGTATTAATATTTGCCAATTTTAACACATAATCTAGTCAAGGATATGGGCCAAATTGTCAAAATGACTACACACTAATTAGTCCGTCAATTAGATTATCAAAGAATTTTTGACACGTATTTTTTCTTACGTATTTTTTTCGTATTTTTTTTTGACGACAGTACAGTGGGTTGAAGTTTCGCATGACGTCACGCCTAGGTACAATTTTTACTTAGAAGTGACGTCACAAGCCCCCACTCCGGAACTTTGATGCTCTATATCTATGTATTTTTTCATTTATTTATTATTTATTATTATTTATTATTTATTATTTGGAGAACCAACAGCTTACAATTCAGGATAGATAATATAACCCTAGTAACAAACAGCCAATTATAGGTTCCCACCAGTAGTAACAGGTTATCAAACAAATGGTGGCTAGTACTAAATTACTAACTATGTACGTGTATCTCACTAACACGTAATGATTATTACATGTCTTGGAAAAGCAAAACTTAGAACTAAACTAATATATAAGTACATTAACAAGTTATACCGATATAGTATTCAACATTAACAATCTATATAACATGTTGTCGCTCGTGGCTTGCTCACTTAAGTAACTCGTCTGTCAAGATCCGTCTTATGGTAGTTATGTTGCTATTAAAAACGTCAATATCACGCTTCCTCGATAATTCATTTAAGCTTTTACCAGCTCGTAATAGAAAGCTATTTTTCCTATAGTTACGTGAAGTAAGTGGGATTGATAAGGGAGGGAAGTATCTTTTCGATCTAGATGGTGTATTGAAGGAAAGCTTAGCGAGCAATTCGGGACAATCAATATTGCCATTTGAAATGCTAAGTAAAAAGGAAATATCAGCAATATGACGACGTTTATATAATGGAATAAGGTGATGTTTTTTGCAAATATTTTCATAATTTGATGAATTATAAACGGTGTTTAGTTTAAAGCAGAGATATTTAACAAACTTTTTCTGTATACGTTCTATTCTGTTAATGTATATATTATAAGAAGGGTTCCAAATTTGAGACGCATATTCCAGTTTGCTTCTGACATATGTACAATAAAGGACTTTCATAGTTTTAATTTGAGTAAAATGTTGGCAACTACGCATAATAAACCCTAATGTCTTAGTAGCACTAGTTACTATATTGTCTATGTGACTATCAAATAGAAGCTTAGAATCATGGATGACTCCCAAGTCCCTCATACATGATAGAGTTTCAAGCTCATGGTTATTAAGCTTATATGTAGTCGGGATTATATTGCGTTGTCTAGTGAAAGTTAAAGCAAAGCATTTGGAAACATTTAATTCTAGTTTATTAATTTGACAATATGCGACAAGTCGTGTAAGATCATTTTGTAAAAGGGTAGAATCATGTACTGAGCTAACTTTGGTAAAAATCTTCATATCGTCAGCAAAGCATAGCAACTTGGCAGACTGGAAGCAGTCACTGATGTCATTAACAAATATATTAAAAAGCAAAGGGCCCAACAACGATCCTTGAGGAACGCCACTGGGAACACTTACCCAGCCTGACATATAGTTGTTAATGACAACAGCTTGCGACCTATTATCAATATAAGATGTGAACCATCGCAATAGATCCCCATGAATACCCATATTATTTAATTTAAAAATTAGTAATTTATGGTCAATCCTATCAAATGCTTTGCTGTAGTCGGTGTACACTACATCGACTTGACTACCCTCAGACATGGCCGTAGTTACATAATCATTAAGGAGTATCAAATTTGAAACGGTAGACTTACATCTCAAAAAACCATGTTGAAAAGGACTAAAATAATTCTTAATTGCCTCATATACTTGCGAATAAACTAGCTTTTCAAGTACTTTAGCAAGTATACAAAGTTTAGAAATTGGCCTATAATTAGTTACTTCAGTTTTTGAACCCTTCTTATGAACGGGTGTAATATAGGCTGATTTCCAAATCGAGGGGACGTGGCAATCAGTGAACGAGCGCTTAAACAGGAGAGATATGGGTTTTACAATAGCATCCGCACAGTTAATCAAAAATTGAGCTGGCATGTCATCAGGTCCAGCCGATTTGGACGGATCCAATTTTAATAGTAACTTAACAATAGCATCCGAATTAACCTCTACATTACATATGTGTGAATATGGACTAACCACGGATGTGACCACTTGGTCGGTACTAGGTGCTGAAAATGTTGTATAGAAATAGTTAGAGAAAGCTTCACATATATCTTGGGCTGTGTTAACTAATCTATCTTCGTACTTTAAACAATTTGGTATACCATGTGAGCTAGAACGTGACTTAATGTAGGACCAGAACTGCTTGGGGTTTTTAACGATGTTGCTTTCGAGCTTGCGAACATAGGAAGTAAAGCATGACTGTTCAAGTTTTTTGACCCTGTCCCGTTGAAAATTAAAAGAGATTTGATCTGATATATTGCCATATATACGAAATTTTTTAAAATATTTAGCTTTCTCTTTGATCGCTTTTTTTAGTGCGGGCGAATACCACTTAGGAAAACTATCGTCATGAATTATTTTACTAGGAATATATTTAAGTCGCAGTTTATTAATTATTAATTATTTATTATTAATTATATATTAATTATATATTAATTATTAATTAATTAGAAAAAGCGAAAAATATGTGTTCAGAATTTTTACGACCCAACTGAGTCAACTGACGGACTAAACAGAATGCCATTTTTTATGTAGCCGTCATCCCTATTCTCTATTGTACGAGTATAGTCGATCCTCTTTGCTTTATTGACTTGTAAACAAGCCCGTTTCTTTGTATGTTGTTTTCCTATAAGAAGGCTCTACTTAAAGAATAAACATTAGAATATAGTATAAAAAGTAAAGCTATTGATTATTGTTACAGCCTCCCTTGAGCTTCTAGAGACGCACGCCGCCCGTGTTCTAACAGGGGCGCGCGCACTAGCGTCCCGCGCGAGCGTCGCGCACGCCGCGCTGCGGTTACGCTGCGAGCCCGCGCAGTGGACGCGCGACCACGCCCATCTGCAGGCCAGGAGGGACAAGTGCTTCAGTCAGGCGGTCAGTATTCCTGCGTTTTGATAATTTTGGTGGGCGGAATGTTCGCTTATGTCAATTTGGTGGGCGGAATGTTCATTTAGTAGATTGACGGTGGCGCTTTTTGATTAAATTCGTGCTGCGTCTACTCTGCAAAACTACGTAAATGTAAGAGGATACATCATTAGTTGTCAAATTGTGGTCCTTATTACCTTTTACTCAGTTATTTTTACACGATTGCCCCAAAAACAGAGGTAGTATATGTTTGTTTTTATTATGTAGCTTTGTTTTCGGTTGTTAGCAAATTTGGGTAGCGCACAGAACTTAATTTAGATAGAAGAAACAAATTCATATATTTGTATAGAGGCCGAGCGTGTCAAATTTTGTACTGAAGTTGATTCTTGCCTGTAATTAGGGTTCCGTAGTCAACTAGGAACCCTTATAGTTTCGCCATGTCTGTCCGTCCGTCCGTCCGTCCGTCCGTCCGTCCGTCCGTCCGTCTGTCCGTCCGTCCGCGGATAATCTCAGTAACCGTTAGCACTAGAAAGCTGAAATTTGGTACCAATATGTATATGAATCACGCCGACAAAGTGCAAAAATAAAAAATGGAAAAAAATGTTTTATTAGGGTACCCCCCCTACATGTAAAGTGGGGGCTGAAATTTTTTTTCATTCCAACCCTAACGTGTGATATATTGTTGGACAGGTATTTAAAAATGAATAAGGGTTTGCTAAGATCGTTTTTAGGGTTCCGTACCTCAAAAGGAAAAAACGGAACCCTTATAGGATCACTTTGTTGTCCGTCTGTCCGTCCGTCCGTCCGTCTGTCAAGACCCTTTTTCTCAGGAACGCGTGGAGGTATGAAGCTGAAATTTATATCAATTACTCAAGTCTACTGTCCCTTGAAGCTGTGAAAAAATCAAACTTCTAAGCCAACGCAATCAAAAGATACAGCCGTTTATGCCGCAAATTTTCGACACTTGCAAGGGAATCAAAACCTACAGGGTGCTTCCCGTGAACTCAGAATCTTGAAATTTGGTACGAAGCAACGTCTTATAGCATAGATAAAGGAAAAATTACGAAAACCATAAATTTTTAGTTACATCACATAATATATTTTTTTTTAATAATTTTAACCTTACTACCCATTTCCTCATAAACGCGTAGAGGTATTAAATTGAAATTCATACCAAATACTCAGGTCTATAATACCTTTAAGCTGTAACAAAATCAAACTTCTATGTCAACGCAATCAAAAGAAACAGCAATTTAAGCTGCATATTTTGAAACTCGCAAGTACTCGCAAGGGAATCAAAACCTAAAGGGTACTTCCAGTCGACCTAGAATCTTGAAATTTGGCATGAAGCAACGTTTTATAGCACACATAAAGGAAAAATTCCGAAAACCTTAAATTTTTAGTTACATTACAAAATATATTGGGTTGGTAAGAAAGTAATGAGCGAATCATAACCAATATTGTAATTTTTATTTAATTTATTATTTTAATCATTTATCAAAAATATAACGGCCTTCGTTATCTACTACTTGTCTCCATCGTTCTGGTAAAGAATGAATAGCATCGGCGAAGAAGTTCTTAGGTTTAGATTTAAAAAACTCAGCTATGTACTGTCGTAGATGGGCTTGATCATCGAACTTTTTTTCATTCAAGGCATTGCTTAGCGATCTGAACAATGCGTAATCCGTAGGTGCCAAGTCTGGAGAGTACGGTGGATGAGGTATCACTTTCCAACCTAGCTACAATAGCTTTAGCCGAGTCACTTTTGCAATGTGTGGGCGAGCATTGTCGTGTAAGAAAAAAACTTTAGCATGCTGTGGACGATTCTGACAGATTTTTTGGTTTAAATTTTCAAGCTGATTACAGTATACTGATGCGGTAACAGTCATTCCACTTGGTAGGAGTTCCCAGTGAATAATACCATGAATATCCCACCAAACGGACAGCATAACTTTTTTCGGGTGAGGCTCTGTTTTTGGTGCCTCTATTCCTTTTTCGTTTGGAGCTAGCCACTGACGTTTGCGTGTGTGATTTATATATAAGACCCATTTTTCATCTCCAGTGATAAGATGGTCCAACCAGTTGAATGTGCGGCGAAAAGACAGAAGTTGTATGCAGATATCGGCACGGCGGTTTAGTTGATCTCTATCAAGTTCGTGCGGTATCCAAACACTGTATTTGTAGTTTTTTCCCAACTCGTGTAAATGTGTTTCTATGGTGACATGAGAGCAGCCTAACTCGGTAGCAACAGTACGACTCGTTAGCCTCGGATCTCCTTCAATTAAGGTTTTTAATTTGGCTACATCAATCTTCACCGGTCGACCAGACTTAGGTTGATCTGATAATGAAAAGTCGCCACTACGAAACCGCTGGAACCATCGTTTCGCCGTGGCCTCAGACACAACTTCAGGAGCAACACGCTGACATATATTACGCACTGCTTCGGCGGCTGAATGGCCAGACTGAAATTCATATAGTAAGCAATGCCTTACATGCACTTTTGATTCGTGCATTTTCTTCCTTATATTAGCTCGGCGACAGCTAGTGAATGACTGACGAGAAACTGTGCGACTCGCCCTTTATATACTTTCGACCATAGAAGATTCTAGAACTCTCTCAAAAATTTTATGTGGAATTCAATCGATCGCTCATTACTTTCTTACCAACCCAATATATTTTTAGGGTTTTTAATAATTATAAACTTATTACTTTTTTCCTCATGAACGCGTAGAGCTATCAAGTTGAAATTCATATCAAATACTTAGATCTTTGTCTTAAATTTATGCTCCTCCATCTTTCCCCATTGTAATGTTATGAATTTCATTTTGTAATAAAAATACCATAGTTATGACTCGATTGTCGTAATGAACGAACTTTGTAAACCTTGCAGGTTTGTACGGAACCCTCGGTGCGCGAGTCCGACTCGCACTTGGCCGGTTTTTTTGATAATATTTATATTTTCGGAAATAATCGCTCCTAAAGGAAAAAAAAGTGCGTCCCCCCCCCCTCTAACTTTTGAACCACATGTTTAAAAAATATGAAAAAAATCACAAAAGTAGAACTTTATAAAGACTTTCTAGGAAAATTGTTTTGAACTTGATAGGTATAGTAGTTTTTGAGAAAAATACGGAAAACTACGGAACCCTACACTGAGCGTGGCCCGACGCGCTCTTGGCCGGTTTTTTAAATATGTCTCAGGCTCTTGATTGTTTATAATTTTTGTGTTGTTGCAATTGAATATCACGTAACGAGGCATTTTTTATGTTTTGGTTGACTTCAACTTACAAAAATTGACGCCCGAAAGCTGCAAGCAGCGAGTAAAGACGGACAACTCAGTGGATTTCACTGAGTTCATTTGACACGCTAAGTAGATACGTTTGCTTGATCTATGGTATATATGACATCTGTGGGGTAGCGTCACTTTTGTGGACAGATTGATAAAAAGTAATTTTAAGTCTTGTTCACTTTTTTTATTAGTGTTCTAACACTACTTTATCCATGATAACAGATTAATCTATACTTACAGTTGACAACAGTAACAACGGGCCTAGTATCGTGGCTGTGCGGGGCGAATGCGCACATAGTCACCCTCCTGTCATCAGGGCTGGGCCCGCTGTGCGGGTTCGAGGGGCTGCTCAGCCTGTACGCGGCCGAGCGCGCCATGTGGGGCGACATGGCCGTCGCGGTCGAGGACTTGCACACCGTGCAGTTCACACTCACCAAGACCGACCACAGGTGAGTTAGTGTTCATAGTCACCCCTACAGCAGACTACTGTGTCTACAAGCCTAGTGTCGTGGCTGTGCGGGGCGAATGAGGACGTCTAGTCGTGCAGTTCACACTCACCAAGACCGACCACAGGTGAGTTAGTGTTCATAGTCACCCCTACAGCAGACTACAGTGACTGCAAGCCTAGTTTCGTGGCTGTGCGGGCGAATGAGGACGTCTAGTCGTGCAGTTCACACTCACCAAGACCGACCACAGGTGAGTTAGTGTTCATAGTCACCCCTACAGCAGACTACAGTGACTACACGCTTAGTGTCGTGGCTGTGCGGGGCGAATGAGGACGTCTAGTCGTGCAGTTCACACTCACCAAGACCGACCACAGGTGAGTTAGTGTTCATAGTCACCCCTACAGCAGACTACAGTGACTACAAGCCTAGTGTCGTGGCTGTGCGGGGCGAATGAGGACGTCTAGTCGTGCAGTTCACACTCACCAAGACCGACCACAGGTGAGTTAGTGTTCATAGTCACCCCTACAGCAGACTACAGTGACTACAAGCTTAGTGTCGTGGCTGTGCGGGGCGAATGAGGACGTCTAGTCGTGCAGTTCACACTCACCAAGACCGACCACAGGTGAGTTAGTGTTCATAGTCACCCCTACAGCAGACTACAGTGACTGCAAGCCTAGTTTCGTGGCTGTGCGGGGCGAATGCAGACGTCTAGTCGTGTAGATTACGCTGACCAAGAGCGACCACAAGTGAGATAGTGTTTATATCAAAGACATTTTAATCCGTATTGACAGATGGTCTAAAAAACTTACCGCACCATCAAGAAAAATGTGCGGTCGTCAAGATAGCGCTACACCTTCGGATGATTCTCGTCTAGATGGCGCTAATATTAATATTTGACGATTTAAACACATATCAAGTTAAAAATATGGGCCAAGTGGTAATAGTGGGGTTCAAAAGTTTTAAGCCTGGTCGAGAGATGGCAGTCTATGCGTTGTGACTACACATTTTACTTTGACAGTAATTTTCTATATATTCGATCCACTTTGTAAGCAATTTATACTAGGGACATACAGGGAAGCGATTTTTTTGAACTATGTCGTGATTTTGTGATTGAGTATCAATACTCAATACTCAAAAATATTTTTTTAATTTTTGTATTGCAGCAACGTTCTGCCTCACGTGTCGGGAACGCGGGGCTCCCTAGTCGTGCACATACCGATCTCAAACTCCTTATACACCAAATTTACGAACAAGGAGGTAAGATTTCCAATGTTGGTCATTAGAATACTGTAATCATGCAAAAGTTCAGATTTCGGTGGTAAATAATACCAGCAGTTCTCGAAAAGTTTGTACAAAAATTAAGGAAAAAGTTAAATTTGTTTTTATTATTCCTAATTTGTTACCAAGATATTTTTGATGAATTCAGATTTTAGTAAGTTTTATTTCGTCATTAAGGTTCTATAATATCTATATTTTCTTAATTACAACAATTATCCATACTAATATTATTAATGGGAAAGTTGTGTCTGTTTGTTTGTCCGTCTTTCACGGCAAAATGGAGCCACCAATTGACGTGATTTTTTAAGTGAAGATAGTTGATGGGATGGAAAGTGACACAGGCTACTTTTTTGGCAAAAGCTAGTCCTGTATATATGTTACGAAAGTCGATATAGTAGTAGAGTATATTACTAAATGTTGGTAACAAAATAGGATCAATTAAGTTTGCTGACGTGGCTATGTACAAAGTTGACGGGAACTGCTCATACAGACGTAGTGCGAAAATCGTTTCCTTCGTATTTTACGGAAAGGTTCGTTCGTATCTGTCATGTACACGTATGTACAGTAAGCTGCAAAATTGCATGGTGAAATTATGAATGAATTGAATTGGCGACCGGTCTGGCTCAGTCGGTAGTGACCCTGCCTGCTGAGCCGCGGTCCCAGGTTCGAATCCCGGTAAGGGCATTTATTTGTGTGATGAGCACAGATTATTGTTCCTGAGTCATGGATGTTTTCTATGTATATAAGTATGTATATTTATTTATTTAAGTATGTATATCGTCGCTTAGCACCCATAGGGCAAGCTTTGCTTAGTTTGGGGCTAAGTTGATCTGTGTAAGGTGTCCCCCAATATTTATTTTTTATTTTTATTTAATTCATTGATTTATTCACCATGCACTTTGCAGCTCACTGTACATGACACGTTTCTGTAAAAAATCGAAGGAAAACTTTTCGCACGCTACTTCGGTGAAGGCAAAATAGTGCAAAAGTGATTCTCTTTCATTCCACTTATAGGTAATAGTACATTACGATACAAGTGCGTAAAAAAGGAAGTTCGAAACGAGTGGCGATAAATTAGATAGATAGATAAAAACTTTATTCATTTCCACAACATACATGGTTTAAATTACAAAACAATTAAGTACATGCAACTTAAAATTAAGAAAAAAACAATCTATTCTAAAAAATCTAAACTAATAATGATACGACCATGTGTCGTGACAGAGAATTGGCGCTGGCTCAGCATGATGATGCGGCAAGCCCATGGCAAGCCACATCGCTGATATTCTGCCAGAACCTTTTTTAAAAGTTTGTGCAACGCTTTATTATAAGTACGTTCATGTAAGTGTCTGTGTACATGTTGTGTTAGTGTGAGCAAGTCTCTATGTGTATGTATCTGTATGACAGTCGCAGCAAATATATAAATTTTTCAATAGTGTTATTTGTATTTTAAAAACATAGTGGCAGAAGTACGCAATGCAACCAAAACGAAGAAATATATATATACATTTAAAAAGAAAGAGGAGTTTCAGCCTTTTTCTTTTTGCTCCTTTAAAAGGTGTAATCGATACTTATGCTTGAAATTTAGTTTGGTTCTTAAACGACGAATGGGTGGAGGAATATTGTTCCAGCATTTACTTGCACGGTACCGAAAACTCCCCCTAAAAGCAGCAGAACTGTGTCTGGGTACCCGTAGTACGGCCGCTCTTGACGATCGAGGTTGATGGTGGGTGTTAGAGTGCCATACAAGTTTTTTAAAGAGATACGAGGGCTGTTTCGTTTGGACGGTATCGAATAGCAAGCATGCAAACATAAGTTCTTGTCGAGCAGCCATTTTTAACATATCCGAGTTATTTAAATATGGCGTTATGTGTGTCCTAGGTGGTATTTTGAAGCAATATCTAGCGCAAGCATTTTGTACTCTTTGAATGAGACGCTGTGAACGGGCCAAAAGGCATGAGCCATATGCTGTGAGACAATAATTAATTTTAGATAACACTAATGATTCACAGAGTCTCAGTCGAAGGTCGACGCTGAGAAAGTTACGGATGTTATATAAAAGCTTCAAACGATATAAACCACAGATGTCATATATACCATAGATCAAGCAAACGTATCTACTTAGCGTGTCAAATGAACTCAGTGAAATCCACTGAGTTGTCCGTCTTTAATCGCAGCTTGCAGCTTTCTGGCGTCAATTTTTGTAAGTTGAAGTCAATCAAAACATAAAAAATGCCTCGTTACGTGATATTCAATTGCAACAACACAAAAATTATGAACAATCAAGAGCCTGAGACATATTTAAAATTACAGGCAAGAAACAACTTCAGTACAAAATTTGACACGCTCAGCCCCTATACAAATAGATGAACTTGTTTCTTCTATCTAAATAAAGTTCTGTGATATAAACAGTTTCGTACAGTTTCCACTACGTGATTTTCGAAGCGCAGATTAGTGTCAAACAAAAGTCCTAGATTTCTTGCTTCATCGACACGATCAACTCTTACGTCATTAACTAGTATGATTGGGTCATTACTAATAATAGCCTTTACCTGTTTTTGAGACCCAAGCACCATATATTTAGACTTTGTTGGATTCAATACGAGGCAATTGGAAGAAGACCATTCGGATAAACGTTTCAAGTCATCGTTTACCTTATCTACAGCCGAGATAGTATCGCCAGGGTGGAAAGACAAAAATATTTGTAAATCATCAGCATATAGATGGTATCTACAATGCTTTACACAATTTATGATGTCACTGCTATAAAGAATAAACAAGAGGGGCCCCAGAATGGATCCCTGAGGGACGCCTCTATTCACTGCACATGGATGAGATGTCAAACAAGAACCATCCCCACCTGTCAATTTAACGATTTGCTTACGATCTTTGAAGTAACTTTCGAACCAGCGCACTGAATGATCATCAAAACCATAATAACGTAATTTCGAAAGTAGAAACGAAATGTTGATACAATCAAATGCCCTCGAGAAATCTAATAATACCATTATCGTACCCTTTCGCATATCTTGCGCTGCAAGGACCTCATCAATAACGTCAAGGAGGGCTGTGGAGGTGCCTCGTTTCTTCCTAAAGCCTGACTGGTTTTCAGGTAGAATATTATTAGATTCTAAATATTTTGACACTTGATCGTACACTACTTTCTCCATAATTTTCGACAGGTAAGGTAAGATACTAATAGGACGCAAATCTTTTAGATCCCTTGGGTCGTTTACTTTTGGGATTGGGCAAACTATGGCAGTCTTCCAGACCAGAGGCACCTCGGCTGTCAATAAGGATGTGTTTATTAAGTCCGTTATAATTGGTAACGTAAGTGGAAGTGTCATCAATATCATGTCGAATGTAATCCTATCATACCCCATGGCGTTAGATTTGGTATTAAGTAACAATTTAGTTACAAACGAGTCATCAACGGTATGGAAACTAAAAGTAAAAGATCCGTATCGAAGGGTATCAAAGTACGCTAAAGTGACAGTATCAACCATGTCACCGCCTGGAACTTTCAAAAAGTTGTCATTTATAACGTTTGGATCGTTAAATATCTGAGGCAAGCTAGATTTATTCTTGTCATTAGGAATTACGTTTTCTTTTAAATTTTTCCAAAGAGTTTTTGGATTCTTCAAATAGGCTAGTTTCCTACTAGTCAAATCAGCTTCTTTTTATGAACTGTCAAAACGATTTGCTAATATGGAATTACTATGAAATACTGAGGAGTGACGTCACGGTCAATTCATTTACTTTATATCTTTCTCTTTGACTTATTAAATAGAAATTGTGTTTAAAAATAACTACTGTCCATATTTTTCTTCTAATTATGTGGTGCTTTATTTCGTGCACTGCATAAAATATTTTATTTTAAGTATAGGAAACTAGCCTATTGTTATTTATATGCTGCTCAAAATAGGCTTTTTGCTCAAAATATAAAGTAGTCTCCACTAGATGTTTTAATGATTTATAATTATCTCTATCTAAGTCCAGCTTGCTTTTTTTATATTTTTTATGTGCCTTGTTTCGAAGACTCATCATGTAACGAACGTTCTTAGTAAGCCATGGTTTAGCTGTTTCTTTTATGATTATTTTCTTAATTGGAGCAAAAATATCAAAAATGTCCAATACATAAGTGTTAAATAAATCTACCTTGTTATCAACGGACTTCTGACATGCGATATTTTGCCATTGTAATTGGCTTAAGTGATGATTAAAATGTTCCATATTAACTTCATTTAGCCGTCTATTTAGTGAGATTCTTGGGACGGGTTTGAGTGTTTTCATGTTTACGTTAACGAATGCCAAAGCGTGGCCACCAAGTTCTTCAATGTGGTCAACCTCGGCACTCATAATCGCAGCATTAGAACAAATTAAATCGATCAGAGTTGAACTGTGCTCCGTGAAATGCGTTGGCTCAGTAATATAATTTAGTAAATCGTTACACGCCAAAAATTGTTGAAGCCGCTTGGTCTTACAGTCATTAGCGTCCAGCATATTAACGTTAAAATCACCGCTCAGAATAATATGGTCATACTGTGAAAACGACACGATTGTTTCACTAAGCGCGTCCAAAAAAATATCCAAACTAAGCCAGGGTGGACGGTAGGCTGTGCCTATCATAAATGTTTTTCTATTTAATTTTATTTTAAACCACATTTGCTCCACGTCTGGATGAGTAGGGTATTCAAAGGTACGCGCATTTAAATGACTTTTAATATAAAAACCAACTCCACCACCACCCTTTCTCGTCCCGAGCGTGCGAGGAGAATGGCGCAGCCTATACCCAGGCACAGCCGGCGCACGACCCTCCTGTCCTGCTTGCAACCAGGTTTCATTAATAGCAATAATATCAGGTTTGTGTTGCTCAACTGCCACTAAGAACTCATCATGTTTGCGCAAACTGCATAAAGATCCTGCATTGAAATGACCAAATTTAAAATGTTTGTGTTTTATTTTAAATTAAAATAAGTACTTAAAATATGAAATAGGGGATTATTATATTTGTGTGAGCAGGATGCTATGTAGAACATAATAGAGTACATGTCAAGTAGCGAAAAATGTAGTTTCATTGCCAATATAATCTCATTTCTATAAAATGTATGAATTACCTCAAATCTAAATACACATTTCTGTAGAATATTTATAACAATATCACTGAGAAATATAGTTAAAAATTCTATATAACAATATTTTTTAAATAATCTGAAATATTTTCTTCGTACCAGCGGACACATAACATTAAACAAAACACAAATATAAGTACCTTAATTAGAGAACTCAATGTAAATACAATATTCAAGCCACTATTATTTATCTTAAACACGTTAAAAGCACAAAAACTGTCATGAATGCTATGAAATAGAGTTGTTAGTTGACATAGGAAAAATAGTGTCCAGATCGCCCTCAGTCCTAATCCGATGCACCTTCGATGATTCAGATTTTCTAGCATAAATTCGGCCTTCTTTGGTCCAAATAAATCGCCACTGTTCGGAGCGACCTCTTTCACGTGTCTTATTAAAAAGTATTCTATTCTTCTTGGTGAGACGGTCGTGTAGATGAAATTTTCTCGGAGCATGGTCGGGCAGGCCGATCCCTTCAGTGGTAGCGCCACGACGGACTCGCGCGCTCTTGAGCAGCTGGTCACGGAGCGCCCGGCGCGCCAGACGCACCACAAGAGGGCGCGGGCGCGGGCGCGACGACTCCGAGTCTCCCACTTGAACCGCTTCACGCAGGGGCCCGACCCGCTCCACGCTCACTATGTCGTGCTCTTCCAATCTTACATCTATCTTGGTCGCCAGAGCCATGATCGTATTCACGGTCGACTCTTCCTTGAATTCCGGGACTCCTGAGACCTCAAGGTCATTCGAAAGCGCAGCCTGGTCCTTATCATTTATCTCAATTTCCAACCGGGCGATTGTATCATGCATAACTCGAAACTCGGAACTCTGATCCGGTTCTCGTTCAGCCAGCTTAGATTGCAATGTTTTGTTCTCTAACTCAAGGGCACTTACTTTTTCATTCACTGAATTTAGGTTCTGTTTTAAACCCTTGAGTTCAGCCATAAGTGAAGTTGTGCTACTATTAAACTCAGACCTCAAGGTATCGATTTGTTTACTAAAGTGTGTATTTAGCTCCAGCTTGAGTTCCGTGAATTTCAAATTCAATAGTGCCGCAAAAGCACCGTACGAGATACTCTCACCGCCGTCATCCCCACGGCACGCTTCTTGCAAATTTCCCATGTCTGACGAGTCATTATCAAGGTCAAGTAGAGATGTATCGCAGGACATATCCGTCTGCTGGGACTCCGATAGGTGGATGTGGCCCGCCTCATCCTTGCTAACTTGTTGATGAAGGCTTCGGACTGGTGTGTGGTCCGCATATCGCCTGCGAGCCGTGACATTATTACAGGACGGACACTGCCAGTCTCGTTTTAAGCGAACGATATTTTCACTATATTCCTCGCACGTCATGTTTACACATTTATAGTGGTAATTTTGCTTACAAAGAGAGCAAACAAGCAGATCAGAGTCGCCGAGAGCACTTCATATTTATTGTAATTGTTCAAAAGTCTGTATAAGAAAAACGAAAACAAAATATGATGGTAGCACTTTAAAATTCGTGTGTAGCTTTGCAACAATCTCTTCCCGACATTAAAATAGTAGCGTTAGAGTTTATTATTGCACTGGGTCACAAGTAATACAGCGGCGGCGTAGTGTGGCAAAAAGGTCTTTAGCGCCGCGGAAGTCCATACATGTTACACGTTCGATTCACTGTCTCTTATCAGTGCCAGCACACAACACTTGTTATAACCGTTCCATGAATCGTTTTTTAATTTTTAGCTTCATTATTTCACTATTCACTGATATTTATTTAGTCTTTTACAAAATTTAGATACAATAATGTTCACTTTACCGTATAGAATATATTTTGCACTGAAATTTAAGGTTTAAACGTGTTAACTTGATATAAAATTACACAGCAACGCGAGAGCAGTGTTAAGCGTTGCACGCCCTCTCGCGGAATGATGAATGAAATTAAAACACGACCGAAGGGAGTGTTTTAAATCGGCACGAGTTACGAATTTCCTTTTCGCACGTGTATCGTACGACGTTTTTCAGTACAGATGGCCATCCGAAGTTTCGACCTGGCATATAATGAACCACTTCTCGCACTAGTGCGTAAAAAAGCACCATCTGTACTGAAAAAATCATTAAAACGTCTTTTTGAAGTGAAAGTTCTAACGCGACTTCCAACTGACAGCGCGTAACACTCAGTCATTGTTACTTTGCGTGGAATGCCGCTCACTCAGCGCGTAACATTCTGTCTCAACGCGACTCACTCATTCCATTCATTCACTTATTCACACAGTCAGTGACAGAACATAATGCCCAGAATGATTTTGAATGGTGGAATGGTTGGTTGGAATGTGTGTTTTATATTTAGATCGAATGCGAAATGAGTTTATGTTTATTTTTCAATAATTTGCGCAAATAGCAATGTAAATTATTGATAACAGTAAAAAGATGGACGTAACTAAACGTAAAAACGTGATGGTCACTTGACAAAACATTTTTGAGGTTATGTTAGGAACATATTTTTAAAATAAAAGAAAAATGGAAAAATTCACACCTCCGGCAGGACTCGAACCTGCGACCTTTGGCCTTGCCGGGGCCATCGCGCTTTCAACTGCGCCACGGAGGCGGAGGCGGACACAGATGTCATATATACCATAGATCAAGCAAACGTATCTACTTAGCATGTCAAATGAACTCAGTGAAATCCACTGAGTTGTCCGTCTTTAATCGCAGCTTGCAGCTTTCGTGCGTCAGATTTTGTAAGTTGAAGTCAACAAAAACATTAAAAATGCCTCGTTACGTGATATTTAATTACAACAACACAAACATTATGAACACTTAAAGGCCTGAGACATATTTAAAATCACAGGCAAGTAACAACTTCAGTACAAAATCTGACACGCTCGGCCGCCATACAAATAGATGAACTTGTTTCTTCTATCTAAATCTAGTTCTGTGGAGGCGGAGGTGTGATTTTTTCCATTTTTCTTTAATTTAAAAATATGTAATATCGCTCGCGGACGTTTCTGCATGATAAAAAAACAAAATTTATGTTAGGAAGTTTCACTTCTTCCGACCGGAGGGGCTCCACGCACTGTTTTTTTTTCAGCACCTAACTTTCACAATAACGGCCGTATTCTTCAACATCGGCGTGAACGAGAAGGCGACGCTGGCCGAGGCGCTCGGCGAGACGACGCCGCAGTACCACTCCAACTGCGACAACTTCGACCGGCTGCACAAGTACTACCTCAAGTACTGCAAGGTGTGCCCGCAGGACCACACGGCGAGAGGTAACACGCGTTTTGGCGCAATTTCATCAGTCGTTATCGACCCATCCTTCGGTATACGGCATACGGGGAGTCCCCGCAGGCGAGATAACAACCAATGGAAGTGGTGCAATTTAATTGGTCGTTAACTCGTTCGGTATGCAGCATACAGGGAGTCCCCGCAGGCGAGATAACAACCAATGAAAGTGGTGCAATTTAATTGGTCGTTATGCAGCATACGGGGACTCCCCGCAGGCGAGATAATGACCAATGAAAGTTACTATTACTATTTAATTTCCCCGAATGCGGGCCCTGTGGCACGCGTTCCAGAAATCTCCTACCCTATCAACTAATGAAAACGTTTCCCCGAGTGATGTTTTATATTTTGATGGGCGGAGTGGTCAGTTATTAAATGATACTGATATGATACCTTTTGGCGGGCTGAATGCTCATTTATGAGTGGATGTTTTATATGTTGGTGGCCGGAGTGTTGAGTAATATCTAGTTAACAAGGAGACCGCACTGTAGTACATCTTCAACTGCGACAACTTCGACCGGCTGCACAAGTACTACCTCAAGTACTGCAAGGTGTGCCCGCAGGACCACACGGCGAGAGGTAACACGCGTTTTGGTGGGCGGAATGCTCATTCACGAGTGATGTTTTATATTTTGGTCAAATTTTAAAATGTAGACAGACACGAATGTTTTTAGTTCCAAAAGACAAATTGTTTGACCGGCTATAAATAAAATCGCTCTAAAAATTGTACGCCACTGGCGTTTATTGTTATTGTTCTATGTCTGCACTGACACACACACTTCTCCATCCATAATAGGCTACTAGACTCATATCGAATTTGTTTGGCACAATAAATGATTGTCTTCTGTAGTATTTATCATAAAGTAAACAATATTTATATATTTTGGGTATTAAAAGTGTATGATGACTAGTTGACTACACAGAACTTAATTTAGATAGAAGAAACAAATTCATATATTTGTATAGGGGCCGAGCGTGTCAAATTTTGTACTGAAGTTGATTCTTGCCTGTAATTTTAAATATGTCTCAGGCTCTTGATTGTTCATAATTTTTATGTTGTTGCAATTTAATATCACGTAACGAGGCATTTTTTTATGTTTTGGTTGACTTCAACTTACAAAAATTGACGCCCGAAAGCTGCAAGCTACGAGTAAAGACGGACAACTCAGTGGATTTCACTGAGTTCATTTGACACGCTAAGTAGATACGTTTGCTTGATCTATGGTATATATGACATCTGTGGTTGACTACGTATTTCCGATTAAAAATGTGTGTAATTTTTTTGATCATCGATAACGCTGTCAAAGATATAATGACGCCATCGAATAGGAACCTTACCTCATGTCAAAACTCAAAACAATAAAAGTCAGAAAATGTTGTTTTTGATTAGAATGACAGATAATCTATAGATTAACATGACTGTGTTGTTTTCGCCTGATTACGTAAAAGTATACTTTAAAAATTATTGCTGCTGTTTTTAAGTCTTTATAAAATATTTATTTATTTATTATTTAATCTTTTTTGCACAAAAGAAAAATGTTGCAGTACAATAAGGCGGACTTAATGCTTCAAGGCATTCTCTACCAGTCAACCTCGAGGCTAATCAGAGAGAGAATATGGTAATATTTTATTTCGGTTAATTGGACAGTACTTAATCATATAAGACAGACTTTAAAAAAGGGTCAAGTAGCCTATATTAGTATGGATTGGTGTTAAGTAAGTGCACTTCCGTTATAAATATTGTAATAGTAACAATTGTTCAGCATCGTCGCGAACGAAGCCGCTGGAAGAAGTAATGGAGAACCTCAGGATAGCGGTGCACAAGAAGGTGCCGAAAAACGTCGAGGTCCTTCACCTGGCCGCGCTGGCCACCAGGCTTATGAACGGTGACTATTCCAATTGTATTGTGTCATTTCCTTATTATAAAAAAAAAAGTTTACAAATATTGTATTTTTGAGTCTGTCTTATAAAAAAAAAATCATGCTTAGCCGAGGCAAGTCGCTAACTTTACTTATAAGCCGAGACGACCGGTTTGGCGTAGTCGGTAGTAACCCCGCCTGCTAAGCCGTGGTCCTGGGTTCGAATCCCGGTGAGGCATTTATTTGTGTGACGAACACAGATATTTGTTCCTGAGTCGTGGATGTTTTCTATGTATAGTTTAAATTATGTGTTGATGTTTGCATAGTTTAAGTAGCATAATTTCGAGTAAAACCAGAGTGACTCAGGGGACCGTAACCATGGCAATAACAAGCAATAAAAAGTTGATTCACCCAATTAACACAAAGACAATATTTTTACTGAAATTTCATGCTTAATTTTCGTCATAAAACTGACATCGAGTTAATTTTTGTTAATAACCGTCATTTATCTTTCCTCAGGGATACGTTTCACGTCGTGCAAAAGCGCCAAAGACCGTACGGGCATGTCTGTGACCCTGGAACAGTGCTCCATACTGCAGGCAGAGTACCACCTGGCCGACACCGAGACGAGCAAGGCGCTGGCTATCATGAGGAGGTACATACATACATACATACATACATACACAGGCTGGCGGGACCCTGGAACAGTGCTCCATACTGCAGGCTGAGTACCACCTGGCCGACACCGAGACGAGCAAGGCGCTGGCTATCATGAGGAGGTACATACATACATACATACATACACAGGCTGGCGGGACCCTGGAACAGTGCTCCATACTGCAGGCCGAGTACCACCTGGCCGACACCGAGACGAGCAAGGCGCTGGCTATCATGAGGAGGTACATACATACATACATACAAACATACATACACAGGCTGGGGGGACCCTGGAACAGTGCTCCATACTGCAGGCCGAGTACCACCTGGCCGACACCGAGACGAGCAAGGCGCTGGCTATCATGAGGAGGTACATACATACATACATACATACATACATACACAGGCTGGCGGGACCCTGGAACAGTGCTCCATACTGCAGGCCGAGTACCACCTGGCCGACACCGAGACGAGCAAGGCGCTGGCTATCATGAGGAGGTACATACATACATACATACATACATACATACATACACAGGCTGGCGGGACCCTGGAACAGTGCTCCATACTGCAGGCCGAGTATCACCTGGCCGACACCGAGACGAGCAAGGCGCTGGCTATCATGAGGAGGTACATACATACATACATACATACATACATACATACATACATACACAGGCTGGCGGGACCCTGGAACAGTGCTCCATACTGCAGGCCGAGTACCACCTGGCCGACACCGAGACGAGCAAGGCGCTGGCTATCATGAGGAGGTACATACATACATACATACATACACAGGCTGGCGGGACCTTGGAACAGTGCTCCATACTGCAGGCCGAGTATCACCTGGCCGACACCGAGACGAGCAAGGCGCTGGCTATCATGAGGAGGTACATACATACATACATACATACACAGGCCGGGACCCTGGAACAGTGATTTAAAGACTCGATTTATTGCTAAATTATATATTCTTACGCCCCGATTTACATTTAATGTTTTTCATTACATTTTGAATATAATGAATATTTATTTATTTATTTATTTATTTATTTAACCTTTATTGCACAACATAAAGTACAAATGGCGAACTTAATGCCTTAAGGCATTCTCTACCAGTCAACCATTGGACCAAACAGAAACTTACAATTGGTGCGGAAAATAAAACAGAAATTTAAATAGATATAAGTCACTATCTAAATACTATATGCATCATCAGTATACATACATAAATAAGTACAATCATATACATACATAAACTAACTAAAATATATAATATACATATATATACATATATATAGTACCCATTTAACCATTACTGTCTAACAACGTTGGTGTACCTGCGAGAAGTGTTTACGTAATTGACGTTTGAATATGTAAAATGATTAAAAAAAATACGATGCTATAAAGTTCATTACTCCCTAGGGACAAGGATATTTGACCTATAACTCCCGCTCCGCTTGTGTGCAATTGTACATTTACTGTGGGAGTGTGAAGTGTGATTATTTTGTCATTATGTCATTAACTTTTTAGCGTTTAACATACCTAATATGGCCAATATCTCAACGATCCATGTTCAGCAATAGGCTAGTTTCCTATACTCAAAATAAAACATTTTATGCAGTGCACGAAATAAAGCATCACATAATTAGAAGATAAATATGGACAGTAGTTATTTTTAAACATAATTTCTATTTAATAAGTCAAAGAGAAAGATATAAAGTAAATGAATTGATCGTGACGTCACTCCTCGGTATTTCATAGTAATTCCATATTAGCAAATCGTTTTGAAAGTTCATTAAAAGAAGCTGATTTGACTAGTAGGAAACTAGCCTATTTAAAAACACTTATCGAAGACATCTATAGTGTTATATAATTTAAACCCCCATCGTAATTTCAGCGAGGGCTGCCGACGAGAGAACACATACAAGAACATCGGCGTGAGGAAATACGCCTTCACGAAGAAGCAGGTGGCAGCCCTGCCCGAGGAGTACAGGCCTCCCCCTGGCACCTTCAGCTCTTCGCAAACTTAAGCACCCTTCGAGGTTTACGAAGCAGATGGCTTTACATGGCTATGGGCCCCTGGTATTTAGGTTTCGCAAACTCCAGTACTGAAACAAGCACTCTTCTAAGTATGTCTGTGAAGGATCACGGTTCGTTACAACCAAATTTTATAATACGATGTTCTTAGAATATCACAATGTTAAAATGGATTAGTAGTAAAATTACAAAAATATCAATTTTCAGTACATAGAAATGACATTGGCCTATTATGTACATCCAATATCCGAAAAGTTTCATAATAACCAAAATTCTAAATGACACTTTCTCAGAATACCTAAAATTTTATTTACAGTGTTCATTTTATTCCCTGCACTGTGTTTTATTAATTTATTATTAACTTTAGTATTCATTTAGGCTCCCTTGCACCAATCACTTAACTCAGGGTTAGTGGGCTGTCATCTGTCAAACATTAAGCTCGCGTAGGTGAACGCTTACCATGCTTGTATGAGATATGACAGGTCGACTGGTCGCGTTCTTGACAGGCGGTAACTGTGAGGAAACCGAGAGCGGGTGGGCGGCACTTTCAGCGGGGAGCGGGAGTGGCCATACTGTACGATAGTACTTTTTATTATACTGTTCCTTGGTGAAGGTGTCAACTCTTCGTAAACTCAATTGCTTAAGAGCGTTATAACATTTCGGCGTCGGGCGAAATTAGGTATTTTACCCGCCGCGCGAGCCCAATATGCCGACCCTTTCTAGCACGTCTTATCACTCGCTCGCACTACAATAATGGACAAAACAATCTTGATCCTTTCTATGAAATTTTGATAACAACCACAATCTACTATCTCGATATAAACTTTTGATTTCTAATAAACATTATTTTGTACGAAAATACTAGAATGTAGCGCAAAATAATATCAATTATGTTAAAATTTATTTAAAAAATTAATTATAAAAGTAGATCCCATCCCAAATATTTGCTTTTGTTATATGAAAATTACTGTAATGCTGTATTATGATTACCTCTGTAATCCATTCCTTTGGAATCGGTATAATATAGATTCCTGTAATATGGATTCCTCGGTAATCAAGTACTTAAGTAATCTGAATTCCACTTTACTTCGATTCCAGGCTTATTACTTTACTTCTTTATGTCACTCAAATTGTTTTTGGTTTACATGTCATTCTAGCATTTTCACTTTCACATTTCAAGTGCATATACCACGAGTATAGGTTTTCGGGTGTGCTGATTTAAAAATTAATGACCGATTTGGAATCTGACATTGCTGACTGTCACTTTGACACAAAAGTCGTCATGGGTGTCGTAAAATAGGTTTTAGGGGGTGCTGATTCCAAAATTAATGACCAATGTGAAATCTGACATTGCTGACTGTCACTTTGACACAAAAGTCGTCATGGGTGTCGTCAAATAGGTTTGCGGGGTGCTGATTCCAAAATTAATGAACAATGTGGAATCTGACATTGCTGACTGTCACTTTGACACAAAAGTCGTCATGGGTGTCGTAAAATTGGTTTTAGGGGTGCTGATTCCAAAATTAATGACCAATATGGAATCTAACATTGCCGACTGCCACTTTGACACAAAAGTCATCATGGGTGTCGTAAAATAGGTTTTAGGGAGTGCTGATTCCAAAAATAATGACCAATGTGGAATCTAACATTGCTGACTGTCACTTTGACACAAAAGTCGTCATGGGTGTCGTCAAATAGGTTTCCGGAGGTGCTGATTTGAAAATTAATGACCGATTTGGAATCTTGACATTGCTGACTGTCACTTTGACACAAAAGTCGTCATAGGTGTCGTCAAAAAGGTTTCCGGGGTGCTGATTCCAAAATTAATAACTATTTTGGAATCTCACAGTGCTAATTGTCATTTTGACACAAAAGGAATCATGGGTGTAGTCAAATAGTTTTAGGGGTACTGATTCCAAAATTAACGAAATGATTTAAAAAGTCATGACCGATTTGGAACCTGACATTGCACAGTACCCCTGGAAACCTATTTGACAACACCCATAACGACTTTTATGTCAAAGTGACAGTCAGCAATATCAGATTCCAAATTGATCATTAATATTGAGATCAGTACCCATGAAAACCTATTTTACGACACCCATGACAACTTTTGTGTCAAAGTGACAGTCAGCAATGTCAGATTCCACATTGGTCATTAATTTTGGAATCAGCACCCCCTAAAACCTATTTTACGACACCCATGACGACTTTTGTGTCAAAGTGACAGTCAGCAATGTCAGATTCCAAATTGGTCATTAATTTTGGAATCAGCTCCCCCTAAAACCTATTTTACGACACCCATGACGACTTTTGTGTCAGAGTGACAGTCAGCAACGTCAGATTGAACATTGGTCATTAATTTTGGAATCAGCACCCCCTAAAACCTATTTTACGACACCCATGACGACTTTTGTGTCAAAGTGACAGTCAGCAATGTCAGATTGAACATTGGTCATTAATTTTGGAATCAGCACCCCCTAAAACCTATTTTACGACACCCATGACGACTTTTGTGTCAAAGTGACAGTCAGCAATGTCAGATTCTACATTGGTCATTAATTTTGGAATCAGCACCCCCTAAAACCTATTTTACGACAACCATGACGACTTTTGTGTCAAAGTGACAGTCAGCAATGTCAGATTCCAAATTGGTCATTAATTTTGGAATCAGCACACCCTAAAACCTATTTTACGACACCCATGACGACTTTTGTGTCAGAGTGACAGTCAGCAACGTCAGATTGAACATTGGTCATTAATTTTGGAATCAGCACCCCCTAAAACCTATTTTACGACACCCATGACGACTTTTGTGTCAAAGTGACAGTCAGCAATGTCAGATTCCACATTGGTCATTAATTTTGGAATCAGCACCCCTAAAACCTATTTTACGACACCCATGATGACTTTTGTGTCAAAGTGACAGTCAGCAATCTGAGGTACTACATATTTGTAATCTGAAAGTAATCAAGTCAATAATTTCAGTTATTTTGAATCGACTATGATTCCGAATTATTGGTAATAGTAATTATTGTATAGATGATTAGTGATTCCTTTACATGTAATGGTAATTTACCGTTTCACTAGATTACATTACAAGTAATCTGACACCCAGTAGTGGATTACAAAGTAAAATCAAGTAATCGTGTAATCCGGAATCGATTACGATTTCCCCATCTCTGGGTTTAGTTATATGGTTCATTGGTACTGGTGACCACCATCTGGCTCCATCATCAGACCCTGAGTACCACCTCTTGTCAAAGGTCTTGTTGAGACGAACCCAACGAGCCTAAACACGAAGTCGTTTACTTACATGGTTCACTGGTACTGGTGACCACCTTCTGGCTCCATCATCAGATCCCGAGTACCATCTTGATGTGTCTTATCATCTTGACCGTATTGTAATTTTTACATATTTATCATCATAACGTTGTAATACTTTAACATTCAAACATAACAAAATATTACAAAAGCAAATATTTACGGATCTAGGATCAAATTCGTTGGTCGCTGTTTACACACACACAATGCGAGGATAGCCCGTGTATAAACAAGGCGTCCGACCCACACAACGATAAATATTCTCGACGTTTGCGATCAAAACTCGGAGAGCGAAGTGACATACGTCTCACCTATACGAGCTCCGGCGCGGCACTGAAATCGCAGGCGTCCGTCGCCGGTCAAATAGCGACAGGAAGGCTAGTTTTCAAAAAATTGGCAAAAAATCATTATATAATATTATAACGACAAATGGATAACAGCAATTTAAGCAGATTGTACAGATTATTTATATACTAAAATAACTTCGATAACATGTAGATTTTCGGAGAAATGATCACTTGTTTCAATGTATTTTCAAGACAAAATTGAGTTCGTTTTACTTTCAATTTCTCAATTTCAAAGGATTAAATGATAAATATTGTTTAATGGGCCTTAAGTACAAGATATTTGGAACTTAAATTTACCTCATTTATGAGAGTGAGCTTATCAAATTGTAGATAATAAGAGCTCCGAATTCTGTGCTTCACGCGGTTTTTCCTAAACGAGCATCAGGAAAACAATCATTACTAATTGGAAAAGCTTTTTTTCCATATGTTTTTTAATTAACCGACAGTTAATAAGATGTTCTAACTGAAACAAGTACTTTCACTGTCTTTTAGTATGAGTAAAGTGTACAATTTTGTCGATAAATATTGTGCATTTTACAATATATCGCCTTTTTTTGTCATAGCGCTCTTAAGCCCTCCATCGCAGTGCCAGGGACTTTGCCTCATTGGAAACTTTTTAAAAGGGCCATCGCCCTTATGTAGTGAAATGATATCCGTTTCTATAATTTATTGAAAATTATAATATATGTATAAACATAAGTTACCATATTTTTTAATGTAATTTAATCAGTATATTTATTATACTGTTAATCGTACTTAATCGAATAGGGATCAATAGTTTTATTTAAATCGGTCTTATGAAATAGGTATTTGCCTCTCAGACCGCGATTTTTATAGACGTTTACCTGGTAATGAATAAGGCTATGTGCATTTAGTATTATCTAGATAGTAGACTGTTATAGAGGTACATATTTATTTCAAAGTAGATAGGGTCAATCCACGTCAAAGTAACGCGAGTCACGATTTTATGGCATGTTCCATTTATTCACGATACAAGTTCAAGTGATAATCTATCTCTAAATAAGTGTTACTTTCCCGATATATGCATAGATTCTTTCATTCGCAGCTGTAGTTAAACACTCAATGAAGTCGTGACTCGCGTTACTTTGACGTGGATTCACCCGATACGAGTGGATTCTTAAAGATTGCTAATTTTAGATTTCATTTTGATAAGAAATTGTGATGGAACTAGGAATATTTTTTTCTTGGTTTGTTTCTTCAGTAGATATAAGTGTACATTGTGCATTGGAATGCGTCACTGGTGGTTGTGCCAATGCCCCCTCCGGGGGTACCCGTGTGTCTATATGATTGTGCGTACACTTATTATAGTTCTAGTAGACACACTTATAGATTATATGGTGTTCCCATTGGTTAATAAATTTAAGAGTTTTGAATTATTGTCGATTAGTTTTTAGTTATATTGACCGCAGCTTGATTAAAATCAAAAAGATCACGGTCTATATCCCGGTCAATATACAGCGTGTAAGTCAGTACGGGTGAATTTCTTAACGGTGATAATAAGAAAATGACTTCTTGAAATTAAAATTGTATCCATACAAAAGAATTCGGTCCGCAATGTAATGCAAACACACGCGCGTTAAACGCTCGTTGGCAGTTAATTTATTGTACAGTCACCGGCATAAGTAAGTGATGATTTCTGTACCATGTCGCTTTTAATCGTTTGACAATTTCGTACGACATTTCAAACACGACGTTAAAGTGACAAGGTACAGAAACCATCACTTATTTATGCTGGTGAGTGTACATGTGTCTGGTACGATTGAATGCCCCTGATTGACACTCGTCCCACCAATGATAGCGTGAGCGAGCTATAGTTTGTCGCCGAGCGGTGAACTAGTCGCTCACTCTTTATTTTATTAACACGAGAGCGACTATCTTTTGTGGGTTTTTATAGCTCATAGCTTACGCTTTTGGTGGGACCAGTGCCTATGGCTTACACACTAAGTCCAATGATGAATGAATATCTTATGAGTTTATATCTGGCAAATAAGGGATCACGTTTACTTATCCGCCATTTTGATGATCATAAATTTGATAGCTTTGGTGGCGAGTTCTTGCCACTTTTAAGGTTATACTTATAATGTAAAAGTGTAATATGAGTAGAAAATATTCAACATATTGTCATATCCATTGTAAATGATGTAGTTGTTATGACTTATTTGAGGTAGGCCCTGGAGTATTGCAAAGAGAGAAATAATGAAAATTTTTTATTATAGTATACGGAAAAGTTGAACGTTTCTACTTCTTATTGTTACTTTGTTTACCGATTGTGCCAAATATTCAGGTTTTAAATAAAAATATATAAAAAATCAATGTGCCATAACTTGGAAAGTGTACATTTACGTATTATTTCAAGACTACAATACGCGAACCACACTAACTTAACAAAAAACATTCTTTTTATTAAGTGATTTTTTTTTAAGGATAATATCATTGACTCGTGGTGAAAGTACTCGTCTTTTTACTTCGCTTTATACGAAAAGTCCGGGATAAACCTATTCTGTCATGTTCAACTGAAGGAAATGGGGGAAGACCGAATACATACACGGTGTTCATAAGGGAACGGAATAGTTTTTATCATGTATTAAATACTGATGAGGAAATTATACCCAAAAAATATTGGAGCGAATGAATGGCTGTATTTTTACATAAAACGTAAATTTTATTCAGAAAACTGCCACTTAAAATGAGTTTTAACGTTCTTTTTTCTAAAAACCTCATTTTTGAAACGGTTTAGTGGTCACTTTTTGACATCTATTGATAGTGAGTATTCTCCATAATGGCATCAACTCCTTTAAAAAGCCTGTTGTACTGAGTAACAACAAGATTTTTTTTTATTTGGTAATAACTCTGAAACTAGGTGAAATCCAGAAAAGTTTATGTGGCATTTCAGTCTTAAAATGGGATCAGGAATGCTGTTAAAATTATTTCGTTTCCTCATGGGCACCGTGTATAAGTCAGCCGGGGAAAAGTGAGGATTCGTTTTGTATGAAACAGCAGCGCCACCTCGTGTTCATTTTGAGTTGAAAATGTACATTGCAATCGAAATCTAGAGCGCTTCCACATTAGATGCCAAGCACAAGCGTGTATGTATATAATGTTAGTACAATTACAGTATCGTAGGACATGTATAATCCGGGCTATGTGCATATGCATATAGGTGTATAATGTATTTAAATGGTGTATTTATGCCATCGAAGCCAATGTCTAATGAGGTCAATACGGGTAAGTGTGTCATAAGGGGAAGTGTGTTTGGCCTTCACATTTGGGCACTGTTCCCACCGCGAGCTAGTAAACTATGAGCTATCGGCTATAAAACCGAACAAAAGATAATCACTCCCGTGTAAATAAAAGAGACACGGCGATATTGGTAGCTCACCGCTGGGCGAGTAACTATAAACATCGCCGTGTCTCTTTTATTTACACGGGAGTGATTATCTTTTGTTCGGTTTTATAGCTGATAGCTCATAGCTTAGTAGCTCGCGGTGGGGCCAGTGCCTTGACCTTTTTACTCATAGTCACAGGTGCTTTTGCGAGTTCATACTACATGCTACTTACAGTCAGTGGTAATCTTATGAACTCTCAATAAACACTGATCATTGGTTTAAATAGGCCAAACGTGAAGGCCAGTCACTCTTGTCCTTATGACACACTTACCCATATCGACCTTACCTAATTGTTTTCAAAAAAAATTCTTCGTATTAAATTGGTTTTCGTTGTACAGTCTCCATCAGATATATCGGAGCGGTCGAGGTGCTCACAAATATCTGAACATGCCTTTATTGTGAAGGCGATAAGGCGTGTTCAGATGTTTTTGCGCGCCCCGGCCGCTTAGATAAATCTGATGGCGACTTTACTGTTAGTATTTGTAGCCCCGCTCACAATTTTTTAGCCTCGAGTTTCACTAATAGAGAATGTCGTAAGCATTAAGTCCGCCTTTTTGTACTGTAAGATTTTCTCTTTTATGCAATAAACAAAATAAAGGTATGTTCAGATGTTTGTGAGCACCACGGTTGCTCCGATACGATGCCGACTGAGTTCGTTTGACATTGGCTTCACATCATATAAATGTGAATACGAGTATATTATCAATTACTATAATATTATAAGCAAATACTATTAATTAGTTATTAAATTTCTTGTAGTATTGGACGACCGGGAACGAAATTAACATCCTTATTCCTTATGTACTTAATACTTATTATTCTATATTCAGATTTCGTTATTTTCTTATATATATAAATTCTTGGAAATCGTGGATCGTCCGAAGCGAGCCCGAATAAGGAAAAGTCGCACAACTCATGCGGTTAAAGAGTAAAACTACTGACGAATAAAGAATGGCTGACGAAAGCATAATGACGACATTAAGAGGCAACAGGAGCGAAAAAACTAAAAATGAAAAGGAGCCCTTTCAATTTGGAAAGTTTAGATTGAGGTGCCGCTCTCGTCTGTTCCTCCTCCAAAACTTAACCATCATCATTCTCTTGCCCTTAGCACAGTCCAGGGTCGGTGCAGATTGCCATCCGCCATACATCTCTGTCACCTGTCATCTCATCATTAACTTGCTTCCGTTTCATATCATTCTCACACAGTCCACTTCCTCGGTTTCCCTTCCCCGTTACTTCCTTCCACATTTATTCGTTATACGTTTCTCGTCACATGACATGAGTTTTACCCCTTCGCTTTACATATCTAATCCATGGTAGTCGATTCGCTGTTTCTTACTTTTATTCGCGCTTTCGCTCCAAAACTTAACGAATCGGAACGAAATTTGAGAACGTGAATAACGATGAAATAATCTGTTTAGGTTTTTTGTGTAATTGTAGTCAATTTAAAATATTACACCTTTTTGTGCGGCATAATCAATTAGACCGTTTTTGGAAATGTTTGATGGATAGGATATTAGGATAACAGATAAAAATAATAAATCATTGCTCTAGCTTTTAAAACCAAGGAGGAAGTCGAGAGCGCTTGTATAAAGAATTAACCCCTCCTGTTGCGTCTTAAGAACAACAAAAAATGTTTGGGATGACACGGGGCGATGCCAGTACCTTTTTTTCATTTTTGGTACATTATTTGGTACATTTCTTTAGTTTTAATAGTATACAGATGTTTTGCGAAAATATTTTCCTTCGTGTTGTGACGGGAACATACGAAAGTGTTATGCTATTTGAGTCAGTCTCAAGACGTATTGACACTGTCTGAGCTAGCATCACAAATACGAACGTTTCCGGAAAAATACGAAGGAAAACCTTTTCGCACTACATCTGTATGTAATGTTACGTCATAAATGTTATATGTCATTATGTAGTTTAATTTTAAGTACCTGAGAATGTTTTTTACCTACTAATTGTTTAGTACCTATTTTATGTACTTTTAGATACCTTAAAAACGTAAACAAATAATTTGTACATTTGCCGGTAGTTACATTTGTTGGTTAACCGACCAAACACAAAACCGAGTGGATCTGTTACATACAGAACAGACTTGTCTTTCTTATTTGGACGTGTAATGTTTTCATTTATCCTCAGTGGCTTATGGAGCCTGCTGAGAGTAGATTTTGTTTACATTTTTGGCTTTAGTTGTTTTCGTACTTAGTTACATATTTGTTATCATAAGTTGCTGGATGTAGTTGAATTTGTGCACCTAAATAATTGTTACACAATGAAGATCGTTCTGATCCTATAATAAACAAAATACGGAATAAATAACAAAGTTCAAAATTATATAAGGTAAGGTCAATACGGGTAAGTGTGTCATAAGGAGAAGTCTGTCTGGCCTTCACATTTTGTCTTTTTACTCATTCTTACAGGTGGGTTTGCGAGTTCATACAGTTGCTACTTGCTAGTCACGATTAGTGGTAGTCGTATTGAACTCTCAATAAACACTGATCATTATTTACACATCGAGAGTGCGACGCATACTGGGGGCGCTTGCTTGTCTCGATATGTAAAGGCGGGGTCGCTACTCTTGAGAAAGATCCTCGAAAATGGACCGAAACATGTCGAACGCTATATCGACTTAACGCGTGAGTAACCCGCTTAAAATATTTTTAAATATGTTTGAGTCTCACGGGAGTTTTATAGTTAAAACACTGATCATTGTTTAAATAAACCAAATGAGAAGGCCAGACACACTTCCCCTTGTGACACACTTACCAGTATTGACCTTACCATTGGCAACACTGTTAGCTGTACATTTGTAATCCTTATTACAAGGGCATAACGTCTAGCGATGGTTAGCTAAGAGTGTTGCTGTTAGTACCACAGTCCTACGGCATGTCTTACTAAGTAAATCCAGCAACTTGGAAGGTTAAGCGCTTGCCTGGTCGGCCATGCTAGAAGTCACCCTGTACGGCCGCGCTCGGGCGCCGCCGTACAGGGGCTATACAACCTACTCGCCCGCGGGCACAACACCTGCTAGTTAAGTGTTATTCGCCACTCTCGCCTAAAACCTACCACGTGCTCGCTTACCATTCATGGATCTAGGAAGGAGATCGGACACGCCCCAAGATGGCGCCTGTAATGTATGGGATATCGGCCCGACATCCGATATCGGATTGGATAATGTGAAAACACACTTATATGTATAAGTAATGTCCAATTAACCGAAATAAAATATTAGGTAACATTTTTTATTAGGACCTAAAAACAAAAAAATATTTTTAAAGTGGGTATAATTTTACGTAATCAGGCGAAAACAACACAGTCATGTTTAATCTATAGATTATCTGTGCATCTGCATCAGGTAATTCTACTCGAAAACAACATTTTCTGACTTTTTAGTATGAGGCATAAAGTTCATTATGTCAGTGATTGTTTTGACATTAAGTAAGTTCGAATTCGATGACGGCACTACACGCTGACAGCGTTTTCGGTGGTCAAAATAATAGTTATTTGTTATACAAGGGGGCAAAGTTGTATTTTAACGCCGAATGTGGAATTGAAAAACGAGCAAGTGAAAGGATTCTATAGTTGAACCACGAGCGAAGCGAGTGGTTCGAGAATAGAATCCTGAACTTGCGAGTTTTTTAACACACGAGAAGTAAAATACATTTGCAACCGAGTGTAACACAAAACTTTTCCCCTCACTATAGCGAGGAAACTACAACGCAAAAAATGCGTTTATCACTGCTTCCAGTAGTTCCACAGGTGGTAAATCATCTTTATTACTAGATTCACCTACTTTTATCAATTTTAAATCAGTTAATTTGATTTTATTCAAGGTCAAATTACTTTCGCCACTAGTGGATAAAATTCGTTTTTACCCGCTGGTATTAAAGGACAAAACACGTGTTTCCGAGCTAGTGAGGGGAAAAATAAAATTACACACAGTTGTGTCACTTAAGTTCAAAACTGGGTAAATCCATTCTGCTATAAGGTTGAATGAGGTTGAATATTGTATTTTTTATACAAGCCGGAATGTGGTACCTTTTATTTGAGAGTGGCGCATTGTCTGTGTGAATGCAGAAAATATACACGGGTATGTATTTTGAATATTACCCAATATACCAGAGGTTCCCTTTTAAAACTTTTGACATTCATATGCGCATTGTAATATGCCTACTTGAAAAATAAATATTTCATTTTCATTTTCATTTCAAAATCTTCGAGGTCACTTGCAAGTAAAAAAATCACAAAACAAAAGCTACTTAGGTAAGGTCAATACGGATAAGTGTGTCATAAGGAGAAGTGTGTCTGGCCTTCACATTTGACCGTTTTACTCATTGCCACAGGTGTTTTTGCGAGTTCATACTTTTGTTACTTGCTACTTACGATTAGTTGTAAACAGTGATCAATCAAAGCCCGGACGACGGGAGCAAAAATGCACTTTTCAATAGTGCTTAATTAAATATCGACTATTTTATCGACATCCATACGAACAATTTTTGAATCAGAAATTTATTGATCTTTATTATAGTTATTATCTTACATGTCATATTGTTACATAATGTGTAAGCTTATTATTTATTATTTCAGTAAACTAATTACATACTATAATAATCATCAATAATTGATAAATATATATTAAATAATACTATTTGTTTATTACGAAAATTATATAAAGTATTGAAAAAAAAAATACAAACAGCTCTTTTTAAAATTATTTACGACTACCAATTTTTTTATTTATTTCGTAATGGTGGTCAAGTACATCGTGCTTTTTATCGACATTTTATCGACTTATAAAATGTGTTTCCTCGTACTATTGAGATGTCAACACATCATTTCTCCCGTCATCCGGGCTTTGGACTGATCATTGGTTTAAACAGGCCGAATGTGGAGGCCAGACACACTTCAGCTTATGGCACACTTAACCGTAATGACCTTACATAGTTATTTGATTCTCACAAGTCTTAGTAAGATATGCAAAATAAAATGTAGTTAAGGTCAATACGGGTAAGTGTGTCTTAAGGAGAAGTATGGCTTTCACATTTGGCCTGTTTAAACTCAAAAATCGGCTGTGAGACTCAAAAATCGGCCCACTGTAAATACTGTAATGCATTTTGAAGTTTTATGCATCCTGGGATTCCTGGGCATATTTGTATATTTTCTGAATTCAAATACAGACACATAGTTTATATGAGGCCCCTAGTTTATTTGACAGACGTTTCCCGATGGTTTTCGGCAGGTAGGTAATTAACCAGCGTGAACCGAGTTGTCCTAATTTCATATATTTTCTTGATCATAAAGTGTGTTTGTGTTTATAAACTTTAAAATATTCGTTAGTGGTAAGGTCTGAGTGGCCGCACGGAGCGGAGCGGTCGGCGGCGCGGGCGAGCGTGTGGCCAGTGGCCACCCTATGCAGCGTTGACTGAGGACACTTGTATCAGCGCCGGCCCGTGCACTCAATCAGGGTAGAGCGAGTTTGAGTTTCGACGCCCTTGGGAAGAAGTCTTACGATGCAGATAAAAAAATCGCGAGCGTAGCGAGCGCGAAATTTTTTTCATAGTATTACCGTAATTTGAAGATTAACGCAATACCTACAGAATTTATGGATTTCATCATACAGAGTACGAAAGGGGCAAGGGTTGATATTTCGCAGTCGCACCCTAGTATGGTTGTGGGGCTGAACGTTTATATCATGTACATAAAATAACGAACAAAATGGAGTACTATAGTGGCCAAGTCAGGAAAGCAGAGTTGAAATGAAAAAGCGAGCGCGGATTTTTTCCTAAGTAACTAAAAGAGAACTGATTTAAATAGTGAGCGCGATTTTTTTCCTATTGACGCAATTTATTGAGACAACCCGCTAGCGGGGAAGCAGCGAGCTTTCAAGCTTTGATCAACTGCAGAGCTGCGGTCTTTGGCATATTTGGGTATTTTGACTTCACAGCACCTATGTTATGTTCCTTCACAGCGCTAATATTTCGCCATCACTATTATAATTAAGACATTGTCACCATCGGGATGCCCATTTCGGTATTTTGCCACTAAGTGCCCTTCGGGATCTGAGTCCTTTGAAGTTCGCTCATCATCTCCTGTGACTCACAAAATTGCGCCTCTCTGAGACGTTTCGCGCCTTTGGCTTTAGGTATGAGGAACTCCGCTATGGACTATCGGATAGACTTATAATTTTGCATTTGGATAACGTAACTTTGTCGTTGTGCCGCACAACAATGTGGTTCGTCAAGGGCTAAAATCCTCCTTTTACGACGCCCTAGCAACAGCGCCCTTATGAATGTTGGTATACGAGTATGTTGGCAATGTGGTGCAACTTTCCACAACCTGAATCTAGATTTTCAATAAGTAGCTGGATTAATTCCCGACTCCTTTCGCCGGTTTGTGATAATTATGTGTGCGCCCACGCAATGTATATATTTTTTGTATGGATTTTTCATTATTCTCGATTTTGGCGCCCCCTTACCAAGTGGCGCCTAGAGCGGCCGCTCCACTCGCTCTACCCTTAATCCGGCCCTTTGTATGAGCTTCAATTGTTTGACATGCACGCCGCACGCCCCGCTCCGCTGCACGCGCAATATGAGCGTGCACTCAGCAATTATAGCGTAGAATATTCCTGTGTGCTTAGCCGAATGCACAAACGCTCACGAAACGCTCACGATGATATCTCTTTCGTAGCTATCTATCTCTATCGCTCTTGCGTATTGGCGCGACAGAGCCAGACTACCTTTCTGCGGCGTTTCGATTTCGTTTCGCGTCGCAGAAATGCCATTCGGCTACGGGGCCTGGTCGCGTAACGTACATTCTGGCAGAAGAAACATGAACCCTATATACAACGTGTTTCCGGTATCACTCAAAACCTCAGACACCCCAACTGATTTTTATTTTTTTAAACTCATCTAGAGTATTCATCTTTTAATCTGATGGTTACTTTTTTTTAAATTGAATTTTTAATTTTCTGTACAGCTCTACTTGACTTTTAGCTCTACACTCAATAAAATAATTGCTAACTACCATCATAAACCATAAGACTATTTATTTGTGTACGTTACTGCAACGACATAAGGTTTACCAATAAACAGCTAAGATGTCACTGTAAAACACTATAAAGCTTCGTCACAGTAAACTTCAAATTGGACAGGTAATCGCAGTAAGCAAATTTAAACCCAATATTCAAAATGACAAGGTTGTAATTAGGTACGAGTTCAATTTGTTATGACTTATGATAAACATTAAGATTAAACTGACAAACAACGTCAAACTAGTAGCGGAAAAAATAATCGTCCAAGTAACCAGCCAGTATTAATACCCCTAAATACTGAAAAAGGTAAACAACCTCTAGCCATGCGATGTACACAATGTTGTATTACGAGTACAATAGAATGGGCACGTAAAAAATAACTAATAATACTAATTTAAATAAAAATATTACCCCCATCAAGATATAGCTCAATCGATTCTACTCTCGATTCTGAACAAACTGTTTTCAGGTTTTTAGTGTTAAGTGAAACACGGTGTATATAACTTCCTTCTTCTTTATTTTCGGTAAAGAGTAGTTTCGCTTGAAAAGAGTAGTTTTAAAGAACGGGACGACAACTGACACCTCGGACAATGGCGATCCCCCCGCGCTCCCGGTGTATCCATACTAATATTATAAATGGGAAAGTGTGTGTCTGTGTGTTTGTCCGTCTTTCACGGTAAAACGGAGCGACGAATTGACGGGATTTTTTAAGTGGAGATAGCTGAAGGGGTGGGGAGTGACATAGGCTACTTTTTGTCTCTTTCTAACGCGATCGAAGCTGCGGGCAAAAGCTAGTAAGTATGTACATATTTACAGTGTATAGTTGTTATAAAGTCTGTCAAATAACACGGGAAGTCTCTGTTGTTATTTATTTAATAAATGGATACACCCATTCATCATTATTTTTTTATTTCATATCGCGCTAAGTGTCATCGTATATTTTTCTTCACTTAAAGTAGCTTCAGTTTAGTTAGTATACATATACTGTGTAGTGTGTAGTCGCCTTTAGGTCGCTAGATGGGGCATTATAATTAAGCAATTTTAGTTAAAACACTTCTCTCCTGAAATCTACAGGGATGCAATGCAATGTTAAATACATTTCATCTATTTATCAAAACACAATGTTCGGTCTACATTTTGTTGTTAGTTAAGTACCTAATTAAATAGAACTACGTTAGAACTATTTTACTTTACTTATTTCTGTTTACAATATTAATTTAATGTATATAAATATAACCCCGCCTCCTTGACAGGTAACTGTGAGGTAACCGAGAGCGGGTGGGCGGCACTTTCAGCGGGAAGCAGGGAGTGGCCATACTGTACGATGTACGATGTTCTCTTTATTACACTGTGCTATTACTCAGACATCAAATTCTTAGGCCGATGTTGTTACACTTTTTTTTAAGGAAAAGATTTCTTTACACGAATGATTTTGACCCGTTTTACTTAGATTCAAAGAAAATGTGCTTATTTCAACCTTACAGCATGATTATCAGTAAGGATATTAATACAATTGTCTTCCTACTTAACTCTTTTGTTGCCTCGATTTTTACCTATATAGGTTATTTGTTCTCTTCTGGAATATAATTCCATTTATATTAATCGGCACAATATGGCAGGTATAACGTTCCTTAGGTAAGTCAGTAATTGTAGTAGATAATGTACATTATGCTGAATAATAGATAGATGTAAGTAGTGCCAATACTGTAACAAACGCATAAGCCATACTATGTATCTTAGTATTTGTATATTATATGTGTATATCGTATGAGTACCCACGATACGAGCCTTCTTGAGTTTACCGTGGGGCTGAATCTGTGTAAAAATAAATAAATACTATAAGGTACTGCGGGGCAAATCTCGACTGGGGGGCAAATGTAACTGGTCTATTTTTTCCATGTTTTACGATGTTTGCAGTATTAAATAGTGTCCACCGGTTAAAAAAGTGTAGGCGTGTTCAGTGGATACATGTAGAACTCAACATCATAGTGTAATAATGAAAAAAATGTATTAGTTACAATTGACCCCCAGTGTAGTGTGTGTACCACACCTTACCCACACATGTGCATAGCTTAGTATATATTGGCATGTACTTGTTATTTAAGACACATTAAACGTATACTCCATACGAAGTAGTTATCATTTACGCTCCACATCACATGGCGATCCTGCCAGTGCGGCCTTGGGCCGCACTGGCGGCGCGCTGCGCCAGCCAGTCTAGTAAATAAGTAATACTTTTTTTTTTGTGCAATACTTTGACATTTTCGAGCGGTGAAAGTGATTCAATCGACAGGACGATAAATTTTGATTAAAAAGTGATCGATGAAGTTATGGTGAAAACGCGGAACTTTAAAAATAAATGTTCTCCGTCAAACAATGTAAATAGACATTCGCAGTTCCTTACAAAAATATAAAAGTACATGGGAAATAAAGTGCGTACCTAAGTACTGACATTCAGCGGTGAATAAAAACATTATAATTGGTGGACAGTTGTAAGTGACATGTATACAACTTATTAAAAATGGATAATTCTAAATGACTTCTCAAAGTGATGACAATAATATATGTAGTAAGTACTTCAAAGAACTGAAAGGTGTTGTGTCCTTGATACTATGAGGCCTGCGTCATCTACGTGTGTTTGGTTCACGGGGGATCATTCCGGCAGTAAGGAGCAGCAGTTGATAATTCAGTGGTTTCGATTCTTTCCAATATTTCATGACATTGCGGCTTTTTCGTACATACGAGTATTCCTTGTTTTGTTTTTATTTTACTGTGTTTTTTTTGCTACTTCTGTAATGTGAAATAATAAGTACTAATATTAATTCGTAATAGGTGATAAAAATGTGGAAAATTATTTTGAGAATTGTTATTTTTAAGATTTAATATGCTGTTTGATGACGAAATAGTAATATGGTTAAAAGTACGGCACGTTTTAATATTACATCATTCGATCTCTACTTTGCATTCAGTAATTCAAATTGGTAAACTTAACAAATGATTTCGTGCACTTGGATACAACATTCGTCATAGCGTACAGGTGGGCCGTGTCATCCGTGACACGTGTTCACATATAAGGGATCGGTATGTAGCTTCTGTTATTACGTCTCGAATTTCAATTTCAACATAATGCATTATTAATGTATTGTGCAATAATTTAGATTATTTCAAATTTATCGTATTTAACTTGGCAATTGCATATAATTATAATCTTACCGACTTTTGACCATATTAAACTGAAAATTAGTATTTAGAACTAGATTGTTAAGAAATAATAATAATGTACTTGGATGTTTCAGATTTTTTTTTTCTCGGAATTGACTATAATATGTTTACACGGAATTATCATTATAATAATCACGGCAAATGACATTATACTGTGGAAAATAAATATATTTGAGATTTAATGATTTTGTAAAATGTTAAAAGTGAATTGTTGGTATATGAAATGTTTTTGTTATTTAGGTATAGGAGTGTTCAAGTTTTGTTTTATTTTGCGACGGAGTTATGGCTAGAGGTTTTATTAATGTAAAGGATGGAATAGAAAAGAATGGTTTGTTTTTTGAAATTAGGTATGTGTGCGAGATTTTGGAAGTCGAGTAAACTGAAGCAGGTAAGTTTTTCAAAGAGCGACTGGTCTGATCAACCAAAGGTTGTTGAAATTCTTATTTGTTGAAGTTTTATGGTATTGGTTTGATTGTGGTTGGTAATTGAATGTTTTTTTTTTAATTAGTGTTACTGAATCGATATACTTATAAATATGCCTATCGTATCATCGGCAGCCCGAGAGGGGTCATGAACGATATGGTATAGCAAGGGTACGCCAGGATACAAGGCAGGTAGGGAATCCTTGGAGATCTGATCATGATTTGATCGAGCATCAATCGTGAAGACTCCTTGGACACATGGAAGGTTATTATGTAAGGACGTGTTAAAAGAACTGCCTGTGTGAGTAAATATATTGTATGTGTGCGCGCTTAAAAATAAATATCCTTGTATCCTGAGCAAATAAATAAATAAATATGTAAAGTCGGCCGGCCAGGTAAGTAAATGCGTTGTGTACCCTTGCCATAAAAAAGAGAAGCACGCTTTAGATGCACAAGTAAATACAATGTTATTATTATGATAAAAATAAAGTTAAGACGTCTATGAATGAAAGTAAGACTTGCAAGTTAATAATGAATAAATATGACTGTTCACCCAAGGTGTCCTAGATTGGGAGTTCATACTCGTACTGTACGTACTATCTATTTGGATTTGAATTGTATCGACGGATACTTATTTCACTGTGGATTTTTTTTTTTATTTACTTAGTGTAGTTTTAAGTTTTGTGTTAAGTCTTTGATGTTGTTTACATTTTGTATTCTGGTTATTTTTATACAAATATGTATAATTGTTTATTAAACGATTCGTCATCAAAGCAAGCATAGATAACTAAGTGTATAAGTTGTATAACCTTTATAAAAATATATGGGTACCCATGGTACTTAAAAAATATTGTATAGTGCCCTGAGCGTATAATGGAAATTTGTGTTTATTTTAGACACATTTTATAAGTAAAACTTGTAATTATCATTCCATTGTATAAGTATCTCTTTAAATTGATTTTTTTTTGTTTCGACAAATATTCTATCTTTGTATTTCAAAGTAATTTGTACTGTACCTACCTAATACATGTAAAAAAAAATGATTTAATTTTGTATAATACATACGTTCACTAAGAGCTTTTGCTTACATTACATAGTCTTCCTTACTTTTTACTTTGTGTAATTCTTTTTTTTTTAATTTAGAAAAAAAAAATTACTCATAGTATAGAACAATATTTTTTTTTCTCTGAGGGGGAAGGTGTAGTGTGTGTACCACACCTTACCCACACATGTGCATAGCTTAGTATATATTGGCATGTACTTGTTATTTAAGACACATTAAACGTATACTCCATACGAAGTAGTTATCATTTACGCTCCACATCACACCAGTCGAGATTTGCCCCGCTGTACCTTAGCACTTGTATAGTATTTATTTATACTGATACATAGCACATAGTCTTAAGGTTTCGTACACGAAGGAAGTCTGACTAATTCTCTGTTACAGGAGGTATATGTTTTATATCATAGTTTAGTCTCTATGTGCTCGTGCCCATTGGATTGGATGAGATATATGTATTATGTAATTTATGTAGTAAGGGCCCATTTAGACGGTACGAGAACTCGCATACGAGTTTTATTACATTGCGGTATTTGATGGCTGTGCAAAATTGTATGTAACCACAACAACCCGCAATGTA
This sequence comes from Leguminivora glycinivorella, assembly GCF_023078275.1. Lineage (NCBI taxonomy): Eukaryota > Metazoa > Arthropoda > Insecta > Lepidoptera > Tortricidae > Leguminivora > Leguminivora glycinivorella. Next base: position 54,833,950 of record NC_062998.1, read on the forward strand.
ACTAAAATCGCATACGAGTTCGCACGCCGTCTAAATCAGGCCTTAGGTTCAGTTCCAAGGTTCGAGTACTTACAACCAGTGTTATTTTACCCGTATTCGTGTGTCGATCATTTTCCTAAATTGCAAAATTTAGTAATCAAGAACTTTGTGATATTTTCTATATTTTTTTTATTACGGGGAGGGGCATTTACGTCCCAATTTGAAACTAAACTACGCTTCCTGTATTTTCTTTGTGAAGTCTGCTAATGCTTTACCAACTGTCTGTAAAGTTTCTACACAAATATATTTACAATATCTTGTATCCTTCAAGACTACTTACTCGTATATGATTGCATTGATTACAATATGTATGTATAAGTGAAGTATCTACGTAAATAGAAGGATGAGCGCTAAAGTATCTGTTACACATATGTTTGTTTAAGGCAAAGGGAAAATGCCGATATAAGTACTTTCTGTAAATATTAATCGTTATTAAATAATGTAGACTATGGGCATTTTCAGAATTTGGGACCCCCCAATTAGCGTATGTTTTTAACAAAAAATAACTCACTGTCAGTTTTGTGTCGATAATTAAGCATAAAATATCAATAAAAATATTGTTTTTGATATTACATAATGTTTAAGCGACAATCTACATTCAGAATGTGAAAAAGTAAATTTTTAGACAGATTTATGCTTAATTGTCGTCACAAAACTGACAGCGAGTTAATTTTTGTTAACATACGCTAATTGGGGGTCCCAAGTTGTGAAAATGCCTCTATTATACGACGAGTATACTGTATGTTTCATTTGTAAATCAGTACCTAAGCTTGTTCAATATTGTTTTTGTTCCTGTAAGTACAACATATAAATCTGTGTTATGTTATGTTATGCCCTATTCCGTCTGGAGGGGCATGCGTCTATTTATCATAGTATAATAACATGTACTAATTTGTGTCTTTAGCTGTAAGGTTATGTATGTAATTCATAGGTAAGCGGGTATTTAAATCATTTATATCCAAATGGATATTTTAGTTACTGTTTTGTTGCATACACCAAACGATCGAAGTACCTATTTGACCAACTATCTATTTAATTAAAATCCAGCGTTGGATTCCTACCCCCTTATTCATAAACTTTCACTAAAGTTATCAAGCCGATACAGTTCGTTTGTCCCTTTCCGACATATTGGTGTGATAGAAAGGGACAAACGAACTTTATCGGCTTGATAACTTTAGTGATCGTTTATGAATAGGGGGGTTAATATATTGTTCATTGTTTATGTTACCCTGTCTTCGAGTAAACGCTGGCATCTGATGCACATGCGGAATAAATTTTAAAAGTGTAGTTATATATAAATCAGGAATTGTACTTAACTATACCGTGGCGTAATCATAAAACACCTTTTGCAATTATATTTAGAGATGCGAACCTCTACTATTTGTGTGTTTTTTACATATACCTCTAGCGATCTACATATAGTTATACAAGGGTGCAAAGTTGTATTTCATCGCCGAGTGTGGAATTGAAAAACGAGCAACTTAAAGGATTGTATATGTATAGTTGAACCACGAGCGTAGCGAGTGCTTCGAAAATTAGAATCCTGAACTTGTCGAGTTTTTCAACACGAGAAGTAAATAAAATACATTTGCACCAGTGTGTAACACAAAAGTTTTCCCCTCGCTATAGCGAGAAAAGTAGAACGCAAAAAACGCGTTTATCAGTTTCCAGCAGTTCCACAAATGGTAAATTATCTTCATCACTAGATTCACCCACTTTTATTAATTTTAAAGTAGAATATTTGATTATATGCCTGCTGAGGCGCGGTCCTGGGTTCGAATCCCGGTAAGGGCATAATTTATTTGTGTGATGAACGCAGATATTTGTTCCTGAGTCATGGATGTTTTCTATGTATATAAGTATGTATTTATCTATTTAAGTATGTATATCGTCGCTTAGCACCCATAGTACGCAAGTAGTAAGCAATGCTTAGTTTGGGGCTAAGTTGATCTGTGTAAGGTGTCTCCAATTTAAAAAAAAATGCACTTAGGATAGGTGAACTGTGCAGTGTACATAGAGGGATGCTGTTGGTATCTACACTAGTCATATTATTAATTGATACTTTCTTTCTTTGCGACCTATAACATTATGTTACCTACTAATAAAATATTTCATTTCATTACACTTATGAATGGTAGCGAAATGGGAAAAACAGAAGATGTGGAAATAATGAGTGGAAGAAAGAATAAAGCTTAAAAGGTATTTGCACGGTATTTGTCACGTATTTGTTGATACAAGTTGATAAAATTAAAATAATTAATGTAAAAACTTTTGCAGTTTGATATTCATTGAGAACCGATAACTTGAGAAGTGCCCACATTTAGTAGCTAGCTACATATTTGTGCGAGTCCCATTTCACCCGAGCGAAGCCGGGTTTTCATCTAGTTACAAAATAATCTGCGTTTGTAATTGAAAGTAGCCGTTATATGCATTTTATGTTATTTTTAATTAAGTAATAAAAACAATTTATTGATTCTGCAAATGAATATTTGAATTATAAATTCAATCAATGCGATTATTTTAAATAATTACAATGTTGTGTAGATAGATAGATAGACGTTTATTGGTACTGATCATACACTGTCAAACATTGTTAAAATATTACACAAAAGATGTCTTAATATTATTTGTACATTAAAACAAAACCATATAAAAAAGATCAATAGGACAATTTATATAATATTTAAAAAAATCACAATTAAAAATAATAGGTAATAAAAATTATAATAATAAATTAGAATTAATAAATACAATTATGTCGTTTTGGGGGATGTTCTACTCTTATTCATCAAGGAACTCCTTTACTGAGTAATAGGCCTTCGTCAGGCAAAACATTTTTAACTTTTGTATAAATTGACGTTCACTGTCAACATTCTTAATTGCCTCAGGAATCTTATTATATACTTGAGCGCCCATTATCTTGAGAGACTTACCCGTTTTCTGTAGTCTATGCGCAGGGATTGCCAGCCCAAGTTTCCTCCTTGCGAAGTTACTCCGTGCTAAGGGGAACTCATTTGGATTCCTTCTCACGTACTTACTCACCTCGAGGATATAGAGTGAAGGCACTGTCAACACTCTGAGGTGGATGAAGAGTGGTCTGGCTACCTCATCCGGAGGAACTCCGCATATTAAGCGAATAACTTTTTTCTGGATTAAGAACGGCCTGTCTCTGTCGGCGGCTAATCCCCATAAATCAATTCCACTGGTGAGATGGGTGTGGAAGTAGGCAAAGTACGCTGTCATTAAATTTTGCCGAGTTAGCGTCCGCTTCAGGCGAGATATAGCGTAATAGGCAGAGTTTAGTTTCTGACATATGGCGTCAATGTGCTCTCCCCATTGCAAACTTTTGTCAAACGTGAAACCTACATAGCGAGCGTGGTGCACAGGTTCGATTCGATCACCATCGACATTGATATCGAGTGTCGACTGCGCTACACAGCTGAGTGAGAAGTGTATTAGGCTCGTTTTACCTATGTTCAATTGCATGCCATTGACGTCGAACCAATATTGGAGTTTAAGTGTTACGTGCCTTATGTTACTCTGAAGTTCCTCGTGGTCGCATCCGTTCACAATCGCACATATGTCGTCTGCGTACATGACAAACTTAACGGTTGCGTTTTTAAATGGGAGATCGTTCATAAGTAACGCAAATATAGTGTTCCCTACATTGGAGCCCTGGGGAACCGACCTGTCACCGATAGATCCTGGATCAGACCTGACGCCATCCACTTCCGTTATTTGGTACCGGTTTGCTAAAAAGGACTGCACAATATCTAGGGCATATGGTATGTATATATATGTATATTGTATACACGTACCTATTGCCTAAAGATGATCAGGAAAATGACGAATGTCGAAAGGTTGTAAGATGTTTATCACTATTCGGAAACGGGACATTTCTTCCCCTACTAGAAGGTCCCAAGTGACATTTCGTTTTGGTTGCATTGCGTACTTCTGCCACTATGTTTTTAAAATACAAATAACACTATTGAAAAATTTATATATTTGCTGCGACTGTCATACAGATACATACACATAGAGACTTGCTCACACTAACACAACATGTACACAGACACTTACATGAACGTACTTATAATAAAGCGTTGCACAAACTTTTATAAAAGGTTCTGGCAGAATATCAGCGAAGTGGCTTGCCATGGGCTTGCCGCATCATCATGCTGAGCCAGCGCCAATTCTCTGCCACGACACATGGTCGTATCATTATTAGTTTAGATTTTTTAGAATAGATTGTTTTTTCTTAATTTTAAGTTGCATGTACTTAATTGTTTTGTAATTTAAACCATGTATGTTGTGGAAATGAATAAAGTTTTTATCTATCTATCTATCTATCTATCATCTATCATTTTTCTTCCCCGCTAGTGACACTTTTCTTCCCCGCTAGTGACACTTTTCTTCCCCGCTAGTGACATTTTTCTTCCCTGCTAGTGACAATTTTCTTCCCCGCTAGTGACACTTTTCTTCCCCGCTAGTGACACTTTTCTTCCCCGCTAGTGACACTTTTCTTCCCTGCTAGCGACACTTTTCTTCCCCGCTAGTGACACTTTTCTTCCCCGCTAGTGACACTTTTCTTCCCCGCTAGTGACATTTTTCTTCCCTGCTAGTGACACTTTTCTTCCCCGCTAGTGACACTTTTCTTCCCCGCTAGTGACACTTTTCTTCCCCGCTGGTGGACTTTTATTTAGTAAAACACGACTTGTTTTAGGATTGCCGCCTCGCAGCTCGTCGATCAGGAACTGTCGTACCTCGGTAGTAAGTAAACGAGAAGGCGTATGATGTACGTATGTTGAGATTATGGCGTCTGAGATATCCCTCACCTTCCTGTCCTTAAAGGTACGTAATTGACTTTTAGTTTATAAGAATCCAGTGCAAGTGCAAACAAGTTTTTATATGATACTTCTTTTCGTAAAAAAATCTAAAACTAATTTAGGGCGTATTGGACTAGGGTTATACTTAATATAAACTCTTACCCCCATATTCATAAATGTACTCTATAAGTTATCAAGCCGATAAAATTCATTTGTCCCTTTCTATCGCGCCAATGCGTCGGAAAGGGACAAACGAACTTTATCGGCGTGATAACTAGAGTACGTTTATGAATAAGGGGGTGAGGGTCGTAGACGTAGGGTAGGATTTATCTCAGTTCGAGCAGGGGGGGACAAGTCACTACACTACACTGAACTACACTACAGAACAATATTATATCATCCATTCGTTCACAGTAGTCGCTACTCCCGCCTCAGACGCTGTCTCGGCGAGTGTGGCGACGGTAACCATTCATCCCGGCCTACCACACTCGGCGACAGTTGTTATTAACAGAACAGGTTTAGTGCTTGTAACAGCGCGGCGTGCTGCCGGCAGTGCTCTCGGCGACGAGCAAGCCGCCACAACATGCGACGACTGCGCCGAGACCTGTGTGCTGCCAGCCTGCCACTTTCCTGTGCCCATCATACCATTAACGTCTCTGTAACTCTGACTGCCGCGGGCTGACGCTTGGCAAGTCGGCGATGTGTCTCGCGTGTGTGCACGTTCGAACACACCTGTTCTACGATCAAGAACCGTTTCCTGATAGCGTGGACGAGGGAAACGACAGCCTCGCTATAATGTTAGCACTGCTCCACGCGCCGTGGGCCCTCGTCTTGTGCGGATAATATTTAGATAAACTAACTAAGCCATTTTCACTTCAGATAGCACATATTACGACCCCGAGTGCGACACAATGAATCCGGATCCGAATGACAAAAAGCAACGCCGTGAGTACACTTATCATCAAACACCGCAGTCAATATTGAAGGTGTGCAGTAGGGAACCCCACTTCCCCAAGGGTATATAATACAAGACCTTTATTTGTGATAGGTGATTTAAGCACCATGCGAACTATTTCGAATGACACCACCACCAATACCAGGCATTGTCGTGCCTGGATAAACTGAGGCTTTAGTGAAACAGGATACAAGTCTCGCGAGACTTGTGCCCTTTTGGTAGCGTTGAATTTGACCAGGTTAGCATCACCCCAATCAGACACCGCGCTGAGTGATGAATTCATACGATCTACCAAAGCTCGTCGACAGGACTGGACCTCTTCTTTATTAGCGCGCGCGCTGGAGAGATATCTGTCCGCTACAGTGCTATCATCGGCATACCCAAAAATACCTGGGACCTTTTATATTAGAGCCACAGGATTGACCAATGACGTCGTGGACAGCACGACGCCACATGGGTCGGTTTTCGGCCAGTTGCTGCCACTGGTTGCATGGGATATAAAAGGCGCACCAATGGCCGTCCAACCGGTCTTTTTGCATCTGCAACCTCTCCCAGAAAGATTTGACGTGGTAAACGAGTCCGCTCCATTTGATACACATGCCTAAGCCACCTCAGTCGTCTCTTCGTGATGATCTGTATGGCTGTGATAGGCCTACTAGGGAATCGTACGGTTATGTCTATAAGTTTTGATAACTTGCAGCGTGGATCAACAAGATCAAGGACACCGGGAGCTGCTACCGCTTGTTGTTGCAACATTACATAAACTGGTATGAAGCTAAAGCGTTTTGCGACGAGCTGGACGCAGAGCTGCTGGTCATAGACAACGCGGTCGAGCACGAGGTTGTCAAAGACATCCTCTGGGAGGTGAACTACACGCAAGCGCAAAACCAGTATTTTTTCACGGATCTGTTTCGGGTCAATGATTATTATACCGATTGGAAATGCAATTGTCATCTGTATCAAACCAGATATAGTAAGTGTCCCATAGTTTCCTTTATTGTTATACAAAAAAGTCTGCCATGGTATATCTATCTGATAACTTACTACATCCATTCTAAGCTTCAATAAAATTATCACAGAGTAGGTATGCGGTAGTGCGTGTTTACTTTACATTCTGCTCCGTTGGTCAAAATTCGTCTAGCGCCTGGGAGAGATAATTATTAGTGAATTTCCAGAGTTCGATCTAATCTATTGCAATGGATATATAATTATCAATATTATCATCTACACTACGACGAACTTTCTTTTTTTGTATCCGATATCTCTCATAATTTCGAATCGGAAATAGACAGAGTGCGGTCTCTGTAATTACTTCTACGTCCGCCGTTGCTGAAACTTTGAAGCGAAGTGAGCGACAAGGCAGTATATAAACACACATACTCTTGATCCTGCTGCAGCATTGTTTAGGGAATTATTGCCGGCAGCGCGAGGGGCAGCGGCAGGGGCTGCATGTAAATGAGCTGCAACAACTTTGTCATCATCTTGTAGTGAAGGTTTGGTTGCGTTCCAGACGAGAGCCTCCACGAAATTGGGTACGAGCCGTGGGCGGAGGACAAGACCAGTCTGAACGAGAGCCAGTGGTACGACGCGGCCGTGGTAGTGCGCACCCGCGACGGTCTCCTCGATGAGAAGTAAGCATTTATATCCGGGGCAAGGATATTACGCCCATACAGTTGGCTCGACGTTACGATTGCTAGACGCTAGATGGGGGGGGGGGGGGGGGGGGGGGGGACTAAGGCCTGAGTGCATCATTGTCTGTCACCGTTAAAGCGTTCGTTAAATTTTATTGTATGGGAAGTTCCATAGACGTCTGCTGCGTGATGACGATGATGTGTCTGTCAAATGTGATTGATGCAACTGGCTCTTAGTCAAGTCTGTAGAGTTATATGAATTAGTCAACTATTGAAAGTTTGTACGGAACCCTCGGTGGGCGAGTACGACTCGCACTTGGCCAGTTTTTTTTTCTGTAAGTCAATTTAGGTACGCTTTTTTACCACGGGTTTTTTTCCACAATCGCCACTGGACGGACGAACCAGACAAAACAAGAGTGTCGAAATAACGCTAAACTATCTTTGTTTTACTTACAGGATCGTGGATAGATCTTAGTAAGTTACATAGTCATTATAGAATATGGGTGAATCAACTTTTGCACTTTTTCATGCCTGCTATTACCATGGTTACGGTCCCCTTAGTCACGCTGGTTTTATGCAAAATTATGCTACTGAAATTATGCAAGCATGCATGTAGTCCATGTTTGTAGGTGGCAAAATAAGGAAAGGCCATGTTAACAATATAAAAATACATGTTGGCATAGTGTAAGTTGCATAATTTCGCAATAGTAGCATAATACAACCAGCGTGACTCAGGGGACCGTAACCATGACAATAACAGACAAGAAAAAATTGATTCACCCATTTAATATGTAGAATAGAATAGAACACATTAAGACTGGTGTTAGTATCACGCAGACTGTCCGCGCGACCAATTTGTATGAAGTTGATGTTGTTGTCTCCGCGCCACTCTGAAACGCTCCCTGAACTTAAGACGATACGGTAGGGGTCAATTCTCCATACAAACGCTCTCGACTATTTCCTCCCTGGTTTTTGAAGATAGAGTAATGATATTTTCAACACAGATTGTTATTATTTTTATCTGTGTCGGACCGTTTTGATTTTTTTGATATTCTGCTTTTTAAAGACTCTAGAGCCAATCAAAAATTTCCAAAAACGGCCTTTTTCATTGTGGCGCAAAAAAAGCTGTGATACTCAAGATTGGTAACAATTAACCAAAAAAGCTAAACGGTCCGACATAGATTATTTCATTGTTATTCAGATTCTCAAATTTCGTTCTGATTGATTAAGTTTTGAAGGAGGAAAGAGTCGAGAGCGGAACCTCGATTTTAAAGATTTTTTTGAAATATCTTTTGACTGAGTTGTTCTTAATGGACAATTTTTTTTCGATAAATCTAGTTAATAACACTTGTATATTTAACTAAAATTCCCAAGTTGAAAGGGGGGTTCCTTTCCATTTTAGCATTTTCGCTACCGTATCCTCTTAATGGCGGCAACGTAATCATCTGTGGAACTACTGTCCTCGCTATAGTGAGGGGAAACCTTTTGTGTTACCTACGGGTGCAAAGGTGTTGTTGTTCTCGTGTGTTGAAAAACTGGCCAAGTTCAGGATTCTATGCTCGATCCACTCTCTTTGCTCGTGGTTCAACTATAGAATCCTTTCACTTGCTCGTTTTTCAATTGCATACTCACCGTTACAATACAACTTTGCACCCTTGTATAAAACAAATAACTATTCTGTCTTACGGCCGGAAAGCGTTACATTACAGTCCGCTGCGCTAAACAAAGTTACCGTTTACCGGCTCCGTCAAACAGAAAAATACTACACTAGACTTATATTGACCGGGATATCACGGTCTATATCCCGGTCAATATATTTAAGTCTAGTGTAGTATTTTTCTTCTCATTAGACTTAATATTGAATATAGACCGTGATTATGTTTTTGATTTTTGTCGAGCTCCCGATATTTCGACGCATCATCAATTCGATGATCATGATATTCATGATGCATGCAACTTCGTCGAAACATCGGGAGTTCGACAAAAATCAAAAACGTAATCACGGTCTATATCCCGGTCAATATAAGTCTAACGAGACGTGAATCATTGAAAACTCTCAAAATAGGTACTACACATTGACCAGTTAATAAGAAAGATCAGATCAGATCACATGTCTCCGCCTCGGACGGTAAATAAATGTGATCTGGGGTATGTCAATCTTCTGTTCTCTTAGACCCACTTGCACCAACCACTCTCAGGGTTAGTGGGCTAATGGGCTTATTCCATATAAATATTGGGGACTCCTTACACAGACCATCTTAGCCCCAAACTAAGCAAAGCTTGTACTATGGGTGCTAAGCGACGATATACATACTTCGATAGATAAATAGAAAACATCCATGACTCAGGAACAAATATCTGTGCTCATCACACAAATCAGTGCCCTTACAGGGATTCGAACCCGGGACCGCGGCTCAGCAGGCAGGGTCACTACCGACTGAGCCAGACCGGTCGTCAAATAAAATGGTGGGTTAACCCTCCATTTTCGTTGATGCAAGGGGCCCTTATGAACACGATTACGTTTGTTTGCTTGCAGCGGGTGGCGCTGGATTCGCTATAAACCATTTTGTGAAAAGAGAAGGCTACTGAGACCGTTCTATTAATGTCCGGCGCTGGGCTACTGGAGAATAAGACGGCGGCGCATAACATAAATACAAGGCTACGATGTCGAACTATGTTTCAATCCTTTTTTTTACTCCTGCAACACATATAAGTAATATTTGTGGTTTACAGGGTCGTCTAAGTACAATTTTAATATTAATGTACAAAAAAAGTAGCCATAACTCGAAAGTAAGGTACAGCGGGGCAAATCTCGACTGGGGGGCAAATGTAACTGGTCCATTTTTTCCATGTTTTACAATGTTTGCATTATTAAATAGTGTCCACCGGTTAAATATGGTAGGCGCGTGTTCAGTGGATACATGTACCTAGATCTTAACATCATAGTGTAATAATGGAATGTAGTGAGGTCACAGTCATAGCAGCGTCATACACTCACACATCTTAAACAGATAACCTTTAGAGAACATTAGATTAACAATAAGATAATAAAGTATCAAGTACCAATTAACCTTTGAAATATGAGAACATGGTATCATGGAATAGATACCATGATAACTCCCACATAAATAGATAATTAGATAATATCCTACTATATAAACACGATGTATCTTCAGTCAAATATACAGAGTTCACCAATCATCACGGGCCCCGTCGCAGCAACATGGCTCCGCACCACAACATCAAGGCCCGCATCGAACCAGCACCACGCCGCCCGCTCTAAGACTACATCACCCAGCTACTACGTCGCCCCAACCGACCATGAGTAAGCCGAGCGCCGCCAAGTCACACCAGCCACGCTAAGCCTCGCCGCCCCAGCAGCACTAACATCAAAGAAGAAATGCCGAACTAAGAAGATGAAGATGGGTAAGCCGAGCCGGTCCACCACAGCGTCGTCCGGCCACGGCTCCGCACCGCAGGCAGCACCCCGTCCCGCATCGCAGCTACCGCACCCGCTCCAGCCCAGCGCGAAAAAAGCTGACCATGGACCACAACGTCCACCGCAGCATCGTCCACCCACGGCTTCGCACTACAACAGCACCGCGCCGCAGTGTCAGCCCAAGCCCAGCGCATCCGACCATACACCGAATCGAGGTATAATATTATAAAACTTATTATAATTTAGCTAGCGCAATATTTATAATAGTGGTTATTATTTTTCGCCAAATATATTTCAAGTTATTTTTTTTTATACGCAAGGTTCTTGTATTTAAATAAAAAATTTTTTAGTTGTGTGTTATATAAATAACGATATATAAAGACACTTTCAATAATTTTAATTTAAATATCAAAGTCAAAAATGGAGTTATTAAAAAGACACTTAACTATATATAAAAAAAAAACTATCTTTAAATAGAAATCTAGAATTTGATTACACTCAATAGTGTAAAGATGTAGTTACAAAGTTAAAAATAGAAAGATATCAATAGTCCACCATCATTACGATAGGCAGGTGCGTAACCGAATGGCACAAACGCTCACGAAACGAAACGCTAGTAGATATCTATCCCTATCGCTCTTGCGTATTGGCGCGACAGAGCCGGACTACGTTTCGTTTTCGTTTGGCGTCGGAGAAATGCCATTCGGCTACGGGGCCTGGACGTCTCAAATGACAACACATTCACGATACACACAGACGCGTAGGTGTAAGATGGATCATGGTAAAATATAAAATCCATTACATATTCACACTGATCGTTATTATGTTTCCATAATATATTTTAATTTTTTTCTTATATATATATATATATATATATATATATATATATATATATATATATATATATATATATATATATATATATATATATATATATATATATATAATAAATAAGAATATTAAAGTTCTTGTAGGTATTAAAAAAAAAAATGTTTATAGAGAGTTATAAAAACATTAGATTTTTTTAAGACTATTTGAGTCTATCAGACTCCAGAAATCGATTAGTTCATAAATGACTATACTTCAAAATAACAAAAGAAAAGACAAACAGACTCAATAAACAAATCATAATAAAAATTTCTAAAAGTAAAATAGTAGATCGCGGAAAATTCATACGAAACTATCAAGTTTCACATAATTAATAACTACCTATAAAAGGTGAAACAACTCTGTCAGGACATCTTATAATCAATTAATCAGGACTCATGTTCCATGATAAAAAAAAAATCATATAGATATAAAGTATCTATACAACATACAACTTGTTGAATTCAAATATCCCATTACTGTACAGGATCAAAAGCTTATATGGGACCCAAAAGAAATTCGTAAATCGAGAAATGGTCCCATGCCATTGGTATGAAAATAAAAACTTTTTTTTTCATATAATTCTGTTTTGTTGCAGTACTATAAGTACTGTAATAAAAATTAAAGTAATCGAATACAAAATAAAAGTCGTGCTATTGAGATTGACTGATTTTTATCGAATAGATCTTTTTCTTTCCAATTTATTGTACGGTTCCGGTCGTAAATATTTAAAAAAAAAAAACACCTTATCAAACGTATGTATTTACTATTATTTAATAATCAGGCAGGCAGTTAAAAAAAACTGACATAGCCTAAATCCTGTAATCACTTAATATTCATAAAATAAAAAAGTAATGTATAGATATTATAATTTATTTTTTTCTCTCTCAGTAGTAGCGAGATCGGACAGATCTCAGGCTGTAAGGTACTAAGGACAAGGACAATATCAATATATATATAAAAAAAAATTAAACTGCTGATAGGTAAAATTAATATTATTTAATGATAGTAAAAAGAGGATAATATAAATTGTATAAACTTAAAAAAAAAATACATAAGTATGTTTACAAGTAACAAAAAAAAAACATAAGATAAACGTCTTGTCGGGAAAGCAAAATCAGTTAAGTGTCGCAAACAACGATTAGCCTGATCACCTAAAAGTTATTGTGACTCTTAAATGCTTTTATGTTTTCAAACCGACATTATTAACAATACTGGGTAGCTAGTAAATTATAATGTAAGCAGAGTACACCAGGATACAAACCAGACACAGGCCCCTTGAAACCAAAACCAATTCGAGCGAGCTCTCAATTGTGAAGGTCCTTGGGCACACGCAAAGCTATTGTGTTCTAATGTGTGAAAGCATATGTCTGGAAAAACATACTACATTTTTGAGTATGTATCAGCGCGCTATAATAAATATATTTTTTTGTATCCTTAATATTTATATATTGTAATGTAGGGTCGGCCGACCGGATGCGCTGAAATGCGCAGTGTACTCTTTAAAAGAAAAGTGAACTTTATGTATCACGAAGAAGCTTACATTATTTCCCAATGCAGACATTAAGGTACTATGGCTCATGGGAATTGATTTCTATATAATACAAGCAGGTATGAAATCCTTGATGGCTGACCATGATTCGATCGAGAATCAATCGTGGAGACTCTTGGACACACAAAATAGTGTGATGCTTAAAAGCAATGCCTGAATGTATGAACAATACTAAAAGTATAATTGTAATCGCCAGTAGTAAAAAAAAAAAAAAAACAAATACTTTTATCCCAAACAAAATTGATATCACAAAACGACATAGGTATAAAAATTAATTAAAACAGGAAACATTCCCCCACCAATTCGCGACGCGACCTCGGTATACTCCTTTAAGCGTAAATACAAACAACACTTACTAACAGTCCAAAATCAGGCAAATACTTAAAGCTCTCAATTTTCAATTTTCGACTTTTTGTTTCTAATTTTCATGTATTGATATCTGTTATGATATGTTTTATGTTATAGCTAGACATACATATTTTGTTATTTCATAGTTTGTAATCAGATTGTAGGTATTTAAAATTGAAATTCCTGATCGTGTTATGCATTACGCTCTCTTGTTTTTGTATGTTTTGTAACTGGTGATAGATCCACACAGATCAGCGCGCGCACCTGCTAGGTCCCGACAGAATATCAGCGCTGTGGCACTTGCGACAGCAATGCAGCAGCACATGCTGAGTCGGCGCCTTTTCGCAATTGTATTGTGATAAAAAGAAAAAAAAACTAAATTGTCAAATAGTAAGCATTAGTTCTGTAGACCTCAGTTGTATTCTTATAGTTCTTAATTTTTTTGTCATGATATTTTTACGCAATAAAGTTTTTATCTATCTAAATCTAAAAAAAAAAAACACCATAAAAATAAGAGGGGATAAGAATATGAAAAATAAAAATAACCACAATACTCACTACGTCAATCGCTATACGTACAACATTTTTTTAACTCAAATCACAAGTCAGAATTGCTGCATACACAACTCACAAAAGTAACTAGAATACAAATATCATATATTTATTTATTTAAACTTTATTGCACAAATTTACAAAAAAGAGTACAAATGGCGGACTTAACGCCTTGAGGCATTCTCTACCAGTCAACCATTGGGTTAATATATATTATTACCTCAAAATTAGAAAGTTCAAATAAACTAACTAATGTATTATATTTTATCTCGAGCACAAAAAAATAAAAACAACTGAACTACCAAATAAATTAACACCTCTTGGCATTCTCTTGTAAAAAAAAAACTATAGCGTGATTACGCTATACAAATAGTTTAAATCATCTATAAAAATACCACAAACAATCAGACCTTACTAAAATAAAATGACAAAGATATACATAACTCGAATACAACTCACGTACAAACACGTTAACAAAAAAAAAAAACAACCAACTTAATACAAATAAAAAGCAGCCAACAATAAATTTCAAATTAATCGGTATCAAAAATTAAAAAAAAAATTTTTTTTTGAAGTCGAACTACTTTCACCACAATATAAATATTAAATACCCAAAACCAAAAGTGTAATTGTACGCAACTAGATCCTTTCTTTTATAGCATGTAGTAGTAAAACTAAAATCACAAACACAACGCAGCTAAAAAAAAAAAAAAAAATTATGAATAGAAAATACTTTTAAAAAAAAATACCTAAAGCATAACGCGGAACAAACACGAAATTATTAGTGAAATTGTGTGATGTTTTAAAAGTGATGCCACAATATATGAAATATTATATAATATGTTGTAATTGCCAGCGTGAGCGACAAATAAATATTTTATTTCGGTACCCAGACCAAGGTACTAAGCAGAGAAACAGCCATTAATGCGTTGTGTACCCTTATCGTTAGTGATGCACTTGGACTGCAGCACACTTACTGATGGTATTTTATCCCCTTAGCACAAATACCTAATTGAAAAAAAAAAGAAAATAGATTGATAGATAATAACAAAATATTATTATCTAATTAAGATTTATAAAGCATTTCTGAATAATGTTACTAGTAATTAAAACATATCAACAGATGACGCTATCCAAATAAGGAATCGCTAAAGCGCATCAATTACATATCATATTACATATCTCAGTATAAGCAAACACCTGTCATGCAACAATGTTATCACTTACCATCTTATGAATGAAGTGTTATATATAGACTAGTAAGTAAATTATGTACTATAAGTATACCTACCGATAGCTTTAACTTTTTTTTAATTGTATGTTTAAGATCTAGATTGTTTTAGCATTGTAAAGGCCTGACCTAAATGAACCATAATTAATATCTATGTTAAAACAATACAATGCGTACCCTTGCCGTTTGTGATGCACTTAGACTGCACACAAAAATACGGTTATATTGTTTTTTTTTTTAATTTATTTAATCCCTTTCACATAACTACATAAGTAAATAGGACAGATAAAGACAAAAGATTACATTCAAATATCTTATTGAAGTTTATAAAACATTTATTGTATTGTATTGTATTCGTTTATTTCAGACAGAACAGTCCATATTGTTACATTACGTTACACTTTTATTTAAAATTAAAGCTATAAAATTCAATAATTAATTTTATGAATTGTTATTAAAACATATGGTCGGATGACACATTCCAAATAAGGAATCTCTAACTCGAAAAAATTAAATATCTAAGTGCACATCTCAGTAACAGTAAAACCCTATCGCAACAATGTATTCAATTAACCATAAACCATATTTAAAACTGAATTGTTAATAATATACTTGTAAGCGAATAATGTATTCAGTTAGCATTAAGGTTTCTTTTAATACTTATTTAAATGTATAACCAATAGAATTAAGTAATAAGAATTATTTTAATGTGTTAACCAAAAATGTATAATCGATAGAATTAAGTACATAAACGTAAGTCAAAAATAGTTAAGTACTGAACTATTTTTGTCTTGAAAAAAAAAGGGAAAGCTGTAGTGAGGTCACAGTCATAGCAGCGTCATACACTCACACATCTTAAACAGATAACCTTTAGAGAACATTAGATTAACAATAAGATAATAAAGTATCAAGTACCAATTAACCTTTGAAATATGAGAACATGGTATCATGGAATAGATACCATGATAACTCCCACATAAATAGATAATTAGATAATATCCTACTATACATATAAACACGATGTATCTTCAGTCAAATATACAGAGTTCACCACAGTCTTGTCTTGTTATTTACCTCCGGTACCTCCTACATTTCAGGAAAAAATGGATTAGTTACAATTGCCCTTCCAGTCGAGATTTGCCCCGCTGTACCTTATCTATGTTTATCGAGTCAATTATTGTGAATTGTAACTATACCTATTCACAATTGACTCGATAAACAGGACAGAATCGTACTACCTTAACCGGATAGACAGCTAGGTGGTCAAAATTAATTAAATTTGAACCAATCAACTTGTATGATAGAGTCAAAATGGCGATGGGAAATATAATATTCCCCTTGTTTGATTAAGGGATAGCTAAGGCACATCTCGGACACTGGCGATCAAATATATGAAAGAGGCGCGTTCCTAGCACACAGTCTAAAGCTCGTGTAGGTGAACGCGTACCATGCTTGTATGAGTGAGATATTGACAGGTCGACTGTTCGCGTTTTTTACAGGCGGTAACTGTGAGGTAACCGAGCGGTGGTGGGCGCCACTTTCAGCGGGGAGCGGGAGTGGCCATACTGTACGATATTACTCTTTAATATACCTACTGTGGCTAAGGGCATCAGTCATAATTCAATCAGCACATAATTATCTTGTTAAAGCGCTCAAAACTAATTATCTTAGATTTGATATTAGACATTGACTAACTTGTAAATTGTAACTTGTAGCGGTTAAAAACGGTTACGGTACGGAATCGCAGTGACGCATCGTATCCGTACACGACGTGCCCCATATAGATCAAGAGCCCAGGCCCGCCAGACCTTCCTCAAATTCTCAAGGATGAAACTTTGGGACAATGTAGAGTTCACATCGGCGTGTAATGTGTGCATATTTTCTAGTTCGGCCCATCGGCCAATTTTTTGCTATGAAGTGATGAAGGTGAAAAAAAAAAGTGCTTACTTTCCTTAAATTCTCAAGGCTGATTTTTATATATGTGTTAGAGCACGTTGTTAGAAATTGGTTATCATCAATGCCAGACCGTTTCCGCCGGCCATAACTTTTACCAGACGCGACAAAGATGGCAAAAAACGACTCTAACTTACCTCATTTTCTCAAGCCTGATTTTGATATATGATACGCAGGGACCTATAACTAGACCGTTTGTAAGCAGCCAGACCAATCGGATGGACCCAACCATCCGCCAGACCGACTTAAAGTTTCGATATGAGCATTAGTAGAATTGAAATATTCCGGGTCTATAAAAGCTAAAAACTTTAATTTTCTACATTAAGCTACGTGTAAACTTGACATAATAAGCTACTTTCAAAAATTTTACTTCTAAGGAAATAAAAAAATGAAAGTTTATATGTGGTGCAAGATTAATTTTAAGCTATGAATTTTATTTACACTGCGTAAGTACATGTGTATTTTATTATAAATATAACTTTTACCAGACGCGACAAAGTTGGCAAAAAACGACTCTAACTTACCTCATTTTCTCAAGCCTGATTTTGATATTATGATACGCAGGGACCTGTAACTAGACCGTTTGTAAGCAGCCAGACCAATCGGATGGACCCAACCATCCGCCAGACCGACTTAAAGTTTCGATATGAGCATTAGTAGAATTGAAATATTCCGGGTCTATAAAAGCTAAAAACTTGAATTTTCTACATTAAGCTACGTGTATACTTGACGTAATAAGCGACTTTCAAAAATTTTACTTCTAAGGAAATAAAAAAATGAAAGTTTATATGTGGTGCAAGATTAATTTTAAGCTATGAATTTAATTTACACTGCGTAAGTACATGTGTATTTTATTATAAATATAACTTTTACCAGACGCGACAAAGTTGGCAAAAAACGACTCTAACTTACCTCATTTTCTCAAGCCTGATTTTGATATTATGATACGCAGGGACCTGTAACTAGACCGTTTGTAAGTAGCCAGACCAATCGGATGGACCCAACCATCCGCCAGACCGACTTAAAATTTCGATATGAGCATTAGTAGAATTGAAATATTCCGGGTCTATAAAAGCTAAAAACTTGAATTTTCTACATTAAGCTACGTGTATACTGTATACTTGACGTAATAAGCTACTTTCAAAAATTTTACTTCTAAGGAAATAAAAAAATGAAAGTTTATATGTGGTGCAAGATTAATTTTAAGCTATGAATTTTATTTACACTGCGTAAGTACATGTGTATTTTATTATAAATTTAAAGAAGAAAAGTAAATTAAACTTTTTTTTCGATCGTCGAACAAGGTGGTTTAAAATTAGTTTTAAGATCGATCCTTTTTAATTTGTGGGCGAGGGACCTCACACTATGTATAAAGGCACTATGTGTAGGTATGTTGCATATAATGTCAAATCCCTCGCATACTACAAAAGTTATTTAAGCATTTATATAAGTTCAGTTAAAATGAGGTGGAAAGTTTAAGTGTATATGTTGTGTACACACGTAAAGTATTCTAAACTTTTTATAACGGCATACATGTATTTGAAGAATGTATTCGTGTCTGAAAATTCAGCATCTCCGACATGGGTTATAACGGGGTTGATGATGTTCGTATTGAGTAAAAATGTTTAAACTTCCTAAACTTGTAATTCTAAAGTTCGTCACTTAGGTATGTTAGCATGTTTTGTAGGAGAAAGGAAATTCGTTTAGTTATATACCGTTGTAACATTGATTAACTTTCATTTTTTTATTTCCTTAGAAGTAAAATTTTTGAAAGTCGCTTATTACGTCAAGTATACAATATACACGTAGCTTAATGTAGAAAATTCAAGTTTTTACCTTTTATAGACCCGGAATATTTCAATTCTACTAATGCTCATATCGAAACTTTAAGTCGGTCTGGCGGATGGTTGGGTCCATCCGATTGGTCTGGCTGCTTACAAATGGTCTAGTTACAGGTCCCTGCGTATCATATATCAAAATCAGGTTTGAGAAAATGAGGTAAGTTAGAGTCGTTTTTTGCCAACTTTGTCGCGTCTGGTAAAAGTTATATTTATAATAAAATATACATATACTTACGCAGTGTAAAAAAAATTCATAGCTTAAAATTAATCTTGCACCACATATAAACTTTCATTTCTTTATTTCCTTAGAAGTAAAATTTTTAAAAGTCGCTTATTACGTCAAGTATACAATATACACGTAGCTTAATGTAGAAAATTCAAGTTTTTAGCTTTTATAGACCCAGAATATTTCAATTCTACTAATGCTCATATCGAAACTTTAAGTCGGTCTGGCGGATGGTTGGGTCCTCCATCCGATTGGTCTGGCTGCTTACAAACGGTCTGGTTACAGGTCCCTGCGTATCATATACCAAAATCAGGCTTGAGAAAATGAGGTAAGTTAGAGTTGTTTTTTGCCAACTTTGTCGCGTCTGGTAAAAGTTATATTTATAATAAAATACACATGTACTTACGCAGTGTAAATAAAATTCATAGCTTAAAATTAATCTTGCACCACATATAAACTTTCATTTTTTTATTTCCTTAGAAGTAAAATTTTTGAAAGTCGCTTATTACGTCAAGTATACAATATACACGTAGCTTAATGTAGAAAATTCAAGTTTTTAGCTTTTATAGACCCGGAATATTTCAAATCTACTAATGCTCATATCGAAACTTTAAGTCGGTCTGGCGGATGGTTGGGTCCATCCGATTGGTCTGGCTGCTTACAAACGGTCTAGTTACAGGTCCCTGCGTATCATATATCAAAATCAGGCTTGAGAAAATGAGGTAAGTTAGAGTCGTTTTTTGCCAACTTTGTCGCGTCTGGTAAAAGTTATGGCCGGCGGAAACAGTCTGGCATTGATGATAACCAATTTCTAACAACGTGCTCTAACACATATATAAAAATCAGCTTTGAGAATTTAAGGAAAGTAAGCACTTTTTTTTTTCACCTTCATCACTTGATAGCAAAAAATTGGCCGATGGGCCGAACTAGAAAATATGCACACATTAACCGCCGATATGAACTCTACATTGTCCCAAAGTTTCATCCTTGAGAATTTGAGGAAGGTCTGGCGGGCCTGGGCTCTGGGTCTAATACGAAAGTCACTGCGTTTCTGTACCGTCTACGTATTTTGAGCGGCGGTGTGGGGAGCATGCGATAAAAACTGTACGGATACGATGCATCACTGCGATTCCGTACCGTCGCTGTTTTTTAAGCAGCGGTGTGGTCGCACCTTAATATTGTACCTCTATGATAATTTGACATATATTCCTTCATTTTTTTGTCAATCAGTGTCACATTGAATGAAATCATTTGTCACATATTTTCTGAACAAAAGTAACAGGAATAATAATAAATAAACAATTTAAAAGAATAAATATGTCGCTGTCGGAATATCATCAGATCAGTAAGTTGAAGCACTTTTTCGCCACCGTCCGGGCGAATGGCGGGTTTATATCAACTTTGTACAAGCTGTGGAGGTTTGATACTTTTAAGGTAGGTAATATTTTATAGATTTAAATATTTAATAATAAATAAATAAAGTAAATAAATATTATAGGACATTTTTACACAGATTGTCTCAATCCCACATCCCACGGCAACGTCAAGAAGGCTTGTATTGTGGGTATCCTCAGACAACGATATACATAATATAATTATATAAATACTTATGTACTCAGATTAATTATAACACTAGATAGTGTTTCCGAACATCCTAGTGCAGCCATGCCAAGTGCGAATTTTTTTCGCACTTGTGTGATTGTGTCCGAACGGCCCTCGCAGTACTCAATTTAAAGTCGTTCTAGAAACATCTCCCGAAAAAAAATTAATTTGCGAGTAATATGGTAGTTTGTGTCGAGAATGGATGTTATAACACAACATATAATACAAAAGAAACTGCCCGATATTACATTCCACGTGAAAGTATAGAGTTTAAGGTGATATTTTTACGAAATAGTAAATACTAAAATTGAAATTTTCGTCGTTCGCCATTTCTTATAAATGTTGCCAGTCCAATGATTTTTTTTTCCGCCAAATGATGTTTAAAATATAAGTAACAACAATTTTAGGTTCTTTGTATGTATATTTAATGAAATACATTTTGCAATGAAAAAATATTTTTCTAAGTTTAAAGACAAACATTTTGTTGTTTTATCGAAATTCTAATTCTAGCTAAGAATTACAGCATAATAGCACTATAATAACACTCCCAATTCGTAGATGGTAAAAACAAATCGATAGCATAAGTAGAACAGTTCTGAAGATATTTAGAAATGTGACAGACATACAGACGGCCTGTTGTTGTACCTGTTTACTTTATATATAGACCGTCAACCAAATCTTGTCACTAGAAAAAGGCGGCAAATTTGAAAAATCACGGGCTAGCAACACTAGTTTTGAAAATCGGTGGAAATTCGCGTGTCATTTGTATGTTATCTGTGGAAATCTCTACCCTACCAAAAAGAGAAATAACTAGCACATATCCGTCTCTTTTTAATACATTATCTAATTCGTAAGGAAGGAGCGAGCCCCTTGAAAAAAAATATCTGTGGCTGTTCGACGTACATTGCTGTTTTTTGTTCGTTTCATAGGGATACCATACTTTAGTTTGATATACATTGCTACTGCCAAAATTTGCTTGACAGGCTATACCTAACAGGTAACCAACCAGAAATTTATCTGTATAGGCACTCAATATGTATATTTTTAAAATAAATTCATTTCAACCATTACTTACAACATTTCCATGGAACACGCACTAAAATTATTAATAATTATTATAACCAAGTACAACGACTTTGTAAAAATCCCAACTTCGAGCGAAATCATTTTTCTCTGGCAACATTTTTTATATGCATGTGTGCGTGGGGTGAGCGTAAAACAGGCGCGTTCCACGCACTTATGTACATAGAAAACATCCATGACTCAGGAATAAATACCTGTGCTCGTCACACAAATAAATGCCCTTACCGGGATTCGAACCCAGGACCGCGGCTTAGCGGGCAAGGTCACTGCCAAACCAACATCGCCTGACCGTTTTTTTTAATACTACGTTGGTGGCGAACAAGCATACGGTCCGCCTGATGGAAAGCGGTCACCGTAACCTATGGACGCCTGCAACTCAAAGAGTGTCACATGCGCGTTGCCATCCCATTAGAAACTTGTACACTCCCCTTTGCTGTGTGCCTTTGTCTAAATTTAATGAATATACAGTTGTACCTACTCAGGTTATTATTATCGCGACTGTTGCGACATGCTTCGAGTCATTTAGGAGATGGTTACTCACGGCTCTAGTCAACCAAAAATCGCTTACGCGTTGTCATCACGTCGCTGAACGCAGAACGCAGCCGTACACTACGCATGTTCTTACTAATGAGCGATTTTTGGTTGGCGAAAGATTCCGCGTCGATAGAGACTCCGTGTGCATGAAGTCTAGCTGCCACAAGCACTCGTGCACCTGAGAACGGGTCTCCTAAATGACTGGAAACATGTCGTCAATCGCGATATATTAACTTGGTTTGGCGTGCAAGCACGGTCGCGCGATAAATGATAAAACGTCGGGAAGTCCTTTTCGCACTATTTATAAGGGTGATAGGGACGGCCTGATGTTTTATCATTTATCACTCGACCATGCTTACCTGTTTAGTTTGAATCTACCGATTTCTGAGACGTTTAAAGGATTAGTTGGTTTTATTTGAGCATTTTCCGCGAGCATTTATTTGCGTGAAATAGACGAGGTAGCACAACCTCTATGTCTCCCCAGTTCCCCTATGAAACCAAGCAGTGTTTTGCTTGATACCTGTTTTAGGCACTAGTTTCACCAGAAGCGAGTAAGCGATGAAATACGAACAAAATAATAGTCGCTCCCGTGTAAATAAAAGAGAGAGCGAGCGATTTATCGGTCATCGCTCGGCTCGGCGACAAACCTTGCTCGCGCTTTCGTCGCATCTTTTTTATTTACCCGTTCTGTTACCGATAGCTCATTTGGCGGGACCAGTGCTTATGTTTGTATCCTAGGTACTTATCCCTATGTATACACCGTGGGCCTAAATAACCCGAAAGATTTTAACCACGCATTTTTGATGAAGAATAATGTTAAGAAACTTTTGTAATTTTTTAACAAAAAAAAAATTGTATTTTTTTACTATTTTTGAATGTATTTTTACATAGAAAGTAAATGTTACTTAAAAAACTGGCACTTAAATTAGTTTTAACGTTTTCTATCTAAAACCCTCATTTTTGAATAGTTTTACTTGGCACTTTTTGACATCTATTAATGAGGACAATAAGACTATTACTGCACAACGGTATCAACGACGTTAAATAGGCCTTTTATACCGAGCGACAATAAGAATTTTATTTTCGGTTATAACACTGAAACTAGGCGATATACAGAAAAGTTTATATCACATAATATTTTTTAAATGTGGTCAGGAATACACTGTTAAAATGTATCGGGTTATTCTGGCACGCGGTGTATACTTGTGCCTATAACGGGTTATGCAATTCCCCAGCACGGCACCCTGATGGGCTGGGACGAGAACGGCAACAAGTACTACGAGAACCAGCGGTACATGATCGGCCGCAGCCGCTGGGTCGAGTATGCGGAGTACTACAAGTGGGAGTACGACGGCTCGCAGGTAAGCTGCTGCTGTGTTGGCGTTCGACACTGCTGGGGTGTGAGTGGCCCCGTCCGCGCTGGGAGGGCTGTATCGGCCCCATCCTTGTGGGTCTTACGGCCCAGCCACGACATTGGTCTAAGCGCGACAGCAGTGAGCGGCAGCCATACGTGCGAATGAAAAGTCCCATCGCTGTGTCTCGCTCCAATGTCGCGCTTAGATCAACGTCGTGGCTGAGCCGTTAGGCTCTGGTCCCATCGCGAGCTAGTAAGCTTTGAGCTATCGGCTATAAAAACGAACAAAAGATAATCACTGGCGTAAATAAAAGAGACACAGCGATGTTTATGGTGACACGCGCAGCGGTGAGCTATCAATATCGCCGTGTCTCTTTTATTTACGCGGGAATGCTTATCTTTTGTTCGTTTTGGGGACGACTGGGCCTACTGCATGGTGAGTGCTAGTTATCCAACACTGCTACCCCTAGCTTGGTGATACCGTTTGAGCTGGGCCAGGTTTCGGGGCCGCAGTGAAGGCGACCGGCAGCTCGGGCTAGCGTGGGCATGGTAGTAGGAAAATGACTAACAGCTCGACCACATCTTGTACCTTGTACCTATAACTATGTGCAATGAACCAGCGGTACATGATCGGCCGCATGTGAGCTCCTAATAGCTCGACTAAATCTTGCCAATAAAAAAAATCGGTAGTTTAATAACCTAACCTAACCTGATCACAAAATCAAAATTTAGAAAAAATACCCCGTCATAGTTTACAGATTTTCATGAAAAATAAATAAATAAATAAATATTGGGGACACCTTACACAGATCAACTTAGCCCCAAACTAAGCAAAGCTTGTACTATGGGTGCTAAGCGACGATATACATACTTAAATAGATAAATACATACTTATATACATAGAAAAACATCCATGACTCGGGAACAAATATCTGTGCTCATCACACAAATAAATGCCCTTACCGGGATTCGAACCCAGGACCGCGGCTTTGCAGGCAGGCTCACTACCGACTGAGCCAGACCAGTCGTCAAAACACGGCTAAGAACACTCCCGACTAATTCAGCCATCAAACAAAAAAAAAACGATTTCTAAATCGTAATATTGTCTTCGGTTACCGCGATAGTTACTCATGAAATAAAACTATGGAAACGGATTAAATCGCGTATAATGAATTTAAAATACATCCCGACGTTTCGAACTCTTTACAGCGTTCGTGGTCAACGGGTGACTGAGGAGAAATTAAAATGTGCAAAAGCTACCCACTTACAAGAAATATTAACGAACCATGACCACAAATAATATAGATTTCTAAGGCAGGTTCACACACTATTAATAAAGCTAGTTATACAAGATTCAAAAAACGAACATACGAAATACGATATGTGGGACAGACGAAACGAAGCATTTCCACACGGGTGAAGGAACACATAGCGGATGTCAAGCACCGTCGGCAAAGGTCTGCAGTCTCTGAACATGTCATGGATAAAGTCAATCATGCTATAAAGTTTGACAAGCCTCTGGTTCTCGCTAAGGAGAAGCGATATATACCCAGAATGTTGCGAGAGGCCATTGAGATCAAGAAATATCCAAACTTTAATAGAGAGGATGGCTTTACTTTACCACCGGCTTGGGATCCAGTAGTACATCTGATAATGGAACAAGCACGACGAAGGCTGTGAGGCATTTGTGTTGTATGGTGTTGGACATTTGCAGTTTGTTTCTTTGTCAATTTTGTGTAGATTAATTGGTTAATTATTTTTTTTAACAGAGTAATGGTAAAATTTTTTGAATCTTGTATAACTAGCTTTATTAATAGTGTGTGAACCTGCCTTAGAAATCTATATTATTTGTGGTCATGGTTCGTTAATATTTCTTGTAAGTGGGTAGCTTTTGCACATTTTAATTTTTCCTCAGT
The DNA here is from genome assembly GCF_023078275.1 of Leguminivora glycinivorella. Taxonomy (NCBI): domain Eukaryota; kingdom Metazoa; phylum Arthropoda; class Insecta; order Lepidoptera; family Tortricidae; genus Leguminivora; species Leguminivora glycinivorella. The sequence goes on from NC_062998.1 coordinate 54,859,899, forward strand.
CACCCGTTGACCACGAACGCTGTAAAGAGTTCGAAACGTCAGGATGTATTTTAAATTCATTATACGCGATTTAATCCGTTTCTATAGTTTTATTTCATGATTTCTAAATCGATTCATCCGTTCGGGAGCTACGATTCGGGAGCCATGTTTGATAGAAATTAATTAATATCGAGAGGACATTCTTACACAGATTGAATCCCACAGTAAGCTCAAGAAGGCTTGTGTTGTGGGTAGGTACTCAGACAACGATATATATAATATACAGATACTTATCATAGAAAAATAGAAAACATCCATGACTCAGGAACAAATATCTGTGCTCATCGCACAAATGTCCTTACCGGGATTCGAACACTGGACCGCGGCGTAGCAGGCAGGGTCTCTTCGCTCTTTGTCAGACCAGTTGTTTAGAAATCGGTCCACTATGCCAGGTTTTTTTTTTTAATTTTCATCTTGTTTTCTACGCATGAATCCATATACGTAATTTCCCCAAGGTGACCCCCGAATGGTTCGGCTGGCTTCACTACATGACGGACCAGGTCCCCGACTGCCACCCCATCAAGTGCTGCATCCGCCAGTCTGCGTGCCACCACCGCTGGATGCTGCCGCCCGAAGAGAACCTCACTGCCACCCCCAAGCAGTACTACCCGTACTCTACCGTGAGACAGGCTGTCACTGTGTGGGACGGTTAGTGTCACATGCCACAACAGTAGCTACTCCCGGTGAAGAGAACCTCACTGCCACCCCTCAGCAGTACTACCCGTACTCTACCGTGAGACAGGCTGTCACTGTGTGGGACGGTTAGTGTCACATGCCACAACAGTAGCTACTCCCGGTGAAGAGAACCTCACTGCCACCCCCAAGCAGTACTACCCGTACTCTACCGTGAGACAGGCTGTCACTGTGTGGGACGGTTAGTGTCACATGCCACAACAGTAGCTACTCCCGGTGAAGAGAACCTCACTGCCACCCCTCAGCAGTACTACCCGTACTCTACCGTGAGACAGGCTGTCACTGTGTGGGATGGTTAGTGTCACATGCCACAACAGTAGCTACTCCCGGTGAAGAGAACCTCACTGCCACCCCTCAGCAGTACTACCCGTACTCTACCGTGAGACAGGCTGTCACTGTGTGGGATGGTTAGTATGTAGTGTCACAAGCCACAACTCGTGGTTACAGAACATGACAACAGTATAAGATCAGTAGTAACACTTCTAACAAACGTACGCCACGCGGTATGTATGTATGCGCGCCGTGTTCGTACGCAACACATCTAAGCGCAAGAGAAATATACATTCTCGTTCATTCTCATCCACTTATTCTCATACGTTCTGGTTCATTCTCATACGTTTGATAGAAGAGCTATTACTGGACATATGGACACATGATGGCTACCCCCCAAGCGGTACCTACTACTGTGTGGGACGGTTAGTAGCATCCAGGTTTTGGAATCGGTACTTTTTTTAACTCCGAAATGGCAAACTATTTTGATTTTTATTTTCATGTGATTTTTATGAGACTGAAACTGTCCCATTAAAAATAAAACTATTAATAAAAGACCATAAAGAAAAAGGTAAAAAAAAGCAGTATGAAGTAAAATCTGGTTTCCAATACCTAAGCTGACATCCATCAGAGCCTTTATCTGCACCAGGCAGGCAATTATGGTCGCGCGATAAGTGATAAAATAGCAGGCCGTCCCTATCGCACTATTTGTAAGTGCGATAGGGACGGCCTGATATTTTATCGTCTATCGCGCGACCATGCTTCCCGTGCAGCACGGGTAGCATGGTCGCGCGATAGACGATAAAATGTCAGGCCGTCCCTATCGCACTATTAGTAAGTGCGATAGGAACGGCCAGATGTTTTATCATTTATCGAGCGACCATAGTTGCCTGCCTGGAGTTTATATATTTTTTGGAGTAAGTAATTTTTGAAGTAAATAATTTCTGACCAAAAAGAGTTGACATTAAAAAGTGGGAACATCGTAGTGTCGTCCCGTTTTCTCACACATATTGATTTGAAAGGGATGACACTACGATGTTGCCAGTTTTTAATTTCTACTCTTTTTGATCAGACTGTAAGTAAGTAACCGTTTCGGGGGGTTTTTCACTTTGTCCTGACGGTTGATATACCTATTTTATTTTAAGTTCATTTTTCTCATCTAAAATGAATATTTTTCATCAGGTTCCTCTCTATGCCAGTTGCCCTGTGCCCCCACTTGCTGCGAACCTAAATAAAAATTCGCCCGACATCGTTATTACCTAATTTTAACAATTATTCAATAGTGGAACAATAAAGAGATACATTCAAATTTGTTGTGTGATTAATTAAATGAAATCTATTTAATAGGTTCGAAGGTTGCAAAAATATGTGACACGCTCTTTTGAGACCACGAAATAAATAAGTTCGGGTCAAATAATTTTGTAGCCTTCTTGTAGGTACAGCCAGTCAATCCTAGGCCACTCTAGAACCCTGTCGTATTGACACTTTGCTTTATTTGTTACTAGCTTCTGCCCACGGCTTCGCTCGCGTTAGAAAGAGACAAAAAGTAAACTATGCCACTCTCCATCCCTTCAACTATCTCCACTTAAAAAAATCACGTTAATTCGTCGGTCCTTTTGGCCGTGAAAGACGGACAAACAACCAGACATACACGCTTTCCCCATTTATATAATATTAGTATGGATATATAGCAGTCACTTTGACTTTAAAGGCACTGGTCCCACCGCGAGCTAGTAAGCTATGAGCTATCGGCTATAAAAACGAACAAAAGATAAGCACTCCCGTGTAAATAAAAGAGACACGGCGATATTGATAGCTCACCGCTGGGCGAGTAACTATAAACATCGCCGTGTCTCTTTTATTTACGCGGGAGTGATTATCTTTTGTTCGTTTTTATAGCCGATAGTTCATATCTTAGTAACTCGCGGTGGGACCAGTGGCTAAGTACTGTGAAAGGATTAATACAGTGGCCTAGGATTCAGATTAGTTGACTGTAGAGTGAGCTGCAAAAGTCCATGGTTAGTTTGTTGATGAATTCATTCATATTTTCTTCATGCAATTTTGCACCTCAATGTACAGTCACCGGCAAATCATCGCATAAAGAGAAGGCCGCAAAAAATTCTGACAAAATCTTATTTCTAGACCAGGAGCGAGTCAGATATTTATGCAGCCTTTTTCGTGTGTCTGTACCTACTTCGAAAAAACAGTCAAATAAGGCACTACTTTAAAATTCTGTTATTAGTACTACGGCAAAACGAAGCGACGAATTGACGTGATTTTTTAAGTGGATATAGTTAAAGGGATGGAAAGTGACATAGGCTACTTTTTGTCTCTTTCCAACGCGAGCGAAGCCACGGGAAAAGCTAGTAGAGGACTAAGTAAGAGAAGAGTTGTACATACATCAGTAAATGCGGGTTATTTGTATAGGCATAGTTAAGTGACATCTAGCGACAATCACCGCCGCCGCTAGGCCACCAGCGCTCCTGTTCTTCGTCTGTTTCCATATGTAATACATATTATGTATACCGACCTTATAATATAGCTGGAACAGATTGGTATTCGAATGCCCTCCAGCCATCCTCGGCCTCGGCGGGTAAACATAATGATTGAATTAGGAAAGTCGACTCGATCCGTTTGCCAATCGCCGCGGGCAGTATTCCTTCCAAAACAATCATGATAGTGATTTTCCTGTTTTCTTTGTGGTAGCTTGGGTGATGCTACTTGTTTTTATCAGATGTTGAATATAAATAACTTTGAGATGGGCTATTTTTTTTCAAAGTTGTCCACGCCACTTTTCTTGGATTTTAATTTTTTAATGTGATTTAATGATTTTATTCACTAAAATCGCGAGCTCTTTCAATCCTTTCAATAGGAGAAAAAAAGTGTCCCAAGATTTTTTTCCCATTCCGTTCATACATTTTGTATGGCGGTACCGGAATGGAAGGTTTGAAATCTTAGGACATTTTTTTTCTCCTATCGGGATCGAAAGAGCTCGCGATTCTGAGTATAAATCGAGTAAAAAAATACCCATGTTACCCAAAAAAAAAGTGGAATGGACAACTAGAAAAACTGCATGGCCCATAAAAAGGACGGTTCAAACTTTGCATACTTAGTGACTTTTGAGTTTTGAGGTCATAATGAACAACTTTTATTACGGGGCCAATGCTGATCGCAAAAATAATTTTGGCTGTTTCATACATTTCGTGACAGTCGAATTTTTAAACCTTCAATTCCGGTACCGCCATACAAAATGTATGAACGGAATGGGAAAAATACCTTGCCCGGGACACTTTTTTTCTCCCACAGAGAACCTCCTATAGAGTGGCAGTCTTGTATATTTGGTTCGCGATACGAGTCACCAGTGTTTGGGGTGCGAGGAGCGGGCGGGGAATGTGTTAAGCGCGCTGTGATTGGCCGTTTCAAGGACGGCGGGCAGTCGCGCCAGATGAAAAGGGACAGAAGTATGACTGTCCCTCTACTGACGCGTAAGTGGCCAATGTAAGTTGACCTATGCCGGCTCTGAATAAATTATAAATATGACTTATTTGTGGAATGTAATGCCGTCTGTTTTTAAATTTGAGCTTCTTGTTACCTTTCCACACCATTTCACACTACAGGTGGACATCTTTAAGGCATCAAAATACCCTTTTCCAATTTTTTTGTGCGAAAAACACGCGCTGCTTTCGGGTCTGTTACTTGGTCGATACTGATCGGGCACGGCGAGCGCCCGCGCTTATATCAGTGCAAATACTAGGAAGGCTGGCCACCGCGAGTCGTCTTGTAATAGATGTCTATAGGGGTTGGTCTGTGTTTTCTCCTATTGAAAGGATTGAAAGAGCTCGCGATTTTTAGTGAATAAAATCATTATATCACATTAAAAAATCCAAATCCAAGAAAAGTCATGATGGCGCTCATTTCTACGGAACATCCAAATTCACAATTTCAGTATTGGTCCCATAATAAAAGTTGTTCATTATAACTTCAAAAGTTACTATGCAAAATTAGAACGATCCTCTACATTTCACCATGTATATTTATTGAAATAAGACAATACTACAAATTCCACTGACCGGTAGAGGACCTGTTTCAACGAAAACTAAATTACCGTGGCTCCATAAATCTTGTCTTGAATATAAACAATTGTATTGGTTTAATATTATTACATGCCCTGCGGATTTGCCCACCGACCTGGAACCACTGACCTCTAGGATGCCAGGCCCCGTAGCCGAATGGCATTTGAATGGCATGAAACGCCGCGAAAGGTAGCCTGGCTCCGTCACGCCAATACGCAAGAGCGATAGAAATAGATATTTACAATCGTTTCGTTTCATGAGCGTTTGTGCCATTCGGGTACGCACGTAGGCCTGTTAGCCAAATGGCATTTCTGCGACGCCAGACGCCGACAGAAATGCAGTCTAGCTCTGTCGCGCCAATACGCAAGAGCGATAGAGATAGATAGCTCCGAAAGAGATATTATCGTGAGCGTTTGTGCATTTGGCTACGCACACTGAGCCGCTACCATGGGTGTTGACGTTTTGGAATACAACTCGGTGAAAAGGGTAGACATTACAATGTGGCGACATCCTCGTGACATCCGTTTCTTATCAATATGTGTGGTAAAATGAGACACCATGATGTTGCCATTTTTTAATTTCTCTGTTTTCATGTTTTGCCAGTTTGTTAAACGTTATTAGCGTGAACGACATGGAAAATGATATTCATTGATGACTATGGACAAAGTGAACGGTGCAGCTCCCCCAAACGGTTAGGTATGTACTTACTGTAAAGTTTATAATAAATATAATCAAAAATTACATACATTTCCCGTCACGTATACGTCATAGTAACGTAAAGCCTGACCTGAAATATATGACTACGCGCCATGTTGCGGAATTTCATTACAACTATTTTCTTAATACTAAACTGAACTGTCTGTGATAATATGCATCTTCGAAGGTCGCAAAAATATGTGACGCGATTTTATGGCTCTACAAATAAAACCCTGTCAGATATTTTTCGATGTGTAATATATTATAGCAGCTGACTGTACCAGCTATTCTAAACCCATAAACAATAACCTCAAAATAAAAATGTTAAAATAACTCCCGACATATTGGACCGATTTTCATGAAACATGACTAAGACTAGCTAACACTCCCGGCTAATTCAGCTTTTCTTTCTTTCTTCTTTTGTTCTTGCGGTCGCGAGCTACGATGCCGCATACAGACGCACACGCACAGAAAACAGACAGACAAACACTTCAAACTTATAACACCCCGTCGTTTTTGCGCCGGGAGTTCAAAACTTAGGGTCTGCAACAAAAAGTCGCCGTGGACGAGGGCTCACAGCGTTCCAATATGTGTGTTTCAAGTGTGAGCGATTGTCTGTTTGTCTCTCTAGGCACCCAGGGTACGTAGCCATACGCACAACGCTTACGATAAAATAAATATCATAGGAGATTCTTACACAGATTGACTGAGGCCCACGGTAAGCTCAAGAAGGCTTGTGGGTACTCAGACAACGATATATTTAATATATAAATATGTACTTAATATACATAGAAAATATCCATGACTCAGGAACAAATATCTGAGCTCATCACAAAAATAAACGCCCTTACCGGGATTCGAACCCGGGACCTCGGCGTAGCAGGCAGGGTCAACTGCGTCGACGTCACTAACGATAATTTCGTTATCTAGCTATCTCATCTCCTATCTAGATCAATAGATTGTTCTTCCGTATTGACGAGGCAGAACATGACTGCGTTTCGAGAGGCGTCTAGCGTCAACGGTTGCCATTTTGGCCAGCGAACAATGCGAACATGTATAATATATAACTGATAGTGGGTTGGTACAGACAAGAATAGCGTTTATCAAACTGATGGGGGGCAGCAAAATTTTGTTAAAGGGGGCGTGGGACGAGGGTGGTGTGGTGGTATGCTGATTTGTTGATGGAAGGAAGCCATGTTTTAGTTTTATTAGTTTCGAAATCCAAAATACACAAAGTCTGCATTTATAAATTACTAGCTTTTGCCCGCGGCTTCGCCTCGCAAAAATTAGCCTATGTCACTCTCCATCCCTTCAACTATATCCACTAAAAAATTAAGTCAAATCGTCGCTCCGTTTTGCCGTGAAAGACGGACAAACAAACAGACACACACTTTCTCATTTATAATATAAGTATGATATGATGTTTGAATTTACCAGTTATAGTAAATAACCGATAAAACAACTAATATGAATGTGACAAACAATAGACCCTTGAAATGTGACCTCTAGTTACCCTTCGCAACATATCAATTTAGTATAAATATTCGGGTACACCCTTCCATAGAACCGAGCCTCGAGCTAAAAACAAATTTAAATAGATATCATACACGAAAGAAAAAACGACAAGGCCCACTGGTGGCCGAGCCGGGAATCGAACCCGGGTCTTCAGCTTACGCGGCTAACGTCTTCTCCGCTAGACCACCCGCCCGCCACTTGAAAAAAGAACAAATCAAAAAATATTCAATAAAATAATTTGATTTATTCCTTATTTGTACTTAAGATTTGTTTTAATAAGTTAGGACACTATAGTTTCTTAGAGAAATTAATTGTATCAAGACTAAAGAACTTTCCCTCAAAATTAACAGAAATCAATAAAAACAATACATCCTATTGGTTGACCAATCTGTAATAATTACTGTATAACCCCGTCTCTTTGATCAGGAATGCCAGGATACCTACATTCCTGGCTTTATAAATGTGGGTCGATTAACTCTGGTGTCTCACCATATAAATAAGGATCTGGATTTGTATATATTATGTAGTTCGATATATTCAAATACAGATTTGCGGCTTTCCCTCACATCACCTCGGACAATATAGTGTTCATAGAAAAATAGTGAGCATTTTAGATTGACACTGCACTACCTAAAAACCGCCTGCCGGGTGAAAATATGGACGATCATCGCTTTCCATTCCTTAGGATTCCCGATGATCCCGATCCCATTCCCGAACCCACCAACGGAACATCAGCTGACTTTAACGAAGGTTCATATCATGTCGTTAACCACTATGCGCGTCAGGCGATTGGTCATCGAAAAGGATTGACGATCTTCGTACTAAGAAAAGTAGCTCAATTTTTTAGCGCCGCCTATTAAATACTATCGTAACTACACTAATGACGCGTACAAATGATTTTTTCGAAATGTGTATTGACGTGATATCCTGATATTAAAATAAAGAAATGTGATTTGTTTTTATAAAAAATAAAAACTATTTGGGAAAAATATGATTTTGGCCACTGCTTCCAGGCTGCGAACAGCGCCATCAGTCATTAAATTTTAAGCCTAATTGCCCATACGTTTCAGGGGTACGCTTTTTTGTATGGGCTTTGTCAGTCCCGTATTAAATCGTCGTTTGTGCGTAAAAAAAAACAGTTTATACCTAGATGCATGTATAGTGGATAAATGCTAGGTAATCTAGGCACAGCCTATCTAATCTAGTCTGGAAAAATCCCAGGGATTAGTTGCGCAACAATTTAAGTGAAGCTCATCAGTCATAAATGTCCATGCTAGCCCCGTCAACAAGTCGCGTGGGTGTATGTGATCTATGTGTAATGTACCTACGTAATATCCATATCGTCACTACTTTTGAAAACTTGTATCTTCGTCTGTCAATGAAAAGAAAATTGTAGTAAGTATGTATGGAATGCATATATAGACTTACTGCGTTTTAACTTTGAGGAACAGCGTGAGATACGAGATTTTTTTCAAAGTAGTGACGATATACTTACTAATATCATAAATGGGAAAGTGTGTGTTTGTTTGGTTTTCGTTTTTCACAGCAAAACAGAGCGACGAATTGACGTAATTTTTTAAGTGGAGATAGTTGAAGGGATGGAGAGTGACATAGGCTGCTTTTGTTTCTTTCTAATCCCCCACCTCCCTAAAATGGGTGAGAGGAAGTTTTGCATTGTATGAAGCATTCCGCAATTTTTAAATTTAATAAGAGCGAAGTCACGGGCAAAGCTAAGCTATAATACTAAAGATGTATATACAAATATACATACCGGATGTCCCTAAACCCAAAGCCAAAGCGAAAAGGGGTGAGAGGACATCTCTATAGCTATTACACGGTCATGGTGGTTGAGGTATTTGGCCGTCTAATTTTTAAATGTTAAAAAAAATGCACTGGTAAGGTAACTGCCCTTCTCCTTCAGCGGTAGTCGGCAGTGATTGCTTACCATCAGCCGACCTGTGTGCTCGTTTGCCTCCCGTCACATAATAACCTAACCACGAAATTAAAATTTTGAAAAAAACCCCGACCGCGACATAGTAGACCGATTTTCGCGAAACATGGCTAAGAACACTCCCGACTAACTCAGCTTTCAGACAAAAAAACTAAATTTAAATCGGTTCATCTGTTCGGGAGACGATGCCACAGACAGACACACACACAGACAGACAGACAAACAGACAGACAGACAGACAAACACACAGACAGACACGTCAACCTTATAACACCCCTTCCTTTTTGGCGTCGGGGGTTAAAAAAAACATTAAACGAAAACAAAATTTTCGTTTCCGGGTGAACGAAGTCGGAATGAAAATAAAGTGGTCTTCGAGCACTGAAACAATGTCCTACGTAAACTACGTTTCTGATTACACTGGTTGTCGCGAAACTTTAGCGTGGCTACGGAGATACATTTATTATACGCACACAGACTGCCATTATTAGACTCTTTATAATCTGTTTATAAAAGTTGCGCACAGACCGCACAGTGTCAAGTAAAGCTCCGTTTAAAATAAGGGTTGGCTAAATAACCTTTCTAGTATTATTTGCAGTAGGTATTAGGTATTACTATTTTGAATCGTAAAAAAATAGAAATAATTAAATACATATTGGGGGACACCTTACACGTATCAACCTAGACCCAAACCAAGCAAACAATCAAAAAATCAAAAAGCATTTATTTCATAAACTAATATACAACATAACACTCGCAGGTTGAGACTTCCTAGTAAGTATTTAGTAAGTTTTGGGTGCGCCGTACCTGTGACAGGACGCCCCGCTCTTCCTCAGTTTTCAATTACATTTATTTGTACAAAGTTAAACATTTGAGATGTGAAATAAAATAATAATGGTAACTTACATTATCAAAATATCTATTACATTATTACTTTTATGCGCGTGTGCGTGCGTGTGTGTTTGTGTGTGTGTGCTTGCGTGCGTGCGTGCGTGCGTCGCCAAGCAAAGATTATACTATGGGACTATGGGTATGGGTGCTAGGCGACATTATACTTACATACATAGAAAATACCCATGACTCATCAGGAACAAATATCTGTGCTCGTCAAGTCGTCGCACAAATAAATGCCCTTACTGGGATTCGAACCTCGGACCGCGGCTTTTGATTTTTCAAGAAATATAAGATTCTTTTTTGTAAAAATTCCGCAACTTGCACATCACTAGTCTGGTTGACGTTCTTAGTAATTTAAGGGTTGAAATAAAACTAAATTGTATTGTATCAGGTTGCTAACCCATATATGTATCTTGTTACGAAACACACAGTAGGAAAAGGGGTACAGATCTAGTGCGAATAGGGTTTGCTTCGTATATTTTTCCGGAAACCAAGGACGATTATAAAGGACCAGCAGAGTCCATACTAAATACCGTACCCCGTTGGCAGCCGTAAATCTATGTCACTAGATGTCACTAAGAGTGTCATTTGAATAAAAATGTCGTTTTTTTTTTAAAAATACGCCCGCGGTAGTTCAACGGCAATACAAGTGATACAGTGAAAAGTATATAGATGACGCTAGGGGCCCGTGTCATGTTTCACTCCCTGTTTACAACGCAAGCCATCGTTCTTATTTTGAATTATGACAATCATGCAAAAGAGTACCATACTGTCAAATTTTCTATCTCTTTCATTTTGAGCGTGACGTCAATGATTAGTAATATTACTTTCAATATATTTAAAATTTAGATTTTAATGAGGCCATTTCGAACGGTGTTTATGATAGATATCATGTTGACAATCAATCTCCTGACCGTCTCGCTCATACCAATCCTATCCTATATTTGAACGAGTGCGACCGAAACAGTTGAGTATTACTGAAGATTTTTGAATGTCTAAAATCTTATTGGTACTTAGTTGTCGAAAACCCGCTTTTTCCATAAAGTGTTGGCGCGACGTCAAGTGGGTGATAGGCGTACGAGCAAGTACGCGTTGGATGGTCGACTACTATGCGCAGCGGTTTTTACGCGTACTTACGGTGACACACAATCGAAAAAGGTGGTCGAGCCATAAGTACGCATACCTGCTCGTATCGTACGTTTATCACCCACTTCAGACTGCGTTTCGATCGGCGTTTAGCGTCAATGATTATCAGCTCGGCTTCATGGCTTTACGAACCTTAGCTCGGACCATCGAATATGAAACTTATAAACTTCTTTATACACAAGGGTATAAAGAAGTTTATAACCAGGTGCTCCATGACACCATTGCACCAATCTGTCGCCAGCACCGCTACACTTCAACGGCCAAGTCACACAACATCCATACTAATATTATAAATGGGAAAGTGTGTGTGTCTGTTTGTTTGTCCATCTTTCACGGCAAATCGGAGCGACGTATTGACGTGATTTTTTAACTGGAGATAGTTGACTGGATGGAAAGTGACATAGGCTACTTTTTGTCTCTTTTTATATCCCCCACTTCCTTAGAATGGAGGATGGAAGTTTGTGGAGAGATTTTCGAATTTAACGCGAGCGAAGCCGCGGGCAAAGGCTAGTTAACTATAATAATAAAGAAATCGCAGTAAGGAACTTTATGTAGATTTCATTACTTTTTAGAGATAAACAAGCAGCTCCATCGAGACGGCTATTTTTTACAGAATGTTTTTGGTGGGATATACATAGGCATAGGTATATAACACTAACAAGGTATCTATTCGGAAGGATTTAAATGGAAAAAATCCAAGATAGCGCCTGTAATGTATGGGGTATCAGTCCTACATCCGATATCGGATCGGATAATGTGAAAACGCATTTAGTCTCATTAATTATTACTTATATCAGAGTTTCACTAATTATTTCCTTTTATTCATTTATTATCTCAGTTTAGGTTTATACGAGTACCAAACGAGTATAGTATACGAGTAGAAAATATATTACCAAAACAATACAAACTATCATTAATTTATTATAAAAACGTAATCCAAAGTGCCACACCTGGCGGCCTAACTATCGGCGTTGTGTCCAAGACGAAGCCTGACCGACGAAGCTAGCAAGTCTCTCTACATGTTAGCTGAAATACTGTCAAACCATTCACTGTGATTACTCAGATTATTATAAGCAAAATGATCTTCGAATGAACTTTCTGGACAATTGAGATGCATGGGCGCAGTCGAAACCAGCTCGCCCTTTCAGCCGTGTCCCGTTGAAAATCGGAAAGATTCTTTTCCTTAGCACATTTAATGTTTACAAATTGGATTCGCCTTCTGTCACCTAAACTGGTAATTTTATGTATGAGGTCATTGGTCATACAATTATTAATTTATACAGTTATTAATTCTGTATCTCTACTCGCATTGCTGCTGCGATTCTAAAATATTTAATATCCATATATTATGAATATTCAATAAATCATACAATGACATTTGTGATGTGACATGGATGTCAGATGTCACTGGATGTCACATCTGTTGGCACAATGATTGCGTTTTGTTGAACGTATTTGAGCTCAACATATAGGTTTATTATCACTAAGTATATTATATTAATGAACAACGAAACGGATGTGACATTTTCCTAGTCCACCAACGTCATCTAGTCATTTTATTTGGCAATAGTTAGACAACATGCGAACAAACTTAGCCAGCGAAGCGATCACAACTACGTCGAGGCCGACCAAAAAATATAATTTGTAAAAATTATGTTTTGAGCCAATATTTTGATATTAAAATAAAGTTTTTTGATAGTTATTCATAGTATAATATAAAAACAAGTAAACATATGTGTGAAAATATGTTTTTTTCCACTCCCGGGTTACGAAGCAACGCCATCTAGTTTTAAAGCAAAAACTAAGCTTTTTTCAGGGGTACGCTTTTTTGTATGGGCTATATCAGTCTAGTATTAAATGGTCCTTGCGGAAACGTTCGTATTTGTCATGCTAGTTCAGTCAATCACAATGTCAGTACATCTTGTACTGAGACTGACAAAATTTGAAATTTGAAACGACTTAGTGCATAGGGCCATACAAATTTTAACGTGTCGCTTGATTCTACCCCTTAAAATAAGGCTGTAAGCATGATTTTTCAACAAAGAAATAGTCAATACTATAGATTATCACATTTATATCCGAACAGCATTCATAACTTTTTTTTCGGATTTTGGCGCTTAGTTCGCTATTCCATAACACCGTCCAAATGGCATGACACGTTCGTACGTTTTTCCGTAACAATACGAAGGCATATCTTTTCGCACTACATATCTAGTGAAATCCTTCACGTGTTTTTTTTAATCAGCAAAGGGTTAAGCAACGTGCCATCTACTAGGGCAACTGACAGGCGATCTGCGGCCACGCACGCTCGGCCAGTGGACACGCTCGCGCCGCGTTCCGCGCTCGTGTCGGGCGATTTCCGAACGCACCGCGATTCTACTGCTTTTCGCGCGCTCATGACACTTTTTGAGGTAAGCTTTTTTTTAAATTTCACGTTGGCTCCGTGACGAATGACAGCTGGGCATTTTTCTTCGAGTTCCAGGTCGATTTTTAAATGTCTTGTTTACTTATGTGCAAATTGCGAAAGCTTTCAAAGTAAATTGAAAAGTTCTCGGAAATACCATGAGTTTCAGTAGAAATATAAGAAATTTTATTAAATGGAAAGTATTTCCATACAAAAACTGGGAAAAATTCACAATATTCCTATAACGAAAACGCAATTTTTTAAATTTACCGTCAGTCTATTTCACATTATCCGATCCGATATCGGATGTCGGAAGGACTTCAATGCAAAAAATCCAAGATGGCGCCTGTAATGTATGGGATATCGGTCCGACATCCGATATCGGATCGGATAATGTGAAAACGCACTCATAGTCAGCACATCAGTGGCTCATTTCTCAAAACTGAAAGATACTAGCGGAAGTCTCTTTCCAACTTGTCATATTAGACATTGACTACCACTTGTAGTTTCGAGGAATGGGCCCCAGTACTCGTGCGCATGATTTTGTTTTTTCAAAATCTGTGGAAAACGGAGAGATCCTATTGTTTTAAAATACGAGCGGGAAAATTGTGTGCTACTCTGCGGCGGCGCCACCATAATGAAATTCAACTAATTATATGTTAAAATGATGTTCGTAAGACGTACAGTATGTACGTATAATTTTATGACTGTACCTATAGCGGGAAACGAAATAATGGGCTTTTATTGTGGCGCCGCTGCAGAGGATGCTCTGCAGCGGCGCCACTCAGTTCTCATAGATAGATATGACATCATCTACTTTTTTCTCATGGAAATTGATGTACCAATGCTGTTTATTATGTACGTATTGAAAAAATCACTATAACTTAGTAAATTTATGTACTTTCAGTAATTCCGCATTCCGCCTGAACGGTATGAGCTAGTATGTAAGGAGGTGTACTTACGGGTAAGCGAGAGGGAGATATGTTCCTTCCCGCTCGCTCCCGCGCTCGGCGCGTTTCGTTCTAGGTTTCAATAATTATTATTAAATTTATGCCCCTGTTGTACACTTTGCTTTTTACTTCGATTGCGAGGAATTAATTATATTTTTCTCGGCAATTTACACCACGAAATTGTCGTAAAGCGAAAGAACATAATAGGTAGGTACATAAGATAACCAATTCCCGCCAACTTTTTTTTCAACATGTGATCAGAGTTTCAGACGCTTGGTTTTTTGCCAAGTCAAAAAATTTTTAAACGATAAGTAATCGAATCCTATTTTATTTAATTTACTTAATTTAATGACAGAAAATACGGAATTCTAATAAATTATAGCAAAAATAAAATAACCTATCAAAGTTTTGTCACCTACACAATTTTATTGCTCAATAAAATTGTGCAATATGTTTTAACTGTTTGTCTCTTGAGACCGATTACCTTAGTCTTAGGCCGGCACGGCAACAGACAGTCTTAAAATTCATAATTTGATAAAGTCATAGGCTTCCCACAGACAGTCTTAAAAATTCATAATCTTAAAAAAAACTTGTATGCAATCTGACAGTTCAAACTGACACTGACAAGACACTGACAGATCTGTCAGTGTCAATTTGCATACAATTTTTTTTTTAAGATTATGAATTTTTAAGACTGTCTGTGGGAAGCCATAATCAGTACAAAAATCAGATCGAGTGCACGGAGTTCCATACAATTTCGCGACCGTCCATACTAGGGCTTCCAATACGCCTTTTTTTGGGCACATTTCAATACCTGTATTTAATTTAGTAATACCGGGATACCGGTATTTTTAGTAACTACCAAATGAACGTAAATCACTCATCAAAAACGTTAAATTTC
Source organism: Leguminivora glycinivorella (assembly GCF_023078275.1). NCBI lineage: Eukaryota > Metazoa > Arthropoda > Insecta > Lepidoptera > Tortricidae > Leguminivora > Leguminivora glycinivorella. The sequence continues at coordinate 54,875,428 of NC_062998.1, forward strand.
TGCATCACGATGGTTACTACACGCGTAAATCTTCTTCTTGCTCTCGTTTTTCGATTTGACACATTCTCTGTTTGGTGTTTTTGCAATATTTGTATGAAAATGATTGTTTTTTCGATGATTAGCTAGATAAAGAATTAAAGATACGTGTCAAAAGCATTCATTGAGGAGGGTCGGCCGCGAACATTTTTTGACACATTTGTCGCACTTGTGAATTCGCACGTAAGTGTGACAGAGGAGCAACATATCAAACGTAGTTGCAACAGGACACAAATCCTCTGTAAACAAATCGCCTTGATGCATCTATATCATAGATATAACTTTTCAAAAAATTGGTTAATGCATACGAACTAACGTATACCGTAGCTACTCTATTTTTACTATGCGTGTGCGTTAGTGTGTTGAACTCTATCTAGCTCAAAACTTTGTCGTACATAACATTCCCTATACTTAGTACCGAAATTGGGAAATCACTCCTTAACTATCAAAATCAAGAAAAATACTTTTCTAATCCGTAAATTAAGTGTTCCTATTCCGCGGATAATCTTTTTGATTTTGATTATCATGGATTTCCGCAAAGTAATGTGTGATTCCATAGATTATTTATTAATGTGATTTTTGATAATCTATGTCGGACAATTCAGCTTTTTTGGCTAATTGTTCAATGATTTGGCGGATTTATTTTATTAGTGCATTAGCGCCTCTAGCGCCACGAAATACAAAAATACCACTAAATTGTACCACAGATATTGATTACAATGTGTTTCTAAAAAAAATCATCTCATGTTCTAATTTCAAAAGTCAATGATGAAACTATAATCGAGAAATGCTTCTTAATGCTTGTTATTTAATAAAGTGATATTATAGTTAAACCTACAGCACAACTACACCATTAACACTGACTATAAAATGTAACACAGCATGAATGAGCCACAGCAGCTTCCTAGTATCACAGCCATACTAAAGAAGATGCGATTGAGGTGGCTCGGGCATGTGTATCGAATGGAGCGGACTCGTTTGCCACGCTGGGAGATGTTGTAGATGCAAAAAGACCGGTCGGACGGCCAACGCTGCGCTTTAAAGATTGCGTGAAGCGTGACATGGTCACATTTGATATTCCATGCGACCCGTGGCAACGACTGGCCGAAGATCGAACCACGTGGCGCCGTGTTGTCCATGACGTTCAATCCAAGCACGACAATGCCTGGTTCTCCTCCTTGAATGATAAACGCATGAGGCGTCACGAGCAAGCCTCTAAACCCCGCTCATCTGGGGGAGCATACGCCTGCCGTGTGTGCGGACGAGGGATCCTCTATCGAATTGGGCTGTACAGCCACAAACGTAAGTGTCGCAAGGATGCCGTTTGAACCATCTGGTTATATATGCAAAGGCTTGTTATTATTAAAATATAAAAGGTTCTATTCCGCACGAGCTTAAAGAGATCGATTTGGCAGAAAACATGGTTTGCTATAGCCGCGTCTTCTTGTGAAATGTCCGATATGGCGGCGATATCTAACTTACAGAATCACCTGAGTAGAGATCTGGCGCTCTTTCCCGTTTGCTTTTATACTGCGTACTTGGGACTGAGGACTCATAACAAAAATAAAGAGCACAGGGCGTAGCCCTTTGAACTATGTATACTTAAAAACAATAGAAGTTGAACGGACTTGGCCACATAAGTTTGCGAACCGTTTGGGTTGAAATCGAAACTTATGAAGTTGGAAATGTAATCGATTTGACACCTCACTAAGTCGGATTGGCAAGATTCCGCTGTAGTATATAACACGCATGAAAAGTAACGAGATTTTGAATAAAATTTGTTATTTTAAGCAAATTACTTGGTTTTTATATTTTCCCGATTTCAATACCGGGATCCCGGAATTGAAATCGCCAATACCGGAATGAATACCGGTATTGGATAAGGTCCGGTATTTGGAAGCCCTAGTCCACACACACTCTTGTTTTTTAAGATTATGAATTTTAAGACTGTCTGTTGCCGTGCCGGCCTAAGACTAAGGTAATCGGTCTCAAGAGACAAACAGTTAAAACATATTGCACAATTTTATTGAGCAATAAAATTGTGTAGGTGACAAAACTTTGATAGGTTATTTTATTTTTGCTATAATTTATTAGAATTCCGTATTTTCTGTCATTAAATTAAGTAAATTAAATAAAATAGGATTCGATTACTTATCGTTTAAAAATTTTTTGACTTGGCAAAAAACCAAGCGTCTGAAACTCTGATCACATGTTGAAAAAAAGTTGGCGGGAATTGGTTATCTTATGTACCTACCTATTATGTTCTTTCGCTTTACGACAATTTCGTGGTGTAAATTGCCGAGAAAAATATAATTAATTCCTCGCAATCGAAGTAAAAAGCAAAGTGTACAACAGGGGCATAAATTTAATAATAATTATTGAAACCTAGAACGAAACGCGCCGAGCGCGGGAGCGAGCGGGAAGGAACATATCTCCCTCTCGCTTACCCGTAAGTACACCTCCTTACATACTAGCTCATACCGTTCAGGCGGAATGCGGAATTACTGAAAGTACATAAATTTACTAAGTTATAGTGATTTTTTCAATACGTACATAATAAACAGCATTGGTACATCAATTTCCATGAGAAAAAAGTAGATGATGTCATATCTATCTATGAGAACTGAGTGGCGCCGCTGCAGAGCATCCTCTGCAGCGGCGCCACAATAAAAGCCCATTATTTCGTTTCCCGCTATAGGTACAGTCATAAAATTATACGTACATACTGTACGTCTTACGAACATCATTTTAACATATAATTAGTTGAATTTCATTATGGTGGCGCCGCCGCAGAGTAGCACACGGAAAATTGTAGTTTTGACTATGTACTCGTTTCTATTGTATTAGTGAAATTTAAATTGCTAGCCGTAGAACTATGTCATAGTGACGTTATAAATCAGATTGTAAGAAATCTCTTACGGCTTGTCATTTTGACATGGTTGTAGAGTGGCCTAGGGTTGTGACTGACTGTACTCAGAGAACGACATACCCCTATTCCCCGCGTGATGCCGGGTTGAGTTTCTTCCCGTGGGTGTCGTAGAAGTAAACTATTGGATACGGGATATGGGTTTGTGGCGTAGGCGAGTGGCTGGCAACCTGTTACCTACTTCACAATTTTTGTTTGCTTTGGTGTTATTCTACCTAAATTGCTTAATGCCTAATTCTCTAATTCGCCAAAATTTAAAATAGCCATGGTGTTATAAATCCTTAATAACAAAATGTCTTACTGTTAAAATGACAAAAAGTCTCATTGATTTTTTCGTAAAACCACCGTTTCTCGAAATGCCTAAAAACTCAAATACAGAATGAGATATAGGGCTAAATTCTAAAATATCGTAAGTCTAGAATACCCTGAGAATACCGGAAAAGCAAAATGTCACGGTCTCAAAATGCCTAATTTTTTTCAGTACAAGTGGCTAGTATCCAATGATAATCGATTACAGAGGTTAAGGTCTGAGCGATGAGGCTTTATGATTTCAGGTATTTTGGTACATAAGTACTTGGTTGTTCTGAAAATGAAGAGTTTTGAACTAACGGTAATGTGAAATTTTACGTTTTGTTGCGTATTTTTTAAATCTACATAGGTCCCTATCATTATTATTAAATACTTACACAAATGAGACTGCAAAATATTATTTTCCCCTCACTAGCTCGGAAACACGTTGTTTTGTCCTTTTAATACCAGCGGGTAAAAACGCATTTTATCCACTAGTGAATAAAGTAATTTGACCTTGAATAGAGGCAAATTTTCTGCTTTAAAATTGATAAAAGTGGGTTAATCTAGTGATGAAGATGTTTTACCACCTGTGGAACTACTGGAAGCAATGATAAACGCGTTTTTGGCGTTATACTTTCCTCGCTGTAGATGAGGGGAAAAGTTTTGTGTTACACACGAGTGCAAATGTATTTTACTTCTCGTGTATTGAAAAACTCGCAAGCTCAGGATTCTATTCTCGAACCACTCGCTTCGCTCGTGGTTCAACTATAGAATCCTTTCACTTCTTCGTTTTTCAATTCCACACTCGGCGTTAAAATACAACTTTGCATTCTTGTATAACAAATAACTATTTCTTTCGACGATCATACACTTTTTCAATTTGCCGAATTTGGATATGCGCATGATTGCCTCGAAAGTTATTTATGGTCCATTTACACGGATTGCGAACTCGCAATGTGATCTGTGTACAGTCAACCAATTGGAACCCTAGACCACTGTAGAACTGTGTCATAGTGACGCTATAAATCAGATTGTAAGAAATCTCTTACTGCTTCTCATTTTGACATGGTTGTAGAGTGGCCTAGGGTTCCAATTTTAAATCAAAGTATGCACCACTTATCCAAAATTATATCTTCGACTGTACTTACATACGCAATTTCAGAAGAATAAGGCACGATACATTATTTTTGATTAATTTCACAGCAAATACGTATTTATGTTAGTAGGCGGTTGTTTTTATGGTATTATCCAAGTTTTTATTACTACATCTGATAAGTTTTATGAGTTTTTATCGTAAGCGCTCAAATGGCTCAGGGCCCGTAGGCAAGAGAACTATCGTCAGCGCGTAGTGGTGCAGCGGACAAGCCGAAAGCGGGTGTGTCGCAGTTGTTAGCTCACTGAGCATACAGTTGCTGTGTGCGTGCGTGATGACACCACTCGCTGCGTCGCACGTACACGGGCATTTTCAGAATTTGGGACCCCCCCAATTATTAGTTTTGTGACGATAATCAATCATGAAATTTCAATAAAAATATTGTTTTCGTATTAATTACATAAACTTTAAGCGATAATCTACATTCAGAATGTGAAAAAAGTAAATTTTTAGCCAGATTTTATGCTTAATTGTCGTCACAAAATTGACAGCGAGTTAATTTTTGTTAACAACTTACGCTAATTGGAGGGCCCAAATTCTGAAAACGCCCATACATACATGGAAATGATGTGCATGTTATGCGCTATAGCTACAGCCCAAAAGGAGCATCATAGGAGCGTGTGTGGGTTCAAAAGCTTGCGACAGGCTAATGCAATACAAATCGCTTGGCGTGTCCGATTTCCTTCCTTCCTATTTATTACCTCTCTCTCTCCCTCTCTCTCTCTCTCTCTCTCTCTCTCTCTCTCTCTCTCTTACTCTTCTGAGCGTGTGTTGGCTATGGAGCATCAAATCGATTGCTTGCGACAGGCTAATGCAATACAAATCGCTTGGCGTGTCCGATTTCCTTCCTTCCTTTTAAAATACTTTATTTTTTGGTTCTTTCGATTGGTATCATAAAAAAAGATGATTTTTCCGAGAGTCGGTTTGATTCATACCAGACGAAGCAAGTAATTCCAGAATTTCGTAACTTGTATACTGCTCAAGTGTCCGTGCTAGCAATGGCCCAAACCGAAGTTTCCAAAATTGCGAATGCCCTCGTGGAATGTTCTAGGCAAGATCGATTTAATACTGGACTGACAAAGCCCATACAAAAAAGTGTACCTCTGAAATGTATGGGCCCTTTAGGCTTAAAACTAGATGGCATTGTTTCGCAGCCTGGAAGTAGCCAAAATCATATTTTCCCAAATATTTTTGCGTTTTTTTTTATAAGAACAAATGACATATTTCTTTATTTTAATATCATGATGTCAATACACATTTTGAAAAAAAAAAAAAATTGTAGGCACCATCATCATCATCTATTGAGAACATTGCGCAATACATCTTAAATTAAAGAGAATGTCAACTGAATGTGAATGGTAACTTGCATGACAATTTTCTCATGAAAATTTCCAGTAATTTATTATTCTGAGAATTTTTCTGCCTTGTACATTGCTATTTTTATTAATGGGTTTACTCTTGGCCACAGACTAGCCAAAGGCAAAGACGTGGCCTACGATGTGAGCTCGCCCAGAAGATACCTGGCCCCGTAGCCGAATGGCATTTCTCCGACGCCAAACGAAAGCGATACGCCGCTGGCTCTGTCGCGCCAATACGCAAGCGCGATAGAGATAGATATCTACTAGCGCTTCGTTTCGTGAGCGATTGTGCCATTCGGCTAGCCACCCTGTTCACCCTTGATTCGATGGTTGCCGGGTTATATGAGCTCGGAACTATAGCCGTTTTGGTAGTCAGTGCCACCATCCAAAAGGGGTTGAAAGAAACGAAATCTTGTGATATTGCAATAACAGGATGTTAATTTCACTTAAATTATTGAACTCATATCTCACTGTCGACTTCTACGACAACCACGGTAGGTAGAAAATTCAATATGGGGCAGGGGTTATCTTAGTGGAATAGAATTTTTGCTACGAATCGTCACATATTATGATTTCTCTAGAATATATGATAGTCTATTTTCGCATGCAAAGCGGGCTCGGTGACGAGTGAGCAGCGATCGACGAGGCAGCCAATCTGCCTGCCTTATACCTAATATACTGTACAGTCCGCAGAATAAGCTGTCATTTTTTTTTTAACTAATAGTACATTACGATACAAGTGCATAAAAAAAGAAGTCGTTTAAATCGACACGAGTTACGAAATTCCTTTTCGCACGTGTATCGTACGACGTTTTTCAGTACAGATGAGCCTCCGAAGTTTCGACCTGGCATATAATGAACCACTTCTCGCACTAGTGCGTAAAAAAAACACCATCTGGCCACCAAACTTTTTTTGAACCATTCTGGAGGTATTACGATATGACACAAGAAAGGTTAGGAAAGCTCATATATATATAAGTAAACAAGCTTTTGCGCGCGGCTTCGCTCGCTATAGAAAGATACTAAAAGTAGCCTGTGTCACTCTTTGGGAATATTCCCGGGTATATTCCCTTGTTTCCGGGAATATTCCCAAAACAGGGGAATATACAATTCAAGTTAAATACATTTAAAAATAAATAAAAAATTGTTGAAATTAATAGTATGTTCAATTATTAACTGACTCTCATTAAAAACAACGTCTTTAATATTATACATAATTAAATATAAGTTTTTGTTCAATCATAAAATAATTTTTCCCTTTCGTGATGCACTTATGTGCAATATTTCTTTGTTTTGTTACTAGAGCTTTCATGTCTCTATCTCTTTCTTTCGATATATAGGTTATCTCGCTTCCTCCAAAAGCATTTACCGTGTTGCACTTATTTAGTTATCCAATATATCTGGTGCTTGTAACACGTGCGTAGATGTGCTCAAACCATGAGACCGAAAAGTAAAGTGTTTGAACATTTTACTACTCACACAGTGAACAATAAAGTCACGTATTGTTGTAAATACTGCAATAATGTGTATTTATTTAAAAACGCTACAAAATTCGCTTGCCATTTAGGCAAATGTCCCAAAACACCTTGTGACGTTCAGTGTTTATTTAAAAACCGTGAAAGACCTAAGTCCACCAGTGATTTTAGTGAATCGTACGGTGAATCGTGTTCTTCACCACCCGGCAGTCAAAATCGAGAGACAAGCCAAGCCTCTGCTGTGATCGATATCACAGATAGTTCAAGTACATCCATGAGCAGCATGAGCACTTCAGAAACAGTAAGTTTACAAATTGCATGACAGAAATGTCCACAACAGTGCAACACGTGGTAATTTAACTGCGTTAAAAACGAGATAATAATACAATATTCTTTATTTATTCCTTAAATTAACATTAACAGCCTAGCTAAACATGCCAATCGTACAGGAGGGTATATATATAAACATAATATTGTCGTTTGATGTAAATAGAATGTTACGCTATTCAGTAGTTATAAAATTAAACATCACATGTTGCACTGCCACTGTTATAAAAAAATTACCATCACGTGTTTTTCAGGACCAACATAACATGATTTCTTTTTTTGTTCAGGTTGGATAACGGTGCAATACGACAGCACAAAATAATGCCAGATCCGGCATTCATTATTTAATTTAAGTGCTAGTGCTACACCGTTACAAAAACAAACCTTCTGATGCTGCATACGCTCCAATACAAGTAGCTGCACTTCATGATGCTGCGTGCGCGCCGGTGGCACCTCGTGACATCGCGTGCGCGCCGGTGGCACCCCCGATGTCGACGGTCATGGCTTCGGTGAAGCCTCACGGTGGGTTGCGAGCGGCTTCGCCGCGGTCCGTTAGCCTGCACATCTTCAACCTGAACGAGGAAACCAGCTGCGACGACGTCGTTAATCACATCCAAACCAGCATCGGAGTCCAGGTAGATAGGTGTGAACAGCTGAAGGTCACGAGAGGTCATTACTCGTCCTTCAAAATTGATGTGGCGGCGAATAAAGTAGGTGTAGTACGTAGTCACAAGCACTGGCCGGCTGGCGTGTCCATCAGGCACTTCAACACGGTTAAGCCAAAAAACTACCTAGTGACCAGCGGCGACCGCCCGCCACGCTAGCACAATCTTCACGTTTTAAAGTCATCCACCAAAATGTAAGGTCAATATGCGGCAAATCCGGGTTACTAGACTTATTATTAAACTCAGAAAAGCCCGATGTACTAGCTTGTAGTGAGACATGGTGCAAAAACTACGAAATCGAGCGAGTTAGGTTATGTGACTATCGGCTCGCAAACAGCTACTGTCGTAAAAACATAGCACACGGCGGCGTCGCGCTGTACACACGGGGCGATGTTGAATATCGGCCGCGAAATGACCTACAGACATTAGCTATCGAGTTTCATTTTGAATTCACTGCAATTGAAATATGTAATTTAAATTTGATTATTATTGTTTTATATCGCACCGGAAATGGTGATTTTGACATGTATTTAAATAACTTAGATTTATTATTAGATAAACTTACAAATGAGGATAAAAAGTTCATTTTGGTCGGAGATCATAATGTCGATTTTTTATCGGATAACATTTCTAAACGGCGAGTAGATGAGATCCTTCAAAGCTACATGTGTAGAAACTGTGTTGAGTTTCCGACCCGTGTGACCGCGCACAGTGCAAGTAGCATCGACTGCGGGCTGGTGGCGCGCGGGTGGAGGGGCGTCGCGGCCGCGCCGCTCGACACCCCCATCAGCGACCACAGCGCTCAGGTGTTTACTTTGCCCGTAGATGAGGTGAGACAAAAAATCAAGCCAAACACTCACATCAAAAAGAGGCTATATACTGACCAATCCTTATTATTGTTTTATATTGACATTGAAAATTACAATTGGAATTTTATTTTTGACGACATTATTTCTATTGACAATAAATTTAATAAATTATTTAACGTTTTAAAGTATTATATTGATGTACATTTCCCAATCAAAAATATTTTGTTAAAGAAAAATAAGTCGGTCCCATGGCTTAATGAAACCCTCGCGAAACACATTTTAGATTATAACGGTTTAACTGAAATGAAACGTCAATACCCGGAACTGGAAACCCTAACGGAACGCATCAGCTATCAAGCTGATCGTATAAAATCCGAGACCTTGACAGCACGACGAGATTATTATGCAAATCGCATTGTCAACAGCAAAAATCCGTCGAAAGAAATGTGGCGTGTCGTTAACCAGGAAGCATCCACAAAACAAGCGCAACATACCATGTCCCTAAAGGATGACAACGGAAAAAATATACCAACTCAGGAAGTACCAGAACACTTAAACCAACACTTTCTCACAGTAGCTTCGAAGTTTAAATTAAATATTAATAAATCGGACTCTGTACATCACGTACAACAACAATTACACAACACAAACGTACCTGAATTAGTCCTACCTAAAATTACTCTGACAGACCTCAACCGTGTGTTACGGTCCATGATGAAAAAACACGACCTTGGACTTTTACGACATATCTCTGGACATACTCGAGTGTGTTTGGCCAATCGTTGCAGGGTTGCTAGTACATCTTATAAACACCATGTTCACTTGTGGAGTATACCCTGACGTGTTGAAATGCACTCGTGTATGTCCAGTATATAAAGGTAAAGGGGAAAAATGTTCAGTCGACAACTACAGGCCCATCACCATTGTACCTAATATATCTAAAATTATAGAACAAATTATATCTAATACTTTAATGCATCATCTCGAGACAAATAACCTACTGACGGACAGACAATACGCGTATAGAAAAAGTAGATCTACAACAACAGCGGCATATCAAATATACGATTGCATTTCAACCGCTTTAGATGCAAAGGAGAAGGTAGCAGGGGTATTCTGCGATCTATCGAAAGCGTTCGATGTAATAAGTCATGAACTGATTCTGGAAAAGTTAGGGCATTACGGAATAAAAATAAAGTTCATGATTTATTTGCATCGTTCCTTGAAAATAGAAGGCAGACGGTAGAGGTCAAAATGGAGATATCAGGCTCCATTGAAAACATTAGATCCAAGGCAGGAGTACTCAAATTAGGTATCCCACAAGGATCTGCGCTCGGAAACACCCTGTTTTTGATATTTATAAATGACCTCCCTACCTCTGTTACCGAAGGTATGACAGTGTTGTTTGCTGATGATACCACCGTGGTAGTAACTGCTCACACGTATACACAACTCGAGCAAAATATCTCAAACGCTTACCACCAACTACACGAGTGGTTCTCGTCAAACGGCCTTGTCTTAAACACTACAAAGTCGAACATAATGCTGTTCTCAGCTGGAAACACCACACACATTCCACTGGTACAGAGTCCGATACCACGCTGCGAGTCATGCAGGTTCCTCGGATTCACAATTGACGCCAAGCTGAAGTGGAAAGACCACGTAGACAATTTGTGTGGAAGTTTGGGCAGCGCTTTATTTGCTCTGCGCAAACTGAAACCAATTGTCTCAAATGACGCTCTAAAACAAATATACTACGCGTACTTCTTTTCACTGATGCAATACGGCATAATTTTGTATGGAAACTCAACAGATTCAGACCGAGTATTTTTGATGCAAAAACGGGCTGTACGGATATTGGCTGGTGTGAATCCGAGGCACTCGTGCAGAGAGCTCTTCAAAAATTCAATATGATGACCTATTACTCGCTTTACGTGTACGAAATTATAATGTTTACGCGAAAACATATTCATAAATTCAAACGGTCAAATATGCTTGGCGGAATAACCCGTCAAACGGGGCGATTACTGCCCGTGCCGCGCCGACTAGCGCTTCTCGACAAGAACCCGCGAGTAATAGGTCCATCACTTTATGAACGCCTACCCGCCAGTATCAGAAATGTAACCTCCGACGACATATTTAGTCACCAATTAAAAGAACTTTTACTATCGACACCACTGTACTCAGTTAAAGAGTACACTGAAATGTACAAATATTAATGGACATTGATAAAATTGCTTTTTTTATATTATTATTATTATCTTTGATTTTTGACATTGTTTTTAGCACTTATGACGTTTGACATTATATTCACTAGGAAGCCCTAGTACTATATACAAACATTTGTTTTTTGGACATTACTAATGTAATTTTATTTTTTAATTTAATTGCTTTATTATGACATATTATTATTGGTTTACTTTTTAATTTGATGGTTATTATTGTTTGTATCAATTATTTTCTTATTATTATGTTGTGACGATCTTTTTGTGAATTGGTGCTATTTTTAAGTTAAAATAACATGTAATTTTCATCAAGAAATAAATATAATCTAATCTAATCTAATCTAATCAAACAAGGCACATAATTTACTGCGATTTTTAAATTCAACTGTGATGATATGTATTAATTTAGTGAATTAAAAAAATATTTTTTTTTAAATTGGGTTTTATTTCAACTTTCCCAGCAACTATGGGAATTTACCCGGGAACATTGGGAATAAACCCCGGGAAGAATGGGAATTTACCGGGGAACATTGGGAAATTACTTTTGTATGCGAGTTACACTAGTTAATGTCTCGGTATATATATTTATTATAATGTTTCAATAGAATCTTCGACAACATAACATATAAACATATTCAATTTCAAAATTCCCCAATATTTCCTTACTGAGGGAATATTCCCGGGAATATTTCTGGGTATTTTCCCACCTAGGGAATATTCCCGGGAACGGCACATCACTAGTCACTCTCCATCCCTTCAACTATCTCCACTAAAAAAATCACTTCAATTCGTCGCTCCGTTTTACCGTGAAAGACCGAAAAACAAACAGACACACACACTTTCCCATTTATAATATTAGTATTAGCGTAAGGGGGCACAGTCGTTGTTTAACCGCAATATTGATACCCGAGCAAGCGGAAGATTCCAATATTGAACCGCGAACAGAACGAGTGGTTCAAAAAGTGGAATCTTGAGCGTTGCGAGGGTTTCAAGGCGCGTTAAACAAACTTTGCCACCGAGTGAAACACAAAAATGTTCACCACACCAACACGAACAAAATACTGACTATAAAACATCAAACCAAATCAAATCCAGCAATCTATTCAATATTTATGATTCAAAATAATTATTTATAGGTCAGCTCAAGGCATCAAGTTTAAAGTATGAAATTACTTTGCACTCTTGTGGATAAAATGCAATTTTGCCATCCGTTTTCGAATAGCAAAATTGATCTTTACCGTTGGTGTGGTGAAAAATTATATTTTTATTCTGTTCTTGATGCTGACTGTACCCTTGGTTGCTTTTATTTCTTTAAGATTCTGTGTTTTCTTTGGCGACATTTTGGGTAATATGATATTTAGATATTTTTGATGAAAATAAAATTAGGAGCTTCAAATAAAATATATTTCAATTTCTTGTTCTATTTTTTATAGGTACTATTTCAAGAGAAATATATCTAATGGCAAGTGTACATGTAGGTACAGTAGCAAAAAAAAGTAGTTGACGGCTTTTCGACCTTATTTGTAAACAAAGTTAAAATTCTGAATAACCCCCGACCGCGACATAGTGGACCGATTTTTATGAAAGATGGCTAAGAACCATTGAGTAATTATTACTTCGTATAGAGGAGCTATAGCAAACAACGAACGTGTCACCGCCTGTAAGCTGAAGGGGGCGGGGTGTTAACCAATGGCCTGCTTCCGTAACGTCGCAAGCGCTACGATTTTACTCGACGCTTACGACGTTTCGGTCGCGATGATGAGCCCTGCATAGAGTACATAGATTAGAAGTCGTAGTATAGAAGTGACATGGGTTTACATGGGCATTTTTTTTAATTTATGACTCTCAAATTAGCGTGAGTTGTTAACAAAAAACATAAATCGCTGTTAGTTTTGTAACGACAATCAAGCTTGAAATCTGTATTTAAAACTAAACTTTTTTCACGTTCTGAATTTAGATTATAGCTTAGTATAATTTACATAATTAAAACAAAAACGATGTTTTTATTGAAATTCCATGCTTAATTATCGTTGCAAAACTGACAGGGATTTAACTTTTTTTTAACAACTCTGTGAGTCCCAATTTTTTTAAATGCCCACATATAAAGCTGCATACGGACTGAGCGTACATGTGTACACGTAGCCGCAACTGGATATTAGTTATTTATGTGACATTTGCATAATGGTAGGATTGGTAGGCATTAAAACATGAGTGTTGTTTTTGTTGTGTTAATAACATGAGTGTTTTAATGCCTAATTATGTATAGTCGCATACATAACTTTATCTACATCCATGTATGTATGCGCGCGTGTTTATCGTCCCATAGAAAATTTGAATTTCGCGCGTTTTTATACTCTCATAATTTGCTTGACCGTCTACCTACCCAAATTCATTCAGGCAGGTTAGGTACTGCACTTACATTTACATACTCACATGAAATTCGACACGCGTATTGAGAATCTGTTATAGACGGACATGTCGGAAAACTGTGCAATTCTGACAATAATAATTAAATAACCTTTTTTGCGTCGATAAATAATAAATTTAATGTATGATAGGAAACTTGAACTAACTTGCGATATTGTCACGTCTACTTTTGTTGCATTTTTTAGTCTTTGGTTTCAACGAAACATGGCTGCCGCAACATGGCGCATCGGCATGAGTTTATATTAATACATTTTTTTTAAAGTAAGCGTGTTTAAACAAAAATGCAGTAAACCTACGTATGATAAGTCACTCCTTGGCTTTTGTTAGATTTTCCTGAGCAGTTTCTACAGTACCTCACTACACATGACGGCATTATTTAGACGAAATATTTTTCATTGCGATACGTCAATCTACCTCAGCCGTTCGGCACAGACTAAACGCGTTTGTGCCGATCGGCTCTAAGTGTTGTTACACAAAATCAAGTTGAGGTGCCCTCTCTAGTTAACATAATTACTCAAAGCTAAGAACACTCCCTCCCGACTAACTCAGCTTTCAGACAAAAAAAAACTAAATCAAAATCGGTTCATCCGTTCGAGAGCTACGATGCCACAGACAGATAGACAGACAAACAGACACGTCAAACTTATAACACGTCGCATCGGGGGTTAAATATATAGAGTCGAAAAGTGGTAAACCACTTTCTTGGTATTGGCTGACCGTACAGATAAAACTGATGTTTAATTCAGAGCAAATGATCTATTTCTCACGATGTACGCTCGTATCTCGATCCACGTGAGAATGCATACAAGGAGTACATTTAGAATCGTGAGTGGGGCGAGATAACAAAATAATTAGTAGTTGTTGGTTTTACATATACTGTAACACCGTACATGGATTAAATATAAGAACATCATACCATTCCATACAGTGAAATGCGACCGCCTAAGATACGCGCATACTAAGTACACCACACATAGATGGCGCCACAAAAAAATGTCTTGTAGCTTTCGATTATACTTGTAGATGACGTTAAGTGTCACTTTTGACTTAGATTTATGGCTCGAAAGTGACACTTAACGCCAATCTACTAATAATCGATGGTAACAAGGCATTTTTTGTGGCACCATCTATGTGTGGTGTAGTGTATGCGCGTTCTTAGGCCGTTTTCTCATTATCCGATCCGATATCGGATGTAGGAAGGATGTAAAATGTAAGATTTATGCGCTTCCAGGTCTTCATTTATGTATTTAATAGATCATTATTACTAAAAAACGATATAAAACGCAAATATTGCGGATTTAATGCCGATGGCACTCTCCTACAACAGTTTTTGTACGAGGCACCATCGAACTGCCGATATCGGCAGGACGCTTCCGACTATTTTTGGCATGCCGGACCCCCGCCAGTTGTCGGCCGATAATATTTGTTTGTGTGCGTGACAAAAATGGCGTCTATTAAACAGCTGTTAATGATCGAAATTCAAATTAGTTGACAATTTCCATTGAAAAAAAAAAGGTTGTAATGCATCGGTCCGAATTGCGGATACTAGTTTTTTCATATTTTAGTAGATATAGTTGAATGTAAAATTATTTATTTTGCCTGACACTCTGAGTATTTTTTATGCTCGTTATTTTAATTTTACAATATAATATGTGGAATATAGTGCTTATACTCGTAATTATTAAATATCAAACACTTTTTAAATATTTTTTGATACAAAATCATACTTCATTGATTTGGAACAATGCGTTTTATCGGACCTACATCCGACACTATCGGAAGCTTTTATCGGATGTAGGATGTCGGTCCGACATCCGATATCGGATCGGATAATGTGAAAACGGCCTAGAACGCGCATACACTAGATAGATAGATAGATAGATAAGTCATTTATTTGGCAGACTGCAAACACACACAATACAATACACAATTTAAAACACACAAATTAGGCGCAACATAAAAAAGAGACAGAACAGTAAAATACAATTGAGACAGTAAAAAAAAAAAAACTATAACAAAAAAGAGAAAAGAAAAAGAAAATACAAACTGTGTGCGTTGCAGCAGGACAAAAGGGTCGCGGCTCAGTGATACGCTTCGCTCTTTCGACCGAAGCACTGATTTTCTGCCGGAACACAGGTCACAATCACAATAGATAAATAATTACTTATATAATAACGATTTCTATAACATTAAAATGGAAACAAGTGTAAAGTGTATAGTGTGAATGTTATCTTATGTGCATATCGTGTGATGTTTTCTGGATAGTGTTAATGTTAAAATCGCAAGTATGTAAGCCTAGTTTGACTACTGTTCCCACCAGATTATATTCTGAAATCTGCAACCAAGTACCCGAATGGAATCCCATTTGTTTGCTTCTTGAGGAGAATATTTTTAAATCGAATCTTAAATGATTTTTTGGATTTTAGGTCTCTTAAAGGCGGGGGATATCATTCCAGCACTTGGTCGCAAGATATCGAAAACAACCTGTAAAGGCAATCGTCCTATGAGGATGTGATTCTAAGATGCAGCGTCGAGTAGATCTAGTGCCGTGTCGATGGTGAAAAGAAGATTGATTTATTTTAGAGTACAAATATTCAGGTGACTTGCAATTTATAACACTGAAGAGAAGACAAGCAAGGTGCAAATGTCTACGTGATGTCATGTTTAGAGTAGAATATTTATAACTCATCATGGGCCTTTGACATCAATTATATCTTATACTATTAAACGAGCAATTCTTGTATATTTATTTATTTATTTATTTATTTATTTATTTATTTATTTATATATACCGACGATCTCGGAAACCGCTCTAACGATTTCGCTGAAATTTGTTTTGTGGGAGTTTTCGGGGGTGAAAAATCGATCTAGCGTAGCCTTAGATCCCGGAAAACGCGAATTTTCGAGTTTTCATGAGTTTTTCTTTCGCATTTGTAAACGTAAAATATGGTCCTTAATTTCGCCGCGCGCGCATCGATTCCGCTTAGCTCAGTCGCACGAGGTCGGTCTAATGTACGCAGATAGATCGTAGGTGTCAGGGTTTCGAATCCCGGCCAGAAATTAAGTTTTTGTTTCTTGTCTTTTTTTTTTGTTTTTGTATTTATAAGAGTTTTTTTTTATCTAAAGACGTGATATATTAAAATAGAACCGAGCGAAGCTCGGTCGCCCAGATATTGATGTATTAAGCAGCGTCCGTAAGATTGCGGCATTTACGCAAATGACTGGTAAGTCCGATGCGAGAGCGGCAGCCGCGGCCGCACAGCTGGCAGGAGAATATCATGCCAGATGACGAAGGTGGTAAATCAGCGCGTTGGTGTCTCAGTGTTCGCCTAGAGTGAAGGAGGTTGAACCATGCTTCATCGTGGGCAGCAACTCCGTGGCCCAGGGTTTTCCTCCAGTGGTCGCGGTCTTCTGCCTCCTTTTCCCAAGCGCTGGGATCGATCCGGAAGGATAACATGTCTCGTTTCGCACTATCCTTGAAACGAAGCATTGGTCTCCCAACCGGTCGTTTCCCGTGCGCTATTTCACTCAGGAGAGTCTTACGTGGCAAACGAGAGGGCTCCATCCTATGCACGTGTCCCAACCACCGCAGACGATTTATAACTACACCACACATAGATAGTGCCACAAAAAATGCCTTGTTACCATCGATTATTAGTAGATTGGCGTTAAGTGTCACTTTCGAGCCATAAATCTAAGTCAAAAGTGACACTTAACGTCATCTACAAGTATAATCGAAAGCTACAAGACATTTTTTTGTGGCGCCATCTATGTGTGGTGTACTTAGTATGCGCGTATCTTAGGCGGTCGCATTTCACTGTATGGGATGGTATGATGTTCTTATATTTAATCTATACAGATAACAACTTAAATCGAATAAAAATAGTTTGATTATTCAAATATTTAAATAAACGGATGTATTCAAGTACGCGAGTACCTACTTTTATTTAAATATTCAAACACGTCTCACGTCTCAAATTTAACATAAGGTACAGCGGGGCAATTTCGACCGGGGGATAATTGCAGCTGATCCATTATTTCCAAGTTTTACAATGTTTGCGTTATTGAATAGTATTGGTAATATTGGTATGTATATCAAAATGTGAATTGTAGTTGATTAGTGACTGCTAGCGCCATCTATGCTCCCAATGTATGAAACTTATTGAGTACCGTTACTTGTCAAATAAATCAGTCTGTTGCGAATATTCACGGAAAATGAAAAATGAAATGAAAATGAATGAAAATGAAATATTTATTTTTCAAGTAGGCATATTACAATGCGCATATGAACGTCAAATAAAGCTACGCCGGCTCTAACCCTACGCCTCAGCCTCGAGAAGATTTCAGTCCCCCCTCAGTTGGGAGGGGGGTATCCACTATGGGACCGGCAAGAAACTCGGCGGGCAACTTCTTTTCAAAACATTACATCTTATAACTAACATGCATTAAATAACAAGATACAATTTAACATGCAAAAGTATTCATCAAAGAATATGAACAGACTAGGTACTCTATGGAAATTAATTTCAATAAATTATATTATTGCTTAATAATACGTCGTTCTTCTTCAGAGAAAACATATCAAATTGTCACAGAAGAAAAAGATAATATGAATCTCAATATCATTAAATATGTAATTTACCTACACAACATAAAATATAAAATATTTGATGTGCTTTCTTATCTGAACTGTGTCCTCTATACATAATACAATTATTTTAATTGCTATTCGTTTTTTGTAGTTTCTGGTTCGGGCCATGCATGTTTGTCTGTCAAATAGTCCTCGACTCTGTAATAAGCCTTTAACATCAATGATTTTTTTAAGTAGTTCTTAAGAGCTGGGAGGGGTAATCTCAAAGCGGTGTTTTATTAGGTTATGGGCCCAGGTCCTTTAACCACTGGAACTCAACTTATCGCTCACTAGTAATGTCACTAGTAGTGTCATAATTGTAAAAAACCGGCCAAGTGCGAGTCGGACTCGCGCACCGAGGGTTCCGTACAAACCTGCAAGGTTTACAAAGTTCGTTCATTACGACAATCGAGTCATAACTATGGTATTTTTATTTTTCCTTTATGTGTGCTATAAAACGTTGCTTCATGCCAAATTTCAAGATTCTAGGTCGACTGGAAGTACCCTTTAGGTTTGATTCCCTTGCGAGTACTTGCGAGTTTCAAAATATGCAGCTTAAATTGCTGTTTCTTTTGATTGCGTTGACATAGAAGTTTGATTTTGTTACAGCTTAAAGGTATTATAGACCTGAGAATTTCAATTTAATACCTCTACGCGTTTATGAGGAAATGGGTAGTAAGGTTAAAATTATTAAAAGAAATATATTATGTGATGTAACTAAAAATTTATGGTTTTCGTAATTTTTCCTTTATCTATGCTATAAGACGTTGCTTCGTACCAAATTTCAAGATTCTGAGTTCACGGGAAGCACCCTGTAGGTTTTGATTCCCTTGCAAGTGTCGAAAATTTGCGGCATAAACGGCTGTATCTTTTGATTGCGTTGGCTTAGAAGTTTGATTTTTTCACAGCTTCAAGGGACAGTAGACCTGAGTAATTGATATAAATTTCAGCTTCATACCTCCACGCGTTCCTGAGAAAAAGGGTCTTGACAGACGGACGGACGGACGGACAGACGGACAACAAAGTGATCCTATAAGGGTTCCGTTTTTTCCTTTTGAGGTACGGAACCCTAAAAATGGATCAGTTCCAATTGTCCCCCAGTCGAAATTGTCCCTCCGTAGGTACCTTACCTAATATATATTTAGCCCAAACTTCATAGTCCTATTAGCAGGTTTCATTGTACATAATTATCTATACACTATGGAGCCAATTTACTACAATTTAGTTAAAGTAGTTAACTATTAACTGGCCGACGTCCCCGTAATTAAATATAGTGCTTGTTTCATATTGCTTAACAACTTGTACAAACATAGATTAAAGCACAATGGCATTAGGGTCCCATTTCATTAAAGATATCTTAGAACTATATAAGTACCTACAAGCTACAAAAATAATATTTTTGAAAAACCTCCGACATAGTGGGCCGATTTTCATGACACATGGCTAAGAACACTCCCGACTAACTCAGCTTTAAAAAAAAAAACGAAATAACTATAAATTGGTTCATCCGTTCCAAAGAGGATCGAGTTCCTAGAGAGTTACTGCCAAAGAAAAATCTGTAGTCACAGTGCATAATTATATCTCGACACATGCAGGCTTAAAACTTTTGAACCTCAGTTTTGACAATTTGGCCCATATTATTAGCTGTATATGTGTTAAAATGTCAAATTAGCGCCATCTGCCGAGCCGAGTCGAGCGTTCCCCAAAGGTATCGTACCGCCGTACCTTTTTCTCTATGGTTCCGAGGTACGTTTTTTTCTTAGACTTTATCTGTCTATACGGAGTTACATATGTCTTTGTCCGTTCAGAAGCGAAACGATGCCACAGACAGACAAACAGATAGACAGACAGGCAGACACGTCAATCGTCGTTTTTGCGTCGGGGGTTAAAAAGTGATTTTGAACGTGAAACTTTGATAAAGTCTTGACAAGACGTTCACTTAACCCTCCCTTGCACAGACGGGATCATGAAAACCGTTGCTATCTTAGTCTGGCTAGCTGGCTATCATACCAATCATGATCATTAGCCCACATGGCATGGCACATTTCAACTCAGCTGATTGGTTGGTGGAATTAGCCCACATGGCATGGCACATTTCAACTCAGCTGATTGGTTGGTGGATATCAATCATATCTACGTGTGTAGCACATTTTGTGGTCGAAAGCACAGACCTATCATTTCGCTTACGCTTAAAGGCTGCTGAAGTGGAAAAGTGGAAAAGAGGCAGACTACTAATGAAAAAACGTGACCATTTTTGATGACAGGCAGCGGCCGCTAGCGCCCTACTCAATTTAAGTTAACGGATTAATCGTACTTTTCATAACAAAAAGTTGTATTTATAAGTATAGGATACAGTTAGTGATTTCCGTTTGGATTAAACAGTTAGAAAAGCAAATAATTCACGTTATCAATCATACATAATTTCTAAAACCCTAAGAACTTCTAAACAAATTAACATGGTGCACCGCAAAGCTTTTGCAAAAAGAGGTGACATACTCGACATACTTGTATTTCTTTGTAGGTACTCAGATTTTTCTAACCTCAACATTGAAATAAATACCTACATATGTATTCAAGGAATATAACTCCCTACCCATTTCGTTGAAAAGTTGTTAGACATACGTGTAATCATAGATTAAATATAAGAAAATCGTACCATCCCACACATTAAAATGCGACCGCCTAAGAACGCGCGTACACTGCACCACACATAGATGGCGCCACTAAAAAAATGTCTTGTAGCTTTCGATTATACTTGTAGATGGCGTTAAGTGTCACTTTTGACATAGATTTATGACTCGAAAGTGACATTTAACGCCAATCTACAAATAATCGATGGCAACAAGGCATTTTTTTGTGGCGCCATCTATGTGTGGTATAGTGTATGCGCGTTCTCACAGCGTGTCTTGCCGTCGCGTCTCATATCGCATCGTCTACTTCCATATCGATAAGGTTTGATTTCGTATGCGTCGCATCGCCGTCGCGCGACCATCGCGCGACCGTCGCCCACGCAAGCCACGGCGTTAGGCGGTCACATTTCAATGAATGGGATGGTATGATCTTCTTATATTTAATCTATGGTGTAATGCGGTAAGGTCGCATTGTTTTATATTTTAACGTGTCTAGGGTTGTAAATAGAAAAAAAAACAAATGTTTTTTTTCAGAATGGTAAAAAAAAACATGAAAAAAAACCCAGCACCTTGGTTTTTTTTCTAAATATGTTTTTTTTTCAGATGAACAAATAATACGACAATAACGGTTTTTCTTGAGTTGTAACGTGTTTCAATAACAATAACGTAAATTTTAATTCAATTAACATTCAGTATACAAACGTTTATTGGGGAATCCCCGATGCTGCGTGTAGCGTGGAGAGGCGGTGGTGTTGCCAACAGTAAATAGTGATAACTACCAACTACAGATTTCGTAAATGTTACTAATAAGACCAGAAATTAAAGTTATTTGATTAAATTCGTTTAATAGTTAACATCAAGTCTAAAAAACCGTATAAAAGTATTAACTACTTTCAAATTTTGAGATTTCGTACTTTAGAAAAAAAACATAAGTACTCCATAAAAAAAACTGTTTTTTTTTTTTTTTTATCATGTTTTTTTTCAAGCCAGAAAAAAAACCGTTTTTTTGCAACCCTAAACGTGTCACATAACTTCGGAGAGCTTTTGTTAATAAGGTTTGATGGCTCACATGGCTGATGGCTGCGAAGCTCGAATAAACACTTGTTGCGGTAATATATACCTTGTTTTGAAGGCAGTAACAATCACGAGTAGCGCGAGATGAAAAAGGCACGGGGGCGAACACGTTGTTTACATACAGCTGGTGAATTTGGATGCGGTATTCTTTTTTCTACTACAAAAAAATATATAAAAAATAGTTTTGATATACTATACAGTTTGAGCTCTTTCTAACGATCCCACTAGACCTACCTTAACATTTACAGTTTGCCCCATGTGGTATTATATTTCATTGCGACATACCAACTGGTAATAGTTATATGTTTTACAAGGGGGCAAAGTTGTTGTTTAACCGATCGTGCCAATATTGATACCCGAGCAAGCGAAAGATTCCAAATTCCAAAACGTGGAATCTTGAGCGTTGAGAGGGTTTCATTTCAAGGCACGTAGGTTATTAAACAAACTTTGCCACCGAGTGAAACACAACATTTTTCAGCACACCAACACGAACAAAATACTGACTAAACATCAAACTAAATCAAATCTATCTATTTATTTAATATTTATGATTCAAAATCATTTATAGGTAAAATCTACCAGCCAGTTTAAGATATCAAGTTAAAATTTGTATGAAATGACTTTGCACTCTTGTGGATAAAATGAATTTTGCTATCTCTTTTCGAATAGCAAAGAGAGCGTTTACCAGTTGGTGTGGTGAAAAGGCACATGACACTTCAAAAACGAATGACAAAGTTACATTTTATCCACAAGAGCGCAAAGTATTATGACTTGAGTTTGTAATCCTTCAGCTGCCCGTGATATAAGTACACAATGTTTTTCATTACAATCGCGAAGTAATAACCTAAACTGAATGTATCGAAATACCTACGCTGACATTTCTAACATTTGTACGCCATTTTGTAATTTTTGACAGGTCGTTGAAGCCTCCATCCAGGTATAAACTTTACCGCCCATGGGCGCCAAAACACGCTCTTTACGTATCAGTATGCAGGCATGTAATAAGACCTTTTACGAGCGAGTGTGATGAAAAAGACGTTACTCGATGGCTTAAAAATCACGAAAAAATTTTTTTTTGTTGTAGTACAAATGTTATTAATTAATTAATAATTATCATCCCACACAATGATATTACTAAAACGTGAAAAATTCATGGTATTCGCTCTTATCTTAACGTTGAAATCGTGCAGTGTGTGTGCCACATCCTCGTCTTCGTGGCTGGTGGTCGAACCACTTAATCATCAGGGAAGCCCCATCAGTACCACTCGGAGTAATTACGCCAAAGGTCGTGCCCCCACGACCACGTTATTTTTATAACACTGCCTCTATTACTCACTTGTCCTGTAGAGGTCAGCACTGGAACCTTTAATAATTTTGCGTTTTTGCGTTATCCCACAGTCGACGACAGCGAAACCCAGGAGAGGACCTTTCCTTGGGTGGTGAAATTCTTAAATCGGTATAAATCGTCCTTACCCTTTAATGTAATCAAATTAGTATGACGTGACGTTATCGCCCATCGAGTAATGGCGGCGCGCCCAGTTCAAACATGTGGACGCAATCTACTCGTTGGAATAGATAATGGTACTAGTTCCTACCACGGAAGTATAACTAAAGCATGGAAGCCATGCTAAAATAAGAGCATGGTGACATGAATCTTACTCACAACACACTATCACGTTTTGTTTATGAGCGAATGCGACAAAAATCCGGAACTTCTTTCGTTTTCCCGAAGGTGGTCACTAAACGATTGTCAAGTGGTTGCCTTTTGGTTGCCTTTTAGTAGTTACAATACGGCTAAATTAAATATGTGTTTATCTTTCACAGTCGGTGTCCACCTTTGACAACTGTACATAGTCGTATTATATTAAGTCAAATATCTCGGCGGTCATCTGGCCGATTTTTAATTATATTGTGTTTATTCCTAATAGATAGTTGATTAACTTGCTGTGTTACTATTTGTGATGTGTTCAAGTGCCTTATGTGACTGTGACCTGTGTGATTAAGGACTGTAATTCACGTACATGGTGAAAAAACTGCCAAGAACATGTAACCTTTCATTAGCGAATTTCGTTCAATTATTGATAATATTATTTGTAGGATCTAAACGAAACATAAAAAACGATATTGATAGTTTATATATAACTAATGCCGTATTAAATTCTGCATAGTTTTATTCATGTTTTTTCGATATTTCTTCAAACTGTTTTTAGGTTATGTTTATATGATAGTGATGCGTAAAAATGTGTAATTTTTATCGATGTCAGGGATAATAACCCTATCGACATTCATTCAATAATAAGGACATGAATGTTTATTGGTAGGCATCACGGACCTGGTAATATAACAGGTCTAGCGAACTCAACCATTAATATTTTTTAGTTTTTCCAGATATTCTCATAGATGATTAAAAGAAACTAAAAATAGTTGAAACTATTGAAATAATAAATTATGTCACCTACACTGCCGTTTGTTTTATTTTCCATTTGGTAGAGAAGGTAAGTAGATTCTGAGTGGTGGACTTCACATGAGATAGATGCTAAATAAAAGCATTTTACTTAGGTCTTTGCGTAATGAGAAGAGAAGAATGTATTTATTTCTCATATACTCGTATTTTTTATATTATGATATTGCACTATCATGGAAATCACATGATCACAGACAACATGCCGTCCTTTTTCTTCGCGTTAAAGAAGAAGGGAGACATACACATCTATGATGAAATATATATGATAATGTGATATGGGCCAGTGGGCCTTAGTAAGAGAAGAATAATGAGCGGTTATGTAGGTACTGAGTACATAAACAAACCATTTATTTGCAATCCGTAGGTATGGTTAGATTGGTTAGCCAAGAATACAGTATGAATATGTGACTTTCATGGTCAAAAAGCCACAATAATCCTAATGAAATATTTATAATAGATATTGTATGTTTTCGTTACTTTTATATGTATCAAGTTTATATGATTTTTAAGGTGAGAACATGAGTAAGCGTGTATTTTATCGATAATAGAATCGACAAAGTAACATCTTTCTACATTACAATCTGATTTATAACGTCACTGACGTTCTACGGTGGCACATCTCGGACACTGGCGATCAAATTATATGAAAGAGGCGCGTTCGTGTAGGTGAACGTGTACCATGCTTGTATGAGTGAGATATGACAGGTCGACTGTTCGCGTTTTTGACAGGCGGTAACTGTGAGGTAACCGAGAAGGGGTGGGCGGCGCTTTCAGCGGGGAGCGGGAGTGGCCATACTGTACGATAGTACTCTTTATTATACTGTGACGGTGGCCTAGGGTTCCAATTTGTTGACTGCTACCACGAGGGTTTGACGTTTCATCATTAGACTTAAATTGACCAGGATATAGACCGCGATTAAAGCCTGACCTGAAATATATGACTAACGCGCCATGTTGCGGAATTTCATTACAACTATTTTCCTTATACTAAACTGCGTGCGTAGCCGAATGCACAAAGGCTTACGAAACGATACGCTAGTAGATATGCTTAACTTATTTTCAGTGACAATTTTCTGAATTCGAACGCGTGAAACTCAAGGCCCGCAGACTGGAAAATGAAAAATTATAAAATAACGTGTTCCTAAGATAGCAGTGTAAGCAGTGCCGTCATTATCAAAATCAAAAAAATCAAAATCAAAATAATTTATTCAGCAAATAGGCCACAGGGGCACTTTTACACGTCACATGTACATAGGTATTTAAATACATAGGTACATAGGTATTTTATAACGGCCGTCTCCATATAAAACGTATGGATGGAATATTGAAACGACCGCTACATGGCAGCACCAGTAATACCAGTATCCTTAGTGCGTTTTCACATTATCCGATCCGATATCGGATGTCGGAAGGATTTCAAAGGCAAAAATCCAAGACGGTGCCTTAAATGTACGGGATATCGGTCCTACTTCCGATATCGGATCGGATAATGTGAAAACGCACTTAGGAAGAGTATATCATTGGGGTCTGACGAGTGTTCGTTACGATATTTATTCTATTTTATGATAACTACTTCTGGCACACTTGGATAGCAAAAAGTGTACTAATATTCGTCCTCTACTGTCATTAGTATTTGTGATATAAAAACAGAGCTTAATCAGATGCTTTTGACAATGCTATTTGATAGCCACTCGTCTCACCAAAAGCGAGCAAGCGATGACTTATCAGCGATAGAAACGAATAAATGACTGTCGTTCCAGTGTAAATAAAAGAGACGTGATGATAGTGCGAGCGAGTTAGCGCGTTTTCATGTTATCCGATCCTATATCGGATGTAGGACCGATATCCCATACATTGAAGCCGCCATCTTTGTGTCCATCTTTCACAGCAAAACGGAGCGACGAAACGACGTGATTTTATAAGTGGAGATAGTTGAAGGGATGGAGAGTGACATAGGCTACTTTTTGTCTGTTTCTAACCCTCTACTTCCCTAAAATGAGGGGTGGAAGTTTGTATGGAGCATTCCACAATTTTCGAATCTAAAGCTTCATTTGTAGTGTCTCTGTGTTTATGGTAGTTGTGTGTGTTTCCAGGGTAGCCTGTGCTGAGGATGTGGCAGCGGGCAAGGAGGCTGCGACTCCCCGCGCCGGCCGCCGCCGCCGCCGCCGCCGCGCCGGCCAGGAAACACAAGCTAGCGGTCAGTATGGGACATATAGGTATGGCAGGTGGACTAAAAACATGTTAACGGAATGGTGGCCCCTTACAAATATAAGAAGTGCCTGGCATCTGTTGGCGCGGTGTGTGCACGACATCCGCAAAATTGCGGATCACAACTGGATGAGACCAGGGTAGGTACGTTGCCGAATGGCACAAACGCTAACGAAATGCCACGAAACGAAACGCTCGTAGGTATCTATCTCTATCGTTTGTGCGTATTGGCGCGACAGAGCCAGACTACCTTTCGCGGCGTTTCGTTTTCGTTTCGCGTCGCAGAAATGCCATTCGGCTACGGCACCTGGCATCCGTTGCCGAGGTGGGTGGACGACATCTGCAAAATTCCGATATCGGATTGGATAATGTGAACACGCACTTACACATAGTGCAAGCGAAGCTGAGAAAAAAAAACGTATCCTGGAAATATCAATAAAAATGCATACGCCGGTTCATTTCAGTAAGAAGGTTATTAAACATCAACAACAGTCACTTCGTCTTTTCTTCTAAATGAGTCTTATCAACTCGAATTTTGTACAGTCCTATTGTGAAGACGTTATACACGTTTCACATTATGAGATCGATATCGCGGATATACGACCGATAAAGCTGCACATCTTGGATTTTTGCCGTTGAAATCTTTCCTACATCCGATATCGGATCGGATAATGTGAAAACGCACTGAGAGTGTTCAGTTCTGGCCGCTCCGATATATCTGATGGCGACTGTACAATATCAGATCAGATATAGATCAGCGCTGGAAGTCGCCAGCAATATGCTGAGGTTAAACCATTTCGTGGCACCTTCTCGTTTTTATGTGTTCTTATCTTCCTATTTGCAATATTTTTCTCATTTGTGTGTTTACGAATAAAATTTATTCTATTCTATTCTATTCTATAACATAAGTTGATGGTGACTGTGCTTGCTTGGCTAGAATGACTTCCTCTGTGTGTCCAAAATGATCATTTACGCCCCAAGTTAAGATGTACCTACACGGTAAAATAAAAAGGACCGTTCAAACTTTGCTAAGTGACTTTTGACAATGGTGAAATCGCGAAAAAAAAATCGGCTGTCCCATACATTTCGAGATTCGACCGTCGTGATGCCGCTCATTTCTATGGAACAGCTAATTTTTTTTTTGTGATTTCAGCTTTCATCACTATGCAAAGTGAAAACCACACCTCGGACACTGGCGATCAAATATATGAAAGAGGCGCGTTCCTAGCACACAGTCTAAGCTCGTGTAGGTGAACGCGTGCCATGCTTGTATGAGTGAGATATGACAGGTCGACTGTTCGCGTTTTTGACAGGCGGTAACTGTAAGGTAACCGAGAGGGGGGGCGGGCGGCGGGGAGTGGGAGTGGCCATACTGCACGATAGTGCTCTTTATTATACTGTGGTTAGATCGGTCCTTTTCATTTCATCCTGTATAAAGAAAGAGGCACCCTGTATGCGTTAGCGCTCGAGGCACGTCTCGGGGTAAAACGTAAGAGGGTAATAACTCAACATCGTTACTTTTACTTGTCGTGCATATGGCGGCGGTGCCAGCATGGTGGCAGACTGAATAAGAAAAGTAAATAAGGTTTTTCAAACATTTTTTTTTGTGATAATAAGCTTGCCATCGACTGCACATTTGTCGGTAAAATCAATTGAGGTTCTACGTCGAAATATGGCAGTAAATGTATGATGAATTAATGATTAACAAGAATTGTTTTGAGAATAAGGTACTAAGTATTTTACTCTACTCTCTTTGGTAGGTAACGCAAAAGTTGAATACGTCGTTATAGAGAAATTGCAAAAAATGGTTTTCAATAATTCCATACAAAATTTTTGCTATGTTAAAGAATTTCTCGTCAAAAATGTGACAGTTACGTTGCAAGAGGCGCCCTCGTGCATTTGTTACTAGTAGTAACAAATGCATTACTACTTATTTTATAAATTTGTAGCGAGGTCACAATCATAGCAGCGTCATACACTCGCACATAGATAGATAACCTTTAAAGATCATTAAATTAACATTAAGATATGCTATCAAGAGTATCAAGTACAATTATAAACCTTTGAAATAAGAGTATATCCTATCTGAAATGGTTTATGCGTGTAAGGACTATAAGGAAATATAGCGATGTATAAAAATGTCTACTTTAAAAACATAAATTTGTCTGAGTATTAGAAAGTCAGTACTTCAAAACGTTTAAATATTGTCCAGTCAGAATATAAAAATGACTACTATCAAAGTATAAAAATGTCTACATTCACAGTATGTAAATGTCTTATATAAAAAATGACTAGGTATAAAAACGTCTACTTTCTTTACTTAAGCCGTTCATAATATAGTCACTTATCTATAAATAAAATTAACCCTTTAAAAGGCTCCTGTTATACAAATTTGATTTGATTTGATTCAAAGGCCGTAGCAGGATAAGGGAACAAAAAATGCCCTTTATGATTAGGAACTGTTTTTTTTTCTATAGTTACTTACACTTAGTAGTACGACTGTGCAAAGTTTTGTTGAAAAATTCCCAGTGGTTCAGCCAGCAGAAAAAAAGAAACAAATTCATGAAATATGACTTTTATCTAAAATTATTTAACTTTATCATACAATCTTTTTTTCGTTTTGGTTAACTAAATAGTACTTATAACCTGGAAAATAAAAAAATATTTTTTTCACACAAATTGTATGGGAAAAGTTTTTCTCGATTTGTGGATTTTCTAGCCGAAATTTTTTTGGTTCCATAGTTCCATACAAACTTTTGATCCTTGAGAGGAATGGGATCTTTTAGCATCAAAAAAAAGTTGGTGAAAAATGACTTTTTTTCTCACACCCTACCCTATGTACCTAGGTACAGGGTAGGGTTTTTTCCAAAATCTGTAAACGCCAATCTTCATCAATTTGAAATAGATGGAATGTCTCCTTAGACCGTTTTCGCGTAGCAGCACGGGATCTGGTAGTTGCCCTCACTGACCCGCTATCAAAATATACCCTGTATATCTTTATAAAGCCAATTAGTCGAAAATTTGTTTTTTTACACATTAGACCAGGAAATAAATTTTTAAGTTATTTGGCGGTGTTAGAACGGTATAACAATAAAATGTAACAAAATCCAACCAACATTATTTTTTAATTTCGACACTTGCTTTTCGAGTTTAACTGTCAAACTTATATGACTGACAGGTCATTAAATAAGGCTTTTTTAGAAGTATCACTTCTTAGAGTGGTCGCTCCTTCAGAAACTAAAAAAAAAATTTAAATGTTGACTTACATACTTTTTGCAGAAATATTATAGTTGGAGACTCAATTTTCTTCCAGGTTATAAGTACTATTTAGTTAACCAAAATGAAAAAAAGATTGTATGATAAAGTTAAATAGTTTTAGAGAAAAGTCATATTTCATGAATTTGGTTTTTTTTTCTGCTGGCTGAACCACTGGGAATTATTCAACAAAACTTTGCACAATCGTACTACTAAGTGTAAGTAACTATAGAAAAAAAAAACCAGCTTCTAATCATTAAAGGGCATTTTTTCTTCCCTTATCCTTTGTTTAGCAAATTTTTTTTATGGTGGGCCGCTAGAGGTTAATAAAATCCACTGAAATTAAATATTGCCTGAAAAACAAAAAATAAGGGACTAAAGCCAGATATATGTATATAGCAATACAATGTGGACATTTTTATATTCTGTCATAGTTACACTGTGACAATATTATTCAAGTGGACATTAGTATACATCGTCATAATTCCATATAGTCCATTGATGCTACATCTTTATATTTCGTCTAATATACATGTGGACATTTTTATACTTTGTCAAAATTATATAGAGACGAAATTATTCAAGTAGACATTTTTATACATCGCCATATTTCCTTTTAGTCCTTACACGCATAAACCTCTGAAATGGATACCATGATAAAACCCACATTTGTCGATAATTAGATATTACACTGAGAGAACTTTGCATTGTGAATTTAACAAGTTCGACTTGTTGCGGTTTATCCGTTTGAATCAGCCAAACGTATGTTTAAAACAATATGTGTCAGGTTGTTTTTATAAAATCGACTTGTTGATTCAAATATATTGCCGATTCAAATGACAAGTAGCTTGTTGTTTGAACCAAAGAGCACGTAGGCGCTATTTTTAACAGACTTCAAAAAAGGAGGAGGTTCTCAATTCGACTGAATGTTTTTTTTTTTTTTTTTTTTTTTTTTTTTTATGTATGTATGTTACTCGATATCTCCGAGAATCCTGGATCGATTTTCAAAATTTTTGATCGAACGGGTATAACCCCGAGATGGTCCCATTGACACCAAGTCAGGGTCTGATGATGGTATCTTGGAGAAATCGAGGGAACTCTTCAAATGTTATAGGCACATGTAAGGTTTTTTTAGTGTATTTTTCAAAGGTACACCAGTATTTACGCCTGACGGTAGTAATTTTATGTGGCTGAGCTGATGATGGAAGGTCAACTCCTCAATGGTTAGGAGTTAAAGGATAATTCTTTCACTACTATACATATATTCGGACTGATACATATAATATCACTAGGAACCACTAAAAATCAACAAATAAATTAACTTTTTAACAAAAAATAAAACCGCCTTCAAAAATAAGCGCGTTACAAAACACGGAGAAACTAAAAAGCCAAAAATAACAAACCTTTGAATTCAGATTTCTTATCAGATTGCAATAATCTAAACATCCAAATTATAAACAAATCAATTATTTTAACCAAAAAACTTGTTGAACGAACATGAAAACTGGTTGTATTTTCTCTCAGTGTACCCTAACCCGATGTGTCTTCAAATAAATGTTCAATTTATCCCTGAGTATTGACTTGTCATTTACTCCAAGTGGTACACTTACATTTCAAATTGAAGTAAAAATCGAATAATTCGTAGACGTTTCACTGCTTTATAAAAAAAATAGTTTACTTTCTACTATTGAAGTGAATCGTTTAAAGCGACTTCAAACTGACAGCGCGTAACACTCAATCAGTGTTACGTCAGTCTGTTTTAAGGTCCAGTGGCATTCATTGTACATTTTTGCCCTCACGCTAGCCATAGGTTCTAGGTTCGATCCTCGGCAAATGTAAAACTTTTTGTTGAAGTTTTATTTTGATTATTTTTTTCTTCTGGTCGCCTTAGCTATCAGAACAGCGAGCACAACGCACTATTTTTTCAATTTTATATTTTGCTGTAAAAGTCCGCCCATGCTAGCGCGGCCGTATTGAGGCACGTACGACACTTGTTGCGACGACTGCTGGAGAAATTGCCCACTTCCTAACTTATGGGGTTTGTTCGCCGCCTTCAAGATACTGACACGAGGCGGACTAATACCCACTAGTCCACACCGCAATTTCATTAAAAAAAAAAATTCTTTATTGCAACTATAAACTCAAGTGGCTGCCTATACGTCTGCGACGCAATTCTCATATTCTCGCTCACTTGTACGGTATACTTTTCAACCCCTCCACCCCGCTCTACCTAAAGGAGCGCTTCAAATATCTTTCATCTTTAAGGTGCGCCCAGAATCACCTACTTGCCCAAGTTTCCTCATCTTCTAAATTCTATAACGACTCTTTTACCTTCCAAGCGATTCGGTTGTGGAATGCTCTGCCGTCTGATCTAAGGCGTGCCAAATCTCTCCCAATTTTTAAGGCTCAACTGAAATTACACTATCTGTCACTTCCTTAA
Source organism: Leguminivora glycinivorella (assembly GCF_023078275.1). NCBI lineage: Eukaryota > Metazoa > Arthropoda > Insecta > Lepidoptera > Tortricidae > Leguminivora > Leguminivora glycinivorella. The sequence continues at coordinate 54,907,821 of NC_062998.1, forward strand.
ACTTCTTAAACATGTTATTCTGTTGCTTTTTTATATGTATATATAATATTATGTTTATGTATAATTATGTATGTATCTATATCTATATAACTTATATTAGTATGTATATATTTCTACGTAGTTACTTGTGCTGGTTTTTTTTTCTCTCACACCACTTATTTTTTGCTACCCTTATATTTCTCCGTTACATTGATCTCTACTACCCGAAGGTTGTCTGGTAGAGATCGCTTTTTAGCGATAAGACCGCCTGTTGTTGCTTAATTTCTTGTTTGATCTTATTTGTTGTATGTAATTACTTAATGTGCACAATAAAGAATATTATTATTATCTTTTCCAGTTCTCGGGACCATGGGGTCCCGGACTTTTGGGAGGCGTGCGTGGGGCCGAAGCCAACAGCGCAGAGGCCATTTAAGACAGTTTAATTTAAAAAGTAATGTGACACTAACCGGCGATTATCCCTGTCTGCACTATAGTAATGCACCCAAGGACAAGCCCCGGTTAATGTAGAACTATTGTAAGAAAATGGTACAAAAAGAAACCGGGCTATTAGGTTGAGTTGCTGGTGGATTGGTAACCGGTACTATCGGAAATACTATGGCACCTGCCTTGCTCATATGTTATAAAACATGACAAAATAGGCAGGCGGTGACTCGCCAACTCACTATATGGGTCCCCGAAAACGGCCGCTCGCACGGAGCGACAAGGGGACAACATTTCGTGAGCAGCTAGGGTGCGGAGAGGTGTGCGCCGCTTTCTACCTAGTCTGTACGAAACAGCCACTGTGCCAACTCGCGTCTTATGCATATTTCACTTCCACCCTGCAAGCATATAGCTCTGGCACCCCACTCTGGACGGCCGGTTAAGGCAAGCCAGAGGTGAGAGTCCTGCGGTCCCTGCTCAGTGTTCACTCCGGCCGGCCAGTGAAGGCAAGCCGGAGGGAGGGGCCTGACCGACTCTCGGGGGCATGGGACCCAAGGGACGCCACTTCCCATTCAGCTCGCCACAAGCTGCCCTGGGGGCTTATTATTATTATTATAAGGTTACGTGTATATACAATATTGGTCCCTGGCTCTCAAAGTAGGTCTCCCTGTGTCTCAAGAGCCAGTTTCTTCCCGTTTACAATCAGGTGTAAGGTTACAATATTTTACACATTTTGAAAAATATATATATATATATATATTTATATATTATATCTCACCTATAACTAAAGTTAAATTTTATATAAATGCAAGAAAAATAGGATGAGTGTGTGCGCGCGTGTGTGTGAGTAATGTGTACCTATGTGTGATTTTTGAAATGTGTGTGTTTGTGTGTGTTGACGTGCGCGTGTGTTATTTGAGACTTTTCTAGACAATGATTTGTAGTAATAATTCTGTATCATTATAATTTAATGTTTTTAACCAAGTTTTAATTTTGTTTTTTAGTTGAAAGTTACTCATGTATTAATATTAAGAGTCTTGTTAGCTTTATTGTACAAGTATGGAGCCATAAATGAAAAATGCCTTTTAGACCATGCACTATTACAGCGCGGAACTGGATAGTGAGCTATTCGTTTATTACTTAATGTTATAGTAGGAGCTATAAGTCGGTGATATCTTCGTAATATTTGATAAATAAAGAGTTTGCGTACACTTAATACTTCTGTCATGGTGAAAAGTAAATCAGTAGGGTATCTAAATGGAAGATGGAACATTTAAAACTGCTCGTTGTGCACGTTCAAGCTCAACCAGATGTGATTTGGATGTATGTACCGCCCCAAGAACATATTATGCAATAACTTAGGACACTTTGGCATAGTGCATCATATGTCTGTAGTAAAAGATGATGGTCAGCTACCATTCGCAAGTTTTTAAATATAAATATTAGTTTTCGGATTCTATTGGCAGTATATGTGAGGACCCCATTGCAACTTATCGTCAATGACAACACCAAGATATTTAATTTTAGTCACTCTAGATAAGACACCACAGTTACAGTTAGAGGATGTATCAGCATCAGCAGTACTAGTATGTCTGTTACAGGGAAAGGTATGAATTTTCATAGTGTTAAGTGAAGAGTCGGGTGCTGCTGCAGATGTTTTGCTAAAGCATAAGTATTTGGTTTTGGTGATATTTAAATTGAAACGACTGTTGAGGAATTTCCCACTTATAGGGTTTGTTCGCCGCCTTAAAGGTAGTGAGACGAGGCAAACTAATACCCACTAGTCCTCATCGCCATTTTATCGAGACAACTGTTGAGGAATTGCCCACTTCCTAACTTATGGGGTTTGTGGCAGCTGCCGTAGAAACACAAATTAATATCTTAATATGTAATCCAAACACTTTATTATTTACCCACTAGTCCACGTCGTAATTTTATTAACCTGCGACGCATAAACGACGCTATTTGTCTGCCTCTCTGTCTGTCTGTCAGTGTGTGTCTATATCTGTAGCTTTCGAGCGAATGAACCGATTTGGATTTCGTCTTTTTTGTTTGAAAGCTGAATTAGTCGGGAGTTTTCTTAGCCATGTTTGATAAAAATCGGTCCACGTGGTCCGGGCTTTTCAAAATTTAAATTTTGTATCTTGGTTATCGACATGACTGTTGAGGAATTGGCCACTTCCTAACTTATGGTGTTTCTGGGTGAATCAACTTTTTCTTGCTTTTTGCAAGAATTACCCTTACTTATTATTAGGTCTACTTTTGTGATTTTTAACCTTACCATCGTGAATAAAGATCCTTATTTCACGTATACCAATTAGGGAAAAATTTAAAAACGATTAATTTTTAATTAAAACAATATGTGACCCAGTGGAAGAGACACTTTTTTCATACAAAAGTGAGGGACAGCTATGTCCACTGAGTCACTGCTCGAAACAAAGTTATAAAATAGGAAATCCTATAATTACATATCAGTGGCGGCGCGTGAATATATTTGGAAGGCAACACAGAGCAAAAAATAAAAACCGGCCAAGAGCGTGTCGGGTCACGCTCAGTGTAGGGTTCCGTAGTTTCCCGTATTTTTCTCAAAAACTACTGAACCTATCAAATTCAAAACAATCTTCCTAGAAAGTCTTTATAAAGTTCTACTTTTATGAATTTTTTCTTATTTTTTAAACATATGGTTCAAAAGTTAGACCCCCCTCTAACTACCTTTTTTTTTCCTTTAGGAACGATTATTTCCGAAAATATTAATATTATCAAAAAACGATCTTAGTAAACCCTTATTTATTTTTAAATACCTATCCAACAATATATCACACGTTGGGGTTGGAATGAAAAAAAATATCAGCCCCCACTTTACATGTAGCCCCCCCCCCCCCCTACATGTAAAGTGTACCCTAATGAAACATTTTTTTCCATTTTTTATTTTTGCACTTTGTTGGCGTGATTGATATACATATTGGTATCAAATTTCAGCTTTCTAGTGCCTACGGTTACTGAGATTATCCGCGGACGGACGGACGGACGGACGGACAGACAGACATGGCGAAACTATAAGGGTTCCTACTTGACTACGGAACCCTAAAAAACGCAACCTACCTTAATATTAGGTACCTTAGGCGCCTATCCAAGTGCATTTATCATACAGTCCGCTATGAAAGCGCTTAAAAAAGCCATCTCTCCGCTTATAACTTATATTTAACTCTGGACGATCACGGCCTCGCGTGACAATACATTTCTTTATTTCGAATGTTTGCGTCGAAAAACGTGTTGATTCATTTAGTAAGTAATCTATTATACAACAGTCAAAATGAATTAACGCTGCCATTATTTACTAAACAAACCAAAGAAAGTCCTAACTATTAAGGTCCGACCGAGAGCGATATTTTTGTCTCGGCCGAGAACGAGACCGAGACCGAGATTCAATTTGATTCTCGGCCGAGACCGAGACCGAGACCGAGAATTTATAAAACAGCGAAAAACATACAATTTTTGCAAAAAATGTTTTCATAACCGAAATTCGCCTATTAATCAGGAATCCAGGAGCATGTCGGGCCGTGTTTAGTGTTTGGTTCCGTAACTACCCAAACCTACCGCACCCCTTACCCATCTACCGTAGCAAAATAGACTACATCAGTGATAAACAAGTATACGGCTCGCCTGATGGTAAGCAGGCGCCATAGCTTATAGAGAAATATCGATAAACAACCTACCAAAATCACTAAAATCGGGATACCAAACGGGCGATGTAACAATAAATTCAAAATCTGAGTCTCGGTTTCACCGAGAATCTCGGCCCATTTTGGCCGAGAGCCGAGACCGAGTTCTCGGCCCGATTTTCGGCCGAGAATGCCGGAGAATAACACAAAACATTTGAAAGCACACGAAGCCTCGGTAACAAGCGGGACGCAAGTGTTGTAGTGATATTATTCCATTTTCACCCACGAATTTAAAAACCTTTTCACACAAACAAAGTACATCTGATGAAGAAACGTTCATTATCACATTACTAAACTTAAATTAAATAAGATTCTCGGTTTTTTAATAGAAACTATCAATATTTAAAGGCTTTTATTTAAAACAAATATATGTGCGATAACAAAATACAATAAAATTTTACCCATTAATACATTTATAATTTTAGTATGGCAATATTTAGCATGCAATTATTACACTGTAATATCAATCTTATTTGTTTCACTCGAAGCTTTAAATTCAAATGAACAAGTGCGAGCCATCGAATGTTGTGCGCTTGGCTGTCTATGTGTTCCCAAATGGCGGTCACCCTTCTCTGTCATCTCAATCCTGCTATGAGTAGAGTAAAAGAGATAGTTGCGCCCAAATTACGTACATAGGAGTTCGCGATTGGGAAACACTCACACGCGCGGACTTTGTGAATGTGTATGTGCGTGTTTTCAAATATAAACCTTATAACGCGTTGTTTACGGTTTGTATTTAAATGAATAACTCGATAAGAAGCCGAGTTGCTTTGGAGTTTAGTTGAGCGGGCTGTTTTTATCAGCGTGTGCGTGATTTTTGTATCTGTGTGGAGTGACCATGAATGAATCCGAAAGCTTAGGCATAAGTAGCTTCACTTCGCGTTCGCGCGCCCGATAATTTTAGGTACATATTTGAATTTAAGCAAATGGTGTTATTATTTGTGAGGCAATACGTAATGTTTTAATTATAAGTATATTTTTTTATTTCAATGGTGGTTTGTAACTTTGATATTTGTTGCGGAACATCTAGGGCAACTCGGTGGGAATTGGATTGTATGAGCGCGCCGCCACTGTTACATATTGTATTGCGTAGCTAGTATATTTGTCTTTAATATAATAAGTATACATTAATTAGACTAAATCCCAATTAAATTTTCTGACCACATGTAGTCGAAGTATGCGAAATTTTGCTGGCAAAGAAAAGTTGATTCACCCTTCTGCCAGCTGCCGTAGAAACACAAGGCGAGTAGTACTAGACTGCTGGAGAAATTGCCCTTTTTCCTAACTTATGGGGTTTGTTCGCGGCCTTAAAGATAGTGAGACGAGGCAAACTAATACCCACTAGTCCTCGTCGCCATTTTGTTGAGACAACTGTTAAGGAGTGGCCCACTTCCTAACTTATGGGGTTTGTGGCAGCTGCCGTAGAAACACAAATTAATATCTTAAATATGTAGGTAATCAAAACACTTTAAGTATATTTTTCGTAAACAATATGATCAAACAAAATAGCCAGAGTAGCTCCTTCACAAAGCTTTTGACAATATACGTCCTTGTAGTTTATAGTACCCTTTGATCGAATTTGCTCATAAAATATTTTGAATAAAATATTATGCACTCAACGATACGTTTACCCAATTTAATTTTAAATTAAATAAAATTAACTAAAGACGTTGCATAACAAATTATTTTTTTTTAATGGGACAGGAGGCAAACTAGCAGACAGGTCGCCTGATGGTAAGCGATCACCGCCACCCATGGACACCCAAAACACCAGAGGTGTTGGAGGTGCGTTGGATAGTTGATAAACAACGCGCTCCTACTAGCCAAGCCTCGCTCCTCTTACAAAGCGGACAAAAACTGTTTTAGGTGAAACTTGCTCAATGCAGCGTTGGCTACGGAAAGCCCATGGTGGCCCAAATATGGCGTAGGCGCTAGTTTTACGAAAGCGACTGCCATCTGACCTTCCAACCCTCACGATGTTTTCCTTCACCGAAAAGCGACTGGCTAATCTAATATCAAATGACATTTCGCACATAAGTTCCGAAAAACTCATTGGTACGGTAGCCGGGGTTAGAATCCGCGACCTCGGGATTGAAAGTCGCACGTTCTTACCGCCAGGCCACCAGCGATTCTACAGATAGCTGATATTATCGTGAGCGTTTGTGCATTTGGCTACGTACCCTATTCGGAAAGAGTCGTGGAATGTATTGGACCCCATACATTTCACGCTTGCTCTCAATTCATCCCTGGGAGCCTAGGCTAAACCACGTGACGGGCCTGGAGTTGCTCTAAATTATTCAAAGTACGCCAGTAACTCTCTGAAACCAAACTAGGCATCTGTGATAAACTGATAAAAAACATGTATGTTAATGTATCGCGATCTTTTATTAAATTGCTTACATTTTAAGATACTTTGCTACAGTAAATAATATACAAGAAACCTAAACTATTTATATTAACCTCGTTAAATACTTTTCAGTAAAAGCTTGTTATTATTAAGTTTCCTTTCATCTCGTAGATATTACGGGTAATGGGATAAGTGGGATTTTAACGTGAACGCTGAGCCCCGTGAGGGTTATTAGATTCGTTATATTAATGGACATTAAAGTGCCTGGCAACAAGTGTATGTTAGTGTACTTTTTATGAGTGTTTTATTAATTTCAAAGAACCTATGATCTTTCTTTGTTCGATTTACGGCCATTTTTTGCGATCGCAAATACATATTACGATAGAGACGTAGGTAATAAATAGTACATTGTGCAACAAGGGGAGGAAGTTGAATATTACTAACGAGAGTAAGTTAAATCGTGACGGCTTGCCGGAGCGATTTAAAGACTCGAGTTAGTAATTAATACTTCCCGAGTTACACACAATGTTTTTCATCACACTTGCATTATAAAAAATATACAAAAAGGTAAAAAATAGTTCAATACAGTACCAGAAATTTCTTAACTGCCTAGGGAGAACGATTTTTCTATCTCACGCTCCGCCTGCGTGCAATAGCACATTTAGTGTGCGAGTGTGAAGAAAATATGACTAGAACTATTTTTAAACCCCGACGCAAAAACGACGGGGGGTTATAAGTCTGTCTGTCTGTGTGTGTATCTGTCTGTGGCATCGTAGCTCCCGAACGGATAAACCGATTTAGATTTAGTTTTTTTGTCTGAAAGCTGAGTTAGCTGGGAGTGTTCTTAGCCATGTTTCATGAAAAGCGGTCGTTATGTCGGAGATTTTTTTCAAAATTTTAATTTTGTGGTTAGGTTATCTTCATAGTAGACCGCCACATAGTAGACCGATACCTTAACATGGGACTCAGTCAATCTGTGTAAAGAATATGTATTTATTTATTTATGTTCCAGGACTGGGTGATGACCTGGAATCGCCGTGAGTCCGCGCCGAAGGTTGCCAACCCCGGCGGTGAGCTGCAGATCATGTTGTCCCCGATCGACCAAAATGTTGGCGACGTCTGCCTGCTTGCCGAGAGCCCCTTCAGGATTCTTAGGGTAAGTGGTTTCATTATTATTTTATAGATGGCGCTGTCTAGTTGAAGCGAATTGTGTATCGCGCTGTAAAGATTTTTCTCGATTTAGTGGGAAAAGAACGCAACATCTCTCTATATTTGAGACCTTTTCCGTTCTTGGCGTATTGTATACAGGATGTAACATTAATGCCGGTGATCCATTTAAGAGCAAAACCGGTATCGAATAGCGGTTACGAATACCACTTCCTTTTTTTAAAGTAAACACCATGAAAATTAAAGGTACAAACATAAACTTGCTGTGACCGCCCACCGTCTCCGTAAGGTTGGTACGTCTTTCGTCGGGAACTGTACACGTTTTTATAACAAAGTACCAACCGATATAGTGGATTTGCCATTTGACAAATTTAAGGCACGCATTAAGCGTTTGTTGTTATGTAAGGCGTACTACACTGTGAAGGATTTTATAGATGATAGGGATGCCTTTAAGGTGGTTGCTTGTCAATAGATGAATGAAGTCGTATATATTTTTTCATTTTCTCTGCATTGTGTAATTAAGCATACTAGTGTTCAATTGACGTATGAGAACATATTCTCGTCTGATTATATTGTTTTTATTTAAGTTTAGTTGTGGACACTTGGAGACCTTATACATCTCCAAGATTATGTGTTTAATGTTTATCTTACTTTAATTTTATTGTATAAATCTATATTTCCTTCCTTTGTAACATACGAGCACAGAATATAGTGTCTTACAGCTATGTTTTATTATTTGAATATTTAATTTAGCCTGGCAGCTTGAACATGTCATGCACACTTAAAAGTCTTTGCTTCGGTGGCGTCGTTGATCGGGTCGCCACCTTCCCGAATAAAGGTTGAGGGAGGCGATGGCTGAGATACGCGTCATACTCGTGAACGGGTGCCGTCTGTGAAGACCGGTCTGTTTAAGCTTACTGGGGCTGTTATAACTTAGTAACTTTAATTCTAATTTTTATTAAATTAGGACACTTTGTTCGGTTGTCGTTTGTTTCCTTTCTTTTAGTGAATATTTTAAATATATGATTTTGACTCATGGAGACCATATACATCTCTAAGGAGAATTAGATTAAGTAGATATACATTTTATTTTTAGTTGTGACATTTAGAGTCATTTGCACCTCTAAAGTAATTTTAGACTTTTTTTTTTTTGTATTTGTACTTTTTATATTAAAATTTAGTGTAGTTCTTGGTTGTAATTCGACATTTAGAGACCTTCTACATCTCTAATTAATTGTATAGAGTTAACTTTAGTTAGAACTTAGAATTAGTATATAATAGTATCAATTGTAATTTCAACTCAATTTTAAATATTTTTTTAAATACCTATGTACTTGTGACGTGTAAAAGTGCCCCTGTGGCCTATTTGCTGAATAAATTATTTTGATTTTTTGATTTTGATACTATAGAAGGTAATGTATAAGCCGTAGGATTTATCTTCGGCAATTATGTTACATAGTGTATAGGTAATTGTGACCACTACGATAATTCATCAGAAGACCGCAGGTTTTCATGCTATAGGTACTTATAAATAATATAAGATTTAAACTGAAATAAATGTCATATACAAAGAAAAAAATGACCAAAGTGTCCAGCTTTGGACACTGGAGGCCTTGGTCATTTTTTCTTTGTATATGACATTTATTTCAGTTTATAGTTAAAATAGTAGTGTGTCTACTAAAAAATACAAATTAAATTATTTTCTATGAGTATAATTTAATTTGTTCTAAGAATATAAACATTTTCCCCATTTTGATGGAATTAGAACGCATCATCGCTGTAGCGTAGGCACTGTAAGTAGTTTCAAGAATAGTTATTTGTTATACAAGGGGGCAAAGTTGTATTTTAACGCCGAGTGTGGAATTGAAAAACGAGCAAGTGAAAGGATTCTATAGTTGAACCACGAGCGAAGCGAGTGGTTCGAGAATAGAATCCTGAACTTGCGAGTTTTTTAACACACGAGAAGTAAAATACATTTGCACCCGAGTGTAACACAAAACTTTTCCTCTCACTATAGCGAGGAAACTACAACGCAAAAAATGCGTTTATCACTGCTTCCAGTAGTTCCACAGGTGGTAAATCATCTTTATTACTAGATTCACCTACTTTTATCAATTTTAAAACAGTTAATTTTACTTTATTCAAGGTCAAATTACTTTACCCACTAGTGGATAAAATGCGTTTTTACCCGCTGGTATTAAAGGACAAAACACGTGTTTCCGAGCTAGTGAGGGGAAAAGCAACTTTTATTTGATATTTAGTGCGTTTTTACATTATCCAATCCGATATCGGATGTCGGAAGGATTTCAGATGCAAAAATCTAATATGACATCTCAAATGTATATTTCTATCGGCCCTACATTCGATATCGGATCGGATAGTGTGAAAACGCACTTAGACCCAAAGGAAACCTAGCCGGAGTTTGACACCGGCGACCAGCGCTTTAGCAGCACAGCACCACTCTCCTAGCACACTATAATAAAGAGTACTATCGTACAGTAGGGCCACTCCCGTTCCCCGCTGAAAGTGCCGCCCATCCCCTTTCACTTACCGCCTGTCAAAAACGCGAACAGTCGACCTGTCATATCTCACTCATACAAGCATGGTTCGCGTTCACCTACACGAGCTTAGAATGTGTGCTAGGAACACGCCTCTTTCATATATTTGATCGCCAGTGTCGGAGATGTATTGTGTTCCTAGTCTAGTTATTTCACAATTATTGAAAGTTTTACACCTTATTGCATGCAATACCTGGTCTACGTAAAAACGATGACACGCATAAACGAGTATTATTGTACTTGTCAAAGTTCGCATGTATTAGTTAATGTGTCCGTACTCGAGATAAGGGTTATCGCGTGATTCGCTAAATTACACCTAATCCGATAATAAAGCTTTCATGAAGCTGAAAAGGTTTCGTGAAAACATATATTTAGATAGGTATACACCGTGTTTTTATGTTTTCCGTTCAAATCGACTTAAATTAGATGAATCGTTAAGAGGAACCGTATTGCGTTTTATTGAATTCGAAATGACATTTTTTTAATTTTCTTAAAAGTTAATGTGAAAAAGTATATGACGGCACATGCCAAAACCAATAACATTAAAATTAGTCAAAGACATATGTAACTCCGTATAGACAGCTACAGTCTAAGAAAAAGACGTTCCTCAGAACCATATAGGAAAAGGTACGGTGGCCAAGATGGCGTTACACCTTTGGGGGACGCTCGGCTAGATGTGACTAATATTAATATTTTAATTTAAACACATATCAAGCTAGGAATATGGGCCAAATTGTCAAAACTGAGGATTAAAAGTTTTAAGCTTGTATTGTGTCGAGAGATGGCAGTCTATGCACTGTGATTACATATTTTACTTTGACAGCAACTCTCTGTAATACTTGATCCTCTTTGGAATTAGTACATTCATTCATTTATGTTAAAAAAAAAAATACTACGACTAGGTTTCCCAAAATGTGCTACGTTGTTTGTATGAAACCTTCCTTTTTTGTCACCAGATTTCTATACATTTTCGGTAACAAAAAAGGAAAGTTTCATACAATCAACCTAGGTCATTTTGGGAAACCTAGTGGATCTTGCTCAGCATCATGGACTCTATCAGCCTACCAATTTTTATCCAAATCGGAGACGTGATCCAAATGTACACACTTAACGGGAATTGCTCATTTAACGGAAATAAAAAAAAAGCAAAATGTGTAAGTAACATTGTCGTAATATCAAAGTAGTAATCAGACCGCAAGTACGTTTGTGTGAAGTCGGGGTAGTCCACTATCTTAATTAATGACATAATTGTGCGCTCCCTGGCGACTATTATTGTTCACTATCGACCCGCCCCTGCTTTGTACGGTCAGCCAAGAAAGTGGTTTACCACTTTTCGACTCTATTTTAACTCATATGGTCGAAAAGTGGTAAACCACTTTTTTGGCTGACTGCACGGGGGTAGAGCTTAAAAATGAGCGTAGAAATTTTTCTTTAGAAGATACACATAGGTTCTTTGTAGTTTGTAGACACATTAAAGTTGGAGTTAAGTACAAAAAAATCCTTCTCCCCATGTGTAAAGGTAGTATCTGTATTAAATTTATTTTTATCTTTTTAAATGTTTTTTTTTTTTAAATATATTGTGTGATGAAAATATACTCAAGGCTTAAGATACTGCAACCTAAAGCTTTTAAATCTTTTATAAATTCAACTTACTTAGTACTTAGGTACTCATCATCATACTCCTTGCGTCATTCCGGCATTTGCCTCCAAACCCGTAGAGTAACTAAACATTATTGGAATTAGTCCGGTTCACTTTGTTTTCCTTCACCGAAAAGCGATTGGCAAATATCAAATGACATTTCGCTCATAAGTTCCGAGAAACTCTTTGGTACGAGCCGAGGTCCGAACCCGTGACTTCCGGATTGAAAGTCGCCCGCTCTTACCGCTAGGCTACCGGCACTTCAACTTACTCTCGTTGGCAATATTTAGCTATCGCACAGTGCTATAAAGCATTCACAGGAATTACAATATTCTTACTCGTGCCATAGATTAAATAAGATCATACCATCCTATACATTACATGTAAAATGGACCGCCGAAAAACGCGCATACACCACACATAGATGGCACTACAAAAATGTAGCTTTCGATTATACTTGTAGATGGCGTTAAGTCTCACTTTTAACATAGATTAATGGCTCAAAAGTGACACTTAACGCCAATCTACAAATAATCGATGGCAACAAGGCATTTTTTCGTGGCGCCATCTATGTGTGGTGTAGTGTATTGCGCGTTCTTAGGCGGTCGCATTTTAATGTATGGGGTGGTATGATCTTCTTGTATTAGATTAGATTAGATTAGATTTCTTTATTTCATGATAAAAATTACACTATAAATTTGTTACATGCCAAAGTATTTGATCTATGCTCGTATCTACGAGCTACGGATGCATGAAATCCGCATATCGCAGGCAAACAGACAGTACAGACAGACGCAGCGCAAGGAATAGGGATCAACGAAGTAATTGAATTCCCTAACTACAAGCTGGCATATAAATTACATTTAAATTTAACAGTTAAATTAATTGCGGAATTTCATTAGAACTATATTATTCATACTAAACTGAACTGTCACGCCATCATAAAAAAAAAACTAGCTTATGCCCACGGCTTCGCTTGCGTTAAATTCGAAAATTGATCCATACAAATTTCCAGTAATTTCCACCCCGGACCCCCCCCCCCCCCCGGTGACATATATCGAAAGATCTTAAAAGAGACAAAAAGTAGCCTATGTCTCTCTCCATCTTTTCAAAAAAGAGACAAAAAGTAGCCTATGTCTCTCTCCATCTTTTCAAAAAAGAGACAAAAAGTAGCCTATGTCTCTCTCCATCTTTTCAAAAAAGAGACAAAAAGTAGCCTATGTTTCTCTCCATCTTTTCAGATATCTCGCTTATAGAGGTCACGTACCCATATGGTTTGAGATACATTTGGCCGCGGGACGCCGCGAGATTAATTGTATTAATGACATAAGGACAGGTTATTCGCGGCGATCGCGGCCATCATGTGCTAGGCCTGCTGATACATTTTACCATTATTATATTTCGATTATTATCGAACACATTTTTTATTATTATTATCGAACACATTTATTTGTACGTTTAGTGGCGATGTAAAAAAAATCTGCAGTGTTTCTATTGCTTTTCCAGCTTGACGTTTCGTGATTTTGTTCGACGAAACATTCATGTTCGGCTCTTCTTCATCTTCCTCATTCCAAAAATGGATTCCGCTTATAGAGGTCCCAAAAATCCACTTAAGTAGAGGTAATTCGTTGCTAAGGGACTGGAATCGAGAACTTGGGTCCACTTAAAGAGGTTCTCCACTTACCCAGGTTCCACTTAGCCAGTTTCCTCTGTACCTAGTTGAAGTATATTGTCATTAGAATCGATTCCATTTTCTCTATAAGTTTACGTCACACTTCATTAATGCAAATGCTCAGCTATGTCCACAACACAACATTATCGACGATGTACCGATAACCAACAGCTCTTGTCCGACAGATATTATTTCATGGCCATTCGCAGTTTTATTACAACTTCCCTCTTGCAGGGACGGGTTTAAGTCTAGGCTTACCTATTTGTGATGATACTGTTATAGACTTTTATAGTGTATCATGACTTTACATAGATAGGGGCGGTTTTTTTGGTTGGTAGTGTGCTTGGTAGATTGTATTTTTATAACATTGATAATTGATATTTTTATATCATAATTTTTATCATATGAACGTCAGTGGCGGTTAAATTGACGGCGTTTTAAATTTAGTTTACAGCTTATAGAGATACTTCACATATTGATTTTCTTGCATATCATGAAGTGAATAGGTAAAAATCTTGGCCCATTTTCTGTGAAATTCGTTGGAATTATATTTAGTAACAATTACGTTTTCATGAATTTAGCAGTCATGGTTGAACAAATAAAAAACATGCCAATTTCAAGTGTCTTGAGAAAGAGCCCTTGAGGATACTTTCATACGTGTTACTTTATATTTAAAAGTAATTTGTTATAAGTACTTCGATAGTAGGTACCAATGAGTAACTCGTTCCCACCATTGCTATGCTAGGTGGAGAAATGAACAATTATGATTGGTAAATTAAACACATCCACGTAGTCCACGCTTATCAGTTATTATAAGTAAGCTTAGGTTTGTGCGAAAAGAGGGGATCTGTGGAATGTAAAATAACCCACCAGTGTGCGTAGCCAAATACACAAACGCTTATGAAACGCTCACGATAATATCTCTTTCGTAGCAATTTATCCCTATCGCTCTTGCGTATTGGCGCGACAGACCCAGAATACATTTCTACGGCGTTTCGGTGGCTTTCGCGTCATGTAAGGTCTGAGTGCACGCTCATATCGGGCGGGCAGCGGGGCGGGGCGTGCGGCATACATATCAAACAATTGAAGCTCATACAAGTGTCCTGAGTCGACGCTATATTGTGTGGACGCACACTTAAACGATCCGCTGAGAGTGACCACTTAGGGCCTGGCCACATGGGCGCGTTGCGGCGACGCACCGCAAAAATTCTGCGTTGCGTTGCCGCGCCGCCAGTTTTTGCGGCAGGAAATCTGCGGCGCGGCACCGCGACGCAAGAACTCGCGGTGCGTCGCCGCACCGCAAAAACTCGCGGCGCGGCACCGCAACGCAGAATTTTTGGGGCGCGGCGCCGCGCCGCCAAAACTGGCGGTGCGTTACCGCTGCTCGCAATTGTGAACTGTTGTGTTCGAATTAAACTTCGTGTCGTTTATATTTAACCCTTCTTTACTTGGTGATGGATTTTTTCCAAGCATCACGAAAATTGAATCAATAGTACATTTAGTACAGTTTTTCACGATAAAATACTAAGCAATATTCGAATTTTTCAATATGCTATTAAAAATCATCTTTTTTAGTTACGTTGTTTCATATTAAAAAAATGGTGATAGATTTTTTCATTATTTTTCCAGTGCTCAGCATATATACCACCATGGTGTCATATATCTGTAAATTGTTAAAAAAAGTAAAATCATGCAATTAAGGGTTTATTGACAATGGAGTGCCTCTCTTATTTATATTTCCGCAATGGGTACATCGATGGGTAGATTTAAATAATAACATTTTTAACCCCCGACGCAAAAAACGAAGGGGTGTTATAAGTTTGACGTGTCTGTCTGTCTGTCTGTCTGTCTGTCTGTCTGTCTGTCTGTCTGTCTGTCTGTCTGTCTGTCTGTCTGTCTGTCTGTCTGTTTGTCTGTCTGTCTGTCTGTCTGTCTGTCTGTGTGTGTGTCTGTCTGGGGCATCGTAGCTCCCAAACGGATGAACCGATTTAGATTGATTTTTTTTGTCTGAAAGCAGAGTTAGTCGGGAGTGTTCTTAGCAATGTTTCATGAAAATTGGTCCACTATGTCCGGGTCGGGGGTTTTTTCAAAATTTAATTAAATAAATAATTTTATGACTTTTATGTAATTCCCAAAAGATTTGACAATTTGTAAATACATAGGTAAAGAAAATATTCGTTCTATCTGAATATGACGATAGGTACCTATGTTAAAAATAGAGCGCTTTCGAACTACGTCCGAACCGAATCCGATAAATTCGTGAAAATAAAATTACGCACTATTATGGACTATGGACGGAAATCTGGCAGGATTTTGGAGTAGACCCTTGAGGCAACCTGCTAAGATGCTTCTCTTATCATAGTCAACCTCAGGTCCGCAAGCTGGCAGCTGGGGAGCGGGGCTAAATCGACAATCGATTATATTTTTAAGACGATACAGGACGGTTCAATTTCCATACCAACGATCTCGACTATTTGCTCCCTGGTTTTTGAAGGTAGACTGATTTTTTCAACACAGATTATTCTATAAATTGAAATAGACATCATACACGAAAGAAAAAACGACAAGGCCCAAGGCAACAATTAGTGCTTGCACCTCCTATATGAATCCATTTGCAGCATTACGATATAGCGAAAGACTATTTTTAACCCCCGACGCAAAAACGAAGGGGTGTTATAAGTTTGACGTGTCTGTCTGTTTATTTGTCTGTTTGTCTGTCTGTGTGTGTGTGTCTGTGGCATCGTAGTTCCCGAATGGATGAACCGATTTAAATTTAGTTTTTTTGTCTGAAAGCTGAGTTAGTCGGGAGTGTTCTTAGCCATGTTTCATGAAAATCGGTCCACTATGTCGCGGTCGGGAGTTTTTTCAAAATTTTAATTTTATTGTTAGGTTATTAAATAACAAATCAAGAAAATATTCAATAAAATAATTTGATTTGTTCCCAGTAAGATTGTTATTAATTATTAATCTTATCTGTGTTGGAACGTTTTGATATTTTTATTTTTAAAGACGCTCGAGTCAATCAAAAAACTGCCTTTTTCATTATGGCGCAAAAAAAGTGATACTCAAGATTGCGCCCCAGAGATAAAAAAATAATTTTACATTGCAATAATATTGATGATTAGATTTCCTACCTAAACCTTTGAAATCAGATTTCTTAAGACGATACGATACAGGTCAGTTCTCCATACAAACGCTCTCGACTATTTCCTCCTTGGTTTTTGAAGATAGAGCAATGATTTTTTCGACACAGATTATTATTATTTTTTCTGAGTCGGACCGTTTTGATATTTTTTGCTATTCTTATTTTAAAAGATGCTAGAATGCTAGATCCAATCAAAAATTTCTAAAAACGGCATTTTTCAATATGGCTCGAAAAAGGGATACTCAAGATCGGTAACAATTGTCCAAAAAATCTAAACGGTCCGACACAGATTATTTCATTTTAAATTATTCAGATTCTCAAATTTCGTTCCGTTTAAATAAGTTTTGAAGGAGGAAAAGAGAGCGGAACCTCGATTTCAAAGATTTTTTCGCAATATCTTTTAACTGAGTTGTTCTTAATGGAATTTTTTTTTTTTGATAAATCTAGTTAATAAAACTAGTATATTTAACTAAAATTCCCAAATTGAAAGGGGGACTCCTTTCCATTTTAGCATTTTCGCTCCCGTAGCGTCTTTATGTATTGCAATAATCTAAACATCCAAATTATAGACTAATCAATTATTTTTGTTAGTAATTAAATTCCGTTAGGCCGTTTTCACATTATCCGATCCGATATCGGAGGTCATAAGGATTTCAATGGAAAAAATACAAGATGGCGCCTGTAATGTATGGGATATCAGTCCTACATCCGATATCGGATCGGATAATGTGAAAACGCACTTACGATTCATTAAGTTTTGAAGGAGGAAACAGTCGAGAGCGGAACCTCGATTTTAAAGAATTTTTCGCAATATCTTTTAACTGAGTTGTTCTGGATGGACAATTTTTTTCGATAAATCTAGTTAATAACACTAGTATATTTAACTAAAATTCCCAAATTGAAAGGGCTCCCTTTCCTTTCCATTTTCGCTCCTGTAGCGTCTTAAATACCTAAAAGTACTTAAACACCTAAAAGTACTTAAATACCTAAAAGAACAACCAGCGAATCGTGTCATCAGTCATCAGGTCATCACGCACGCACACAAGGGTAGCTTAGCTAACAACTGCGACACGGCCGGCCGCCGCGGCACATTGCTGTATCGTGCAAATGCCACATTGAGCGGTGTAGGCCGTTTTCACATTATCCGATCCGATATCGGGTGTCGGACCGACATCCTACATCCGATAAACGCTTCCGATAGTGTCGGATGTCGGTCCGATAAAACGCATTGTTCCACATCAATGAAGTATGATTTTGTATCAAAAAATATTTTTAAAAAGTTTTATATTTTATTGTAAAATTAAAATAACGAGCATAAAAATACTCAAGAGCGGCAAGTAAAATAAATACTTATAATTTTACATTTAACTATATCTACTAAAAGATGAAAAAATTAGTATCCGCAATTCGGACCGATGAATTACAATCTTTTTGTTTTCAACAGAAATTCATCATTAAGGTCAGTGTGGGTAAGACCGTCTACCCGGAAAGACCGTCTATTGACAATAACTTTTGTGTTTATATATCTACGCCTCTCACACCTCCGAAGGTATACCAGTTTTTCATCCTTAAGCCATTGGTCTTGAATACATATCCCTAGGACGAACACTAGTCAACAATAAACTTGATTCGTGTTTCGAACTCGAGCATCGAGTTCAACATGGTTCAGCAAAAAATTAAAATAAAATGGAAGCAGTCGGAATATTTGTATATAATGTATGTAACGTAGTCATTTAATAACCGTTCTTTCTGACTAGTACTATTAATCTACTCAAAACGCGTTCAATTTCTTGTTTTATGTTCTGAAATATGTAACTTAGAAATTGTGCCTACTCAGAAAGTCCGGCATAAAAGAGAAAGGCAAGACCGGCATACGATAAACAAGGAGTTGCCAACCTTTTTTAGGCTTTATTGGAAATAAGTCGAGTGTAAACAATATCAATATATAAGTACGTTTTTTGCATATGATAGTTGTACCGTTTTTGATTTTAACTTCGAAATACAGTTTTGGTAATGATTCGTATGGTGTTACTAATATCATTCGAATGTATTAAATAAAAATGACATAGTTGTGAAGAATTATAAGTGGTGAACAGAACTAAGCCTACTTACACTGCATTACTCATCATCATATTTAAGATGGTAGTGTTTGTATAGATTGTGCAACATGCGGCGACAAATATTTCAAAAGAGAGTTATGTATTTTTAGAAATAAAAGTAAGCATTTTGAATCCAATTATTTATTCAAACAGAAAACATAATATTGCGCACCCTTGACAAAACATATTTGATAAAGGTTGTTCGTCAGACGGCAGAAACTGAACCCTGGAGGCACAGAGGGTCATATCGAAACTATGACTAGTGGCACAAACTGTGCACTTCTCAAGCAAAATCATTTCGTCTTCCTCGTCGATATATACGCTGGCGTTAGGAAGTGCATCAAAAAAAGATTTTATCAATACATTCTTCGGAAGATGTATAGACATGTCTTGTATATTGTTTGCTATTATTAATAACTGAAACAAATATTTATGTATTAAGTATACAAATATTTATGTAAATATTTATGTATTAATGACATCTGAATCTCTACTGAGTTTTTGAAGTCGTAATCGAGCAAAATGGGGCAAAGGGTGTTTATTGAATCCTGAACGAAGTAAAGGAATCTCTAATCTCGCTACGCTCGGGATTCAAAATTAGAATCCTGAGCGTAGTGAGGGATTCAAGTATTAACGCTCAAGGTGGAAATAATTTTGCTACCATGTGACATTTACAATTTTTCACGTCACCTATGAGGAAATTACCAAAATATTAATAATGAATATACCTACTGCAAATCAGTAGTATGAACTTAATCTACAACAATTTATAAACGATCATGAAATATAATGTCAAAACTCTTTTCATTGAATTAATATGTTATACTGGCAACATAAAATCCTTGAACAGAAAAGAACCACTCAGCTCCTCCAAGACTCGAGTTTGTAATATTCATACTCCCCGAATTACACACAATGTTTTTCATGACACTTGCAACATAAAAATATGTAAAAAGATAAAAAAATTTAATACGGTACTAGAAATTTCATAACTCCCTTGGGAGAACGATTTTTCTATAACTCACGCTCCGCCTGCGTGTAAAATCACATTTAGTGTGCGAGTGTGATGAAAAAAAACTGTAGTGACTATAGCAAAACCAAGCATTGCTAAGAAATGTTACCAAACTAATTCACGTATCTTAATACCCTATTACGTTTTCTTAATTAACATAGTTTGAAAAACAGATAAGTAGTTGGATTTATATGAGCCTGTAATATCGTGACTAAATTGTATTCGCAGGTGTTCGTTGGAAAAACAGTATTATGCAATATCTGGACCTGAAAAGAAAAGGTTATGAACCCCATCTACGGGACGTATGCCGGTCTTGCCTTATAAATAGAAAAATGCTTATATGTTCAAAATTTCAACGTTATTTTAATAGTTATCTAGCACATTCTGCCCCGTTATTACGTATAATAACAATGATCATGATTTTGGAACCTAGTCTCATATGAAATTACGCGACAACAAGCACTAGACGGTCTTTCTGTGCTCATCGCGGGAGGACGGTCAACCCGCCGAGCCTTAAAAAAAGTGATTTTTATCACTTAAAAGTACCTTACTTCACCAAAATACTGTAAAAGCTTTGTAAAATATAATATTTGCTATCCCATAGGACCATGCGCATAACGCCAGACTGCATTAATTATAGAGTTTTATCCACTCAAACTTTATTTCAAATAAACTATGCCGGTCTTGCCCGCACTGACCTTAACCCTTCAGGTGGCGAAATCCGGGAGCCGACCGCACGTAAAGTGGCAGGTAACCGGGAGCCGGACTTGAAATAAAAAGCTGTTGAGTGGCAAGGATACCGATAAAATGACAGAAAAAGTTTACCCTTGAGTGGCGGGGCCCTCACGGGTGGTCATCGCGAATGTCACTTGTGTTACAAAAATTATAATTTCTCAAAAGGTGTAGGGATGTTGTGCATAAACCATATATCACTGAATTTATTATGAAACGGCTAAAATCATTCCATAGCAAAAAAATACATTCCATTTATGTGAATTTTGCTAGACTCGATCAAATATCAGGTGGCTACGTTTTCCACTTCCATGTATTAAAGTAACTTTATTTAGGAAAACAAACAGTAAATTGTATAAAAAAGTAATTCGGGGACTTAAATATACATTTATTTACACTTATATTCCTTTTTTTAACATATTACAGTACAATTTTTGCAAAAAAGACGGTTTTTAAACACGTGTCTCAAATATGGCAGGCGGTTGGTCCAATCAAATTGGGTCATATTTCAAGCTGTTTTGAAGTTGAGGGTGTTGGACCTTTACTGAATGCCGTCCTTGTTTAGTGACGAATGGTTCGTGCAAGTGTGAGGAAGCTAGATACAGTTTTAGACGGTTTTATTTATATATTTAGGTATATCGTCGCACGGGGTCCGGGAGCCGGTCCCTGCCACTTATCGGCTTGTTTTTCCCAGAGTCCGACTCCCGGCGCCTGCCACTTAACGGAATGTTTTATAAAACGACCGTGCCACTTATCCCCTATGCAACTTGTAGCTCCGCCACCTGAAGGGTTAACAGCAGCTGTTTAATAGACGCCATTTTTGTCACTCACACTACTACAAACGTATACCTACATTATATACGCACACACACAAATATTATCGGCCGACAGCTGGCGGGGGGTCCGGCATGCCAAAAATGTCGGAAGCGTCCTGCCAATATCGGCAGTTCGGTGGTGCCTCGGACAAAAACTGTTCTAGGAGAGTGCCATCTGCATTAAATCCGCAATTTTTGCGTTTTATATCGTTTTTTTTAGTAATAATGATCTATTAAATACATAAATAAAAACCTGGAAGCGCATAAATCTTACATTTTACATCCTTCCTATATCCGATATCGGATCGGATAATGTGAAAACGGCCTAGGGTTGCCAACCGTAGGTAGTATACACAAAGACAGGAAAAATGCTCTGAGGAAAATGATATGATATATAGTACATACATACATACAATCACGCCTGTATCCCATAAAGGGGTAGGCAGAACACATGAAACTACTAAAGCTTCAGTGCAACTCTTGGCAAATAAGGGGTTGAAAGAAAACGAAACTGTGACATTGCAGTGACAGGTTGCCAGCCTCTCGCCTACGCCACAATTTAACCCATATCCCATAGTCGCCTTCTACGACACCCACGGGAAGAAAGGAGATGGTGAAATTCTTAACCCGTCACCACACAGGCCTGATATATAGTATTGTAAGTAATATATTATTTTGGTTCAGCGTACCTACTGTATTTTTAATTTCTGTACCATTTTTTTTGTAGGTACTGTACTGCACACAATTACACCGTCATATTTAAAATAGATACCTAACTTGGATAAGTACTCGACACCGATAGCAATAAGAAGTTGCAGGGCAATCATGGTCGCGCGATAAATGATAAAACATCGGGCCGTCCCTAGTCCCTATCGCACTTACAAATAGTGCGATAGGGACGGCCTGATATTTTTATCATTTATCGCGCGACCATAATTGCCTGCCTGCTGTCTATAAGGCTGTCCTTTCGTCCTTTGTCCACATTAGAGATGGGCCGAATATTCGGTAAATATTCGGTATTCGGCATATTTAGTTAATCTCAGCATCTCCAGAGGTCCGACAGTAGGGTGGAGCGTGCTTGTATGGAGAAAATTAAAAATTAGAAATTCAAAACGGAATAGGTATCGAAAGTTGTGGAAAAAATTTTAGATTATATTTCCGGTGTGAAATTTAAAATTAGGTACTACTTTTAGCCTTCTACCAGCCGTAAAAGAAAAAAAAATAAGGTAAAATTAACAAATAAATTAAATATGTCTGATGTCAATTTTTATTTTTTATTATTAATTTATGATATAAAAAAACCTATTATTTAAGTGAATTTAACCATAATAATGTTTAAATTTATTAAATAATAGTAAATAATAATACTTAAATATTTCATTTTTAACTCAATAATCACGTTATCATGCGAAATACGATAAACGAAGTAACAAGTACAGTATATTTTTTGGGTTGTCTTTTATATGAAAGGACATCTTTAGATATAAATAAAACGCTTTGGGTTTTTGCGTTTTTCTTGATTTTTCCTACTTTTACATGATGACCAAAAGTGACATTTTAGGCGTTAATTGGGCAATTTAAGCATACTTTGTAGCGTTATAACCAAAAATTTTGGTTTTGGGACCAAAATTTATGTTGTATATTATGTTGTTCAATGTGCTATGAGTTTATTTCGATTGATAGCTTTTCTGTCACATGCTTAGAATATTTTTTTAAGTACGAGTTATATATAAATAGGATTTTATGAAAAATTCCAAGTTTACAGTACATTTAGGTCTCAGAAAAAAAAATGTTTTAACGTAAAAAAAAACTGAAATTAAAATCATTTTCGATACGTAAGGTGATGTTTTAATATATAAACGTAAAAAAAATATGTAAAATAAAAAAATATATTTTGCAAAAAAATATTAATATTTTTTTATTAAATTAATGGTAGAGGGCCAAAAGTATATAGCTAGATTTTTTTTATTATTTTTCTCATAATCTACATAAAATTAGGCATTCTTTGAGTGGTATTCAATTGCATATTTCCAAAATTTTTAAATTCGCTCCGCCCTATCCGACAGGTTTTCTAAATATATATTGTATTTTTATTCGAGGTGAGATTTTAAAGACCAGTTCTTCGAAACTTGCTATTGTCATTCTGAAATATTCTTTGAACTTCACTTCACTTGTCTTTAATGCCGCATATTTCCTTTCAAAATGAGTTCCGTCATTATTCATTTTATATATATATATGGGTTGACCCAGCATCTTCTTTTCGTCTCGTTTTTTTTAAGCGCCTCCGTAATACGAGCAAGAGCAGAATGCGCGTAATGGGATCCATGTCTGGATAAAGACTGATCGTGAAGTTCTGCACTGTGTATAGTTATCGAGGCGTGGCAACGCACCGCCAGTTTTGGCGGCGCGGCGACGCGCCGCAAAAATTCTGCGTTGCGGTGCCGCGCCGCGAGTTTTTGCGGTGCGTCGACGCACCGCGAGTTCTTGCGTCGCGGTGCCGCGCTGCAGATTTCCTGCCGCAAAAACTGGCGGCGCGGCAACGCAACGCAGAATTTTCGCGGTGCGTCGCCGCAACGCGCCCATGTGGCCAGGCCCTACGACCTTACACTAAAACTCTTTTCTTTCGTCCCGTGGGGCCCTGGCGTTCTGAGTCTCTTCAACGATTTATCGAAGACTCTAAGAGACGCCACCGGCGACCGACGAGCTGGCGGCTTCCTCGCTCAGCGTATTAACTTGACAATCTAACGAGGAAATGCTGCTAGCGTCTTCGGTACTATACAGGGGCCGTTTTTAGATTTATTTTAGGTGAATTTTAGAGTTATTTAGTTTTTTTTTTAAGTTTAATTAGAATCATTTTAGGTTTTTTTTGACCCTAAAAAGTGACAGCGGATAATTCGAGTGATTGGAGACATTAGTGGAGGCATGACTTTTGAACTAGAGTGCGAGTAGCGATGCATGCGGCCATGTGGATATTCAGGAGGGCGCAGACTTTGCCGGCGCTGCCCGTGCCGCAGTGCCGGTGGACCGAGGTGAGTACGCTTTCATACTACTACCTAACTATAGCCATAAATTAAATATAAGATCATACCATCCCATACATTAAAATGCGACCGCCTGAGAACGCGCATACACTACACCACACATAGATGGCCGGATTTGTATTGTATTTTGAAAATACCCTCTATGTTTATAGTTCTTTCGTTAACTTCACACAAAAAAATGTATTTGTATAGTTTTAAGTTCTCATATAAGCGAAGTGTAAATTCTTATACTCGATGGCGAATCTTGACCGTCACGGAATATACTTTTCTATGGAGTAACCCCAAACTCTTAATTAGTAGAACCAAAAATGACAGACACAGTTTCCGTGAAGTTTGCTCTAAGTGCGTTTTCACATTATTCGATCCGATATCGGATGTCGGACCGATATCCCATCACATTTAATACGCCTATATGATAAACAACAGAATTGTAGTTATTTGTTCTATTCTCCATACAGATAAAAACAACCTTGAAGATCAAAACTCGGTGCCCACGTTCTCACGTTTATAAAGATGGTGTAGGTCTAGATCTCGTGGTAAGATAAATGAAAACTAGTGAAATACACCGCCATCTATCGAGGTCGTAGTGAAACGGGCACCGCCGCGCAACCGACCATAACTTAGTTTCGCACTATTCAACGAGGTGGCGCCACTCAAAGTGTGGGCGAGCTTTTAAGCTGATTGGCCGAGAACACAGACCACCTCAATAGACGGTGCATACCAAATCATTCAAATCAAAGTCACCACACATAATGTGTTTTCCCGTACTATCGAATACAAATATAAAACAGGCACTATTACACGTCAACATAGATATACAAACAATTATAAAAATAAAAACACTCAAAGCAGAATAATGACAAATTCATTAAGAATGATGATTATTAATGAATCAAATACAACTGTTTACGCCTTATGTAGGTATTAGCGCCTAGAACGCCGTTCCAATTTGCTATTGAATTAATAATCTTCAATTTGTAAATTACAGTTTCAATTGTAGGACAGATCCGGATTATCTGAAACAAGGCGTTTAAGGGGTTAAGTGGATATGCTGATTTTTCTTCCTGTATAGGTATAATTCTACGAAAGTTGATTGCAACTTCGTCCACCACATGTTAATTTTATAAATATTGAAATCCCATCCTGTTTCTCGGTTGCCCTGAAAATCAGCGCCGTGGCTAATTGTTGTTAATTATAAATTAGTCATTGCCATATTATGTTGAGTGGCATCACTTTTGGTGACTTTAGTTTAAGATGTATATAGATTCCTTGTTTTTTACTTGTATATTTTCACCTGCCTGTGTGGTGACAGGTTAAGAATTTCACCACTCCCTTTCTTCCCGTGGGTGTTGTAGAAGTCGACTGTGGGATATGGGTTAAATTGTGGCGTAGGCGAGAGGCTGGCAACCTGTCACTGCAATGTCACAGTTTCGTTTTTTCAACCCCTTATTTGCCAAGAGTGGTACTGTAACTTTAGCATTTTCTTTGTATGTAGGTATGTTGTATGTATGTATATTTTCAGCAATTTGTATGTATATTATTCTAATATTATGGGAAATATTTTAAATTTGACGTATTTGATTTTCTTGAATTTTCGATTATTGGCAGTATTAGAATACCTATAGTAAGAATACCTTTTAAAAAGCTGTACCTATGACTGCCATTTTTAGATCATCATTCTTATAATCATCAAAAAATTCTTAACTTTCGGAATCGCCTGATATATACACACAGCCACAAGATAAGAGGGATTGTATATAAGTGGTTTGCAGACCTTTAAAGCGCATCTTTTAGATTTGTTTTATGCGATATGGGCAATGAACAGACAGTTCGCCTGATGGTAAGCGATCGATGCCGGCCACGAACACCCGAAACAGAAGGTTTGTAGGTGCGTTGCCGGCCTTTAAGATTGTTATAATATCCCCTGTATCCGAATACGCTCCCAGTAATGTTATTTGAAGGAGTTATGAAGTTGACGCGGCGCCGAGCTCCCGGGGACTTTAAATGAGTTTTCGCGTTACAGCGTTTGTATTGGTTAGTTTTTAATAGTTTTTAAATTAAACAAGGGCCCAGCGTGAATAATAAAACACTGCCTTAGATTTTGAACAGAACGTTTATATGAATTATAACCTGATTTTGTTAGTTTGTGCGATAACTGCAAGAGGGCAAAGTTGCAATGTAACCGCATGTGCCAATATTATTTATAGCCGAGCAAAAGATTCCAATATTCAGAATGCGGTATCATGCGGGTTTCAAGACACGTACGTAGGGTAAATCATTTGCTACCGAGTTTTCACTCACATCATTTTTCACTGCACCAACACAAGGAAAATATTAACTATAAACATCAAACTAAATCAAATCCATACTAATATTATAAATGGGAAATTGTGTGTGTCTGTTTGTTCGTCCGTCTTTCACAGCAAAACAAAGCGACTAATGGTCGTGATTTTTAAGTGGATATAGTTGAAGGGATGGAAAGTGACATAGGTTACTTTTTGTCTCTTTCTAACGCGAGTGAAGCCGCGGGCAAAAGCTAGTTCATAACATTTTTTAACATTCATGATTCAAAATCATAAACGTAATTTCTAACAGTTATCTTTGGGCATTAAGTTAAAATTTGTATGAAATTACTTTGCACACTTGTGGTAAAATATGCAACGGGGTCAATCCGCGACAAGAGTAACATGAGTCACGATTTTAATGGCATGTTCCCTTTATTCACGACGCAGGTTCAAGTGATAATCTATCTCTAAATAAGTGTTACGCCGTGGCTTGCGTGGGCGACGGTCGCGCGATGGTCGCGCGACGGCGATACGACGCATACGAAATCAAACCTTATCGATATGGAAGTATGAGACGCGACGGCGACGGTCGCGCGACCGTCGCCCACGCAAGACACGGCGTTCTGTACTTCCCGATATACGCATATATTTTTTAATATGCAGCTCTAGTTCAAATAAACACGCAATGAAGTCACGTTACTTTACTTTACACCCAACTTTGTCTGTTGTCTGTCTGTTCTTTCTTACGCCGTGGCTTGCGTGGGCGACGGTCGCGCGATGGTCGCGCGACAGCGATGCGACGCATACGAAATCAAACCTTATCGATATGGAAGTAGACGATGCGATGAGACGCGACGGCGACGGTCGCGCGACCGTCGCCCACGCAAGACACGGCGTTAATACTTTGTAAATAAACAAAACATTACTCTTTATTAATAACGTAAAATAATTATTAGGTACTTAATTACTTATCAATTAGTGACGGATAAACGACATTAATTAAATTACCTAAATTTGTATATTTCCCCGAAAATTTATTTTAAAAGGTTTCTCTTCTTCGTTTCCTAATTGATTCCTGGAATCATACTTTCATAATCACATGTGGGATGTCTAATTATAGCGTTTCATCTTAGATATAATTACATAAAACACTAATACCAACTAATACTATACATACTAATAATAATAAACATTAGAGATTGGTATTTGTAGTCTGAAAGAAACTTCAACTTTTAACTTTAAATAAGTCAAATGGAAATTGAGTTTAATTTAAGGTAATTACTTAGAAATTGAGTCATATATTTTAGGGTCAAAATAGCACGTTTCTCAATCTTCCGCACATTTATACTTAATATTAAAGAGGATCGAGTATAAAGAAAATCACTGAAAGAAAAATGTGTAGTCACAGCCACAGTCACAGCGCATAGACTGCCATCTCTCGGCCCAGTATTAATAACCACAAGATTCAAATTTTGAAAAAAATCCCCGACCCCGACATAGTGGACCGAATCTAAATAGGTTCATCCGTTCGGAAACTACGATGCCACAGACAGACACACACACAAACAGACAGACAGACAGACACGTCAAACTTATAAACGGGGTGTTATTTTTTGCGTCGGGGGTTTAAAACTGAATTAAAGTTTGGACAATTATATACGCCCATAATGTTAACATGATGTGTGTCAAAATTGTCAAATACATTAGCGCCATCTAGCCGAGAATCAACTAAAGATGTAGCGCCATCTATAGATGACCATACATTTTTCTTGATGCTTCCGAGCGTACCTGGTCTACCTGAGGTACGTTATTTTTCTTAGACTATCTGTCTACACGGAGTAATATTCATATTCATATTCAATATAGGTATGTCTTTGATAGTACCTGAAAACCTTGCAATTGTCAAGAGTGAGTGTATATGTGATTTTGACTCTCATTTTTAGGGTTCCGTAGACAACTAGGATCCCTTATAGTTTCGCCATGACTGTTTGTCCGTCCGTCCGTCCGTCCGCGGATAATCTCAGTAACCGTTAGCACTAGAAAGCTGAAATTTGGTTCCAATATGTATATCAATCACGCCAACAAAGTGCAAAAATAAAAAATGAAAAAAAAATGTTTTATTAGGGTACCCCCCCTATATGTAAAGTGGGGGCTGATATTTTTTTTCATTCCAACCCCAACGTGTGATATATTGTTGGATAGGTATTTAAAAATGAATAAGGGTTTACTAAGATCGTTTTTTGATAATATTAATATTTTCGGAAATAATCGCTCCTAAAGGAAAAAAAAGTGCGTCCCCCCCTCTAACTTTTGAACCATATGTTTAAAAAATATGAAAAAAATCACAAAGGTAGAACTTTATAAAGACTTTCTAGGAAAATTATTTTAAACTTGATAGGTTCAGTAGTTTTTGAGAAAAATACGGAAAACTACGGAACCCTACACTGAGCGTGGCCCGACACGCTTTTGGCCGGTTTTGACCTTAGTGTTGCTTTGATGGCATACGTCTTATTAGCAACGTACCCTCAGCAAATCAATATCATTTGATATCACATACAAAAAACTGTCTAGCACCCAATTTTGTGAGCCAATTATTCAGAGGACCGTCGCCTTAAGGGGCACATCAGATCACGTACTAAGTTTGTTATTGTGTGATCAAATATCTCAAAACTCCGCTCCGATCGTAATAGACCCATCCTTTTCTAATAACCATTACTTCTTAAGAGTCGTATCTCTTTCCACGACTGCTTCTTTATATTATAATCAACTCTGTTTTGAAGTAGTTAAGAGTTCTTTTATAAAGGTGGTTATAGGTTGAATACGAGATGTGAAGGAATTTTATTGCAGAGTCAGCATAAGACGAATGAGTTATTAGGTTTTGCACACTGGTCTGATCCGCGTACCGCTGCGGTGTGCGAATGAAAGAAAAAGTTACGTGTTTTTTTGTGGCTACTACACTTTTTAGGCAATATTTTACAAAATATTCTAGTTCCTTAGTGCTCCTTTAAATATCCTTATAATATAAGTCAAAAAGTGACAAATTGGTAACACTTAAAATTAGGTTTCACGAAAAAATATGAAGAACATTTAATATTAAAAATGTAAAAAAGTTGGACATTATTTTAAATAAATAAATAAATAAATATTGAGGCCACCTTACACAGATCAACTTAGCCCCAAACCTAGTATTATTTTTTGATCTGTGCCCAAACTACCCATACAACCATTTCAGTCGCAAAATCTTCAAATCAGTAACTAACTGTCAAATGTGACATAACGCGTGGTAACGTCGTGCGAACAATGCGACCGTATTGATACAATAACAAAATGTAGTCGTCGTGTGCACTCGTTACGGTAACAAAATGTGTACGAATTTGTGGCTGTCAATGTCACTGTCAGAATGACTTTTAACGACACTTTATTAGTCGACGTTTGCACACATTACGGTAACAACATGTGGACGAATTTGGGGCTGTCATTGTCACTGTCAGAACGGTTTCTGACAGTGACATTGACAGAATTTGTACACACATGTGTAGGTCTGATTACCGAACTGCTCCTAAACCACTGTATCCGCAAATGACAATCTGAAATACGAAGGTTTCTCAAACTGTCTTGTGAAGTTGTGGACTGGTTGCTTTGAATCATTTAAATATGAGCGAATTAAATAATAATAAACGACGACGACCATTTAAGCACTCTTCGACATTTTATAGAAATGTGGGAAAGTTAAGAAAAGTGCAGAATGATAATACAAATAGATAAGCACTTTATAGTTACTTAATGTATTAAATATATAATTTTTAATTCTTATTGATAAAAATGAAGTGTAGTGTTGCTTTACACAATAAAAGTAGGAACCAAATGAAATAGAGTATTTACTGTGATATTAATAGAATTTCTGTTGCGCAATGATAGTTTTTTTCAGTACAGATGCTGCTTTTTTAACGCAGTAGTGCGAGCAAATCAAGCAATGATTCATTTCTTGTCTGGTCGAAACTCTTAGCTTAGATTTAGGTACTGAAAATCGTCGTACGATACACGTGCGAAAAGGACATTCACAACTCGTGTCGAAGTAAAACACTCCCTTCGTTCGTGTATTAATTTATCGCTACTCGTATCGATTTTCCTCTTTTCCGCACTCGTATCTACAAGTATTTTGTTTGGGTTACAAAAAAAACACATTATTTACTCTCTACTACGTTTTATTTATGTCTCTTTAACATTACAAATTTGTAGACACTTATCTATACAAAAATCTTGACAAAAGAAGTACAGATCGCTGAAATTAATGTTGATAGTAATATTAATGACGACTACTTCAACAAGTGTCAATTGTGAAATGCCGCAAAATACTAGTTGCTCTATAGAAGACCATAATAATATGATCCCCGATCCTTTACAACCCAGCAGCTCGGTACGCACGTTACAATTTTTTTTTAATCTTCTTTAGAGAGGGCAACTGAGTACGACGGCATATTTAATTGTTTATAAAGTTTGAGGATACCTGGAAAAAATTATTAATAAATATTCACTGCTTTCGGTCACGCGTGTACGCTGCGACAATTTTGCGACCGTTTGTCGACCGTTTGGTGACCGTTTGGCGACTGTTTTTTACATGGAATATTACCGTCTTAATCCATATTTTAACAACTTTATTGGTTTTCTAGGCATTATTTTTATTATTTCAGTATAGTATATGCACCGGAGCACTAAAACTTCACCAATCAATATACATAACACGCAAACACCGAGTAGTCAATAATATTATTACTGGTTAAACTGAGGTAAATCGATGGCGCGTTGATAAATTTAGACTTATTTTATGAAATCACTCGAGCAATTTAATTGGCCATGGTAATTAGCCCACATTATATTACAAATGCAAACAATATTTATCTTTAACAAATTCTTACGCCATTACATTTTAATGTCAAATGATTTTATTTCTTTTTTACTTTGACGTCTCTGACAGTCGCCATTTGAAAAGAATGAAATGAACGAATGATTTTGGGAAAGTAGTCGCCAAACGGTAACAATGTGTGCACGCGTAGTGCACACTTCTGTCACTTCTGTGACCATTTGTGACTGTTACCAATCGTCCCCATTTGGGTCGCCGCGACTAAACGTCGACCGTACTGCGACTAAGCATTGAGACCCGAAGACCTGTGTGTACACAAAATAGGAGGATTTGCGTAGGAACGGCGACCGATTATGGTTATATGGGTAAGCAAAGCTTGTACCATTGTACTATGGGTGCTAATGCTAAGCGACGATATACATACTTAAATAGATAAATACATACTACATACATAGAAAACATCCATGACTCAGGAACAAACATCTGTGCTCATCACACAAATAAATGCCCTGACCGGGATTCGAACCCAGGACCGCGGCTTAGCAGGCAGGGTCACTACCGACTGAGCCAGACCGGCTGTCAAATTTTAAAAACATTTACTTTTTTTTTTTCTCCAGTTACCTATGCTTGGTTATAATATTCCTTGAATATTCCCAATAAATCTGTGAACCGTGTATTTATTAATAGAGGTATCTATTCTGAAAAGTTTTATTTAAAGCAATAAGACAGCATACCTAAAAACTAATTTAAGAGATCAGTCTACATAGGAACGGCCTACCCGCAGCGTCGTGCGGGCCGCAGCTAATGTGAACACGCCCTTAAGTTTACATGTACCACAAAGTTTACTGTCCCCGAGTTTATTTCGCTGACTGTACCCGCATTCCTTCACGGTTCTCATTCGTTTGTCTTGTGCGTTTATATTTCTAATAGCTTTTGCCCGCAGCTTCGCTCGCGTTAGAAAGAGACAAACAGTAGCCTATGTCACTCTCCGTCCCTTCAACTATGTCCACTTAAAAAATCACGACAATTCGTAGCTCCGTTTTGCCGTGAAGGACAGACAAACAAACAGACACACACACTTTCCCATTTATGTAATACTAGCTTTTGCCCGCGGCTTCGCTCACGTTAGAAAGATACAAAGTGTAGCCTATGTCACTTTCCATCCCTTCAATTATCTCCACTTAAAAAATCACGTCAATTCGTCGCTCCGTTTTGTCTGTTTGTTTGTCCGTCTTTCACGGCAAAGCAGAGCGACGAATTGACGTGATTTTTTAATAATAATATAATAATATATCTGATCTTGAACACGGCGCGGATAGTCCGACGGTTCCTCTCTCTGCGGCCCTAACCACCGGCAGCTTGGGCCCTGCCCCGCTGCTGGCGTCAGCGTCACCCTAGGTTAGGTTTTTTATAATATGTTTATATGTTTTTATATTTTAGTTTTATATACATATTGTAAAATACCTAGCCTAAGAAAGAAAATAAATACTGAAAATAATATAATATATAATATACAGGGCCCGTAACTTTCAAGCCGATGACATAAATTTGACGTCACGCTGCATATAGGATGATTCAAGAGTTTTATTTAATAATTAATCATTATTCATAAATTATTTTAATCATGACTTCAAAACTAATCTATTCATATGTGACATAATTAATACCTACTTGATACTTGAAAAGTAAATTAAATTATTTGTTTATTTTTTATACATACATTTTATTAAACAATTTTGTTACCATATTTCAATAAATTATAAAAACAAAACAAATTGTTTCCTTTTCGTTTCACGTATCGAGTAGGTATTTATTATTCCACGTATGAATAGCTTACTTATGAAGTCATTTGTAATCGATTAAATTGATTAATGAATAATGATTAATTATTACAATAGAACTAATTGAATCATCCTATATGTAGCGTGACGTCAAATTGATGTCATCGGCATGAAAGTTACGGGCCCTGATAATATAATATATCATATATATAGTACTAGCTATTGCCCGCGATTTCGCTCGCAAGAGACAAAAAGTAATAGCCTATGTCACTCTCCATCCCTTCATCTATCTCCATTTAAAAAGTCACGTCAATTTGTCGCTCCGTTTTGCCGTGAAGGACAGACACACACTTTTTCCCATTTATAATATTAGTATGGTTTGAAATTTGGAAGTTAGCCTACTTTTTATATGAAAGTGCGAATTTTGTATGGTTGTGGTTATTTCAAGATTTTCAAGGTCTTCTTCGTTGGGGAATTTTTATGAATATTTGCTTTGAAAGAAGTCGGATGAACAAAATAAAAGGAAAATCATATTCTCTAATGTCATGTGTTTGACGAACGGTCTGGCCTAGCGCGTAGTGACCCTGCCTGCTACGCCGGTCCCGGGTTTGAATCCCGGTAAGGGCATTTATTTGTGAGATGAACGCAGATATTTGTTCCTGAGTCATGGATGTTTTCTATGTATATAAGTATTTGTATATTATAATATTTATTTATTTATTTTACATATCAAATGAAAGAGCATTTTATAAGCATTTGAAGTATATTTTTTTATTTTTTTTATTTTTGTAATTTAGAAGTAATTTAAGAAAATACGCAAAAAATGACCATCCCCCCCCTTATCTCCGAAATTACATAGCGTTAAATTTTCAAAAAAATACACGAGATAGCCCTCTACCTGTAGATTACAGGAAAACCTATTAGAAATCTACAGTCAAGCGTAAGTCGGACTTAAGAGAAAAAAACTCAGATTACGAATTTCACTCACTGCCGCTGCAAGTAGTTACTAAACGTCTTAAAATGTTGTAATCGCGTTGGACAGGTATAAAGAAATTAATTTCTGTTTCGTTTGTTATAGAAATTGTTAAAAAAAAAAATCATTTTCCAAAATGACTTAAGTTCCTACTAAAAAAGAGGCACTTAAGACCGTTTAGAACTTCACTGACCATAACATTGCCCACATAGGTCCAAAAAAGGTGTATATATACGAAAACAAAAAAATTGTGCCATCGACAACCAAAATCAGAAGTCCATTTTGCTCTATCTCTTATCGTTTCCGAAATATACGCGAAATCTAAGTACGAAATTTAGTGTACAGTCAGCAGCAGAAGTAGCGTAGCGGGCAAGGTGTTCAAAATGAACTTGACACGATCTTATTTTTAAGACAATAAGAGCATGTCAAGTTCATTTTGAACACCTTGCCCGCTACGCTACTTCTGCTGCTGACTGTACGTTGCCATTACATTTCGTCAGGCGCTCATGACCTGTTTGTATGGAAATGTCGAAATCCGACTCGCACTTGACCAATTTTCATAGAAAGTTGTGTTTTATTATAGTTTTGAAGGAAGTTTCTTGTTTTTAACCACCAACGCAAAAACGACGGAGTGTTTTATAATAATTTAAGGTTTGACGCTTGACATGTCTGTCTGTGGCATCATAGCTCCCGAACGAATCAATCGATTTTGACTTTGTTTTTAATGTTTAAGGTGAATTCGTCGACAGTTTTTTTTGTACCACGTAGGTGGGAAACAGGCATACGGTCTGCCTGATGGAAAGCGGTCACTGTAACCTATGGACGCCTGCCACTCAAGGAGTGGCACATGTGCGTTGCCGACTCATTAGAAACTTGTACAAACCTGTACTTAGAAGGGGCCTGGGTGCCGACGACTCAAAGGACAATCTATTGTCCTAATTAGTTCCGTAGGTCCTCCCTGGTTGAGCTCTGGCTGCCTTAGGTACTCACCGGCAGGAACACAACAATGAGTAAGGTCTAGTCCTATTTGACCGCAGTCTTTTGTAAAGCGGAGGTACTTCCCCAGTTAGACTCTGCTCTACCTTAGATTATATTCAATTTAGTATTAGAGTTATCAGTCAAGATATTCAAATGCAGCGTCATCTATTATTAGTTTCGACAACTTTTCATGTAACTTTCCATGCCTAAAGATTCACACAAGTCTCAAGTCGCGTAAATTACTTAGTAAATTTTGCCGAGAGATGGCGCTAAATACAATAATGCTCATTAGAGTACCTATTATACTTCTAGCCAAAGACATTATATAACTCGCCGTCGCGTCTCATCGCATCGTCTACTTCCATATCGATAAGGTTTGATTTCGTATGCATCGCATCACCGTCGCGCGACCATCGCGCAACCGTCGCCCACGCAAGCCACGGCGTCAATGGTTCGCATGGAATGACTTAGCTTTAAATCTCAAAAAGCCGCCGGCCGGGCCGCATGACCACGCCGTTGATAGTTCATATTAATGGGAAAATACTTGAATAGTGTGGAGCGTTAACAGAGCATTAGTATGAATGTATAGTCCCGTCTGGCAGAAAGCATGAAACTTGGCATGTATATAGCTTATAGAGTTATAAGACAAAATTGAAGTAGAAACACGCCGAGGTGTCAATGTTTCCCCTCCTTCTCCCCACTTTTGTATGCCTGTTTTCAGTTTTTTTATATTTCCATGAAAACCGTAAAAGCTACAACAATAACGTCTAATAGAAGTATATTCTGTATAAAATTCTCTACAATATTGTCTTTGGAAGTATATAGCTAGAACTTATAATTTTCAAACTATGCTCATTTTCCCTTTGCCATATTCGTGTCACCAATGACCAGTAGGATAAGTAAGGTCAGCGACTTTGCACTTTTGCCTGTGGCGATGCTGCTTGGCAAAATTGTTCCTTGGGTCAAACTGATCCGATTTATCCCAATAGTCATGAAATCGCACGTGACTACTCCCTACAAAGAGAAGGGTAAGGGGCCGGTTCCCTCGATGAAATCTATGCAATACTTCTTCTTGCTCATAGTGTGATGGACCCTGCCGTCTATAATAAATTGCCGCAATATGTGGTTGAAGTACCTAGAGTGTCGAACTTTAAGTATTGCTTAAAAAATTGGCTGGTCGAGCACCCGTTCTACACTTATGACAATTTTTTTATTACCTAATTAGAAAAATATTTTTGTTAATTTTTTATGTGAATATTGCATTGAGGTATATGTACTACGTAGTACATATACCTCAATGGAATATTGCCTAACTTTTTGTAATTTCAATCTTCGGTCTATTTATTTTCTAAGTATTATTGTTGTATGAATATTATTTTTTTAAATCAAATCTTGACGTGTAAAATGGCGTTACAAATAAATGAGTATGAGTAGTATTAGATTATTTTGACCATTAAAAGTTTGTACTAGGCTTGTGCCGTTTCGTTCGTTGATCGGAGCGCTCCGATCTCGTTCAATCGCTCCCATGAACTAGTTCGCTCTTTTAGGTCTTTTGCTCATTTAGTTCAGCCAGACCAGCGACCACTGCGGTCGGAAAGATCAGAACGAATGGGACCGAATAGTGTCAAAATTATACAAATAGTCCACAGATAGTAACATTCCGGGCCGAAAGGTTGTAAGTAACCGAAGTTTAATATGAAAACTTGACTTTTTTTGTTGCTCTGCTAAGTAGCTCTCGCTCTCGGTCGGCGCAGTCACACATTCGTTCT
The DNA here is from genome assembly GCF_023078275.1 of Leguminivora glycinivorella. Classification (NCBI taxonomy): domain Eukaryota; kingdom Metazoa; phylum Arthropoda; class Insecta; order Lepidoptera; family Tortricidae; genus Leguminivora; species Leguminivora glycinivorella. The sequence goes on from NC_062998.1 coordinate 54,944,837, forward strand.
CGATCGTTAGAAGTTGCACTTCAAAAAATGTTTATCTAATATTTTGGTCGGTTATTTTTTTTTATACTACGTCGGTGGCAAACAAGCATACGGTCTGCCTGATGAAAAGTGGTCACCGTAACCTATGGACGCCTGCAACTCAAGGAGTGTCACATGCGCGTTGCTAAACCATTAGAAACTTGTACTCTCATTTTTGCTGTTTAGTACACAAGTTACAAGGAGGGTTCGGTTTGCCTGAACGACTCAAAAGACTAAATTTATTTTTAATCGGTATAGTCTCATCAGAAGTAATTTTCAAACAGTCAGTCTATTAACCCATTTGCTGGCAGTACGTCGACAGCCGAACCACTGCCGTAGAAAAGACATACCCGTATATAAATTCTCAGTGACAGTACGTCGACAGTTAATATTTGACATTGTAACACATGTAAAGCTAACAATATGGGCCAAATTGTCAAAACTGAGATTCAAAAGTTTGAAGGTTGTGTCGAGAGAAGGCAGTCTATGCACTGTGATTACACATTTTTGACAGTAACTCTGTATAATACTTGATCCTCTTTGGCTCGTGATAAATTATAAAGTGATCTCACCGTAGTAAAATACTTTCAAACAAATATTCGTTAGCCTAAGCTTTGACTACCGTGACCCTTTCCCAAACACCAAAGTTTACCCGAAATTATTTAATTAATAACTAATTACTTCGCCGGTTTACCGATAACCAAGGACAATATAATAGCGGGATAGACAACACCCATACAAAAAAGCGTACCCCTGAAATGTATGGGCTTAAAACTAGATGGCGTTGTTTCGCAGCCTGGAAGTGGCCAAAATCGTATTTTTTCCCAAATATTTTTGCGTGTTTTTAATTTGTATAAGTGACATGCCATGCTTCTTTATTTTAATCCCATGATGTCACGTCAATACACGTTATGAAAAAAAAAATTGTAGGCATCATCAGTGTAGTTATGATGGTGTTTAATAGGTGGCGCTAAATATCGAGGTACGATTCTTACAACTAGTAGGTATGAAGATTGTAAATCCTATAAAAATTGTCCTTGCCCATAAGACTAAATTCATTCTTAATATAGCAACTAATTTACCAATTACGACCTTATTTCTGTAACTGCCACGTACTTTTTCAAATAAACTGTTTTCGTGTTCCATTTAGCATTCTTATTTCAAAATGACGTAACGGACAGGCGCGAACAAAATGATTATTTGCTATTGAAATTTGAGTTTTATTGTTTTGACAGCAGGATGGGTTTTCTCTTATAATTTGTGGTGTTTCATGGTTATCTTATTATTTCAGTTCTGATTCGTTGACTTATTATAAAGCGTGTTCATGAAACGAAGTAACTCTAATTATAGAACATACTATATATGTTATAAATACTATAAAATACATTATTAATCGGGAACTTGACTGTAGTAAAAATTAGTACATTGTGCAACAAGGGGAGGAAGTTGAATATTACTAACGAGAGTAAGTTAAATCGCGACGGCTTGCCGGAGCGATTTAAAGACTCGAGTTAGTAATATTCATACTCCCCGAGTTACACACAATGTTTTTCATCACATTTGAGAGAAAAATACAGAGGAAACAGTCATAAGGCAAAACCTTCAACCGGCGGCGTTGCGACTTGCGACCAGTAGTGTATCTTGATGTACATCAGATTATTCATATTAAATCCATTGTTTTTGGTAACAAACACTTTTTGAACGAAAACGAACACGAAAATACTGCATATAAATTAAATGCAACGTTCATAAAAGCATATAAATCATAATAATTGAACTAAAATTGTACTTATTTTTATGTTGTACTCTCCGTTGCTAGGCAACGGTGGGTGCCTCGCGTACGCCCGCGGTCAAGCGTGAGTAGAGAGTAATTGTCTGATTGTAAATTATAACAATTTATCTGAGTCAAATTTTACGAAATAAATGCAAAACATACTGAAATAATTGTAAAACATAAATAAAATGCATTTTTCATACCGTATAATATATTTTATAGCTTAATAGTCAAATTTTTGTTGTGCAATAAAAATCCTTGGCAGATTGAAACATCCTTTGCCTGAAGTATTGTACGGATTGTATTAATTTTTAAAACTAAATCCATTATTCCCTTGGGAATAAAATAGTACATTATGCTTCAGTACACGTAGACGTAATGATACCTTTAAACAGCAAATGTGATGAAAAAAATATTTTGTACCATGCACGAACTAAGCATCAGATAATAAAAAAAAAACATGGACAGAAGTTATTTTTAAATCCAATTTCTATTTAATAAGTCTGGTAGAAATATATAAAGTAACTCAGTTGACCATGACGTTACTCAATTCGATTTCATATAAATTCAATACATATTAGCAAGTCGTTCGAATTCGTTTTGACAGTTCTTAAAAAGAAGCTGATTCGACTAGGAGGCAAGTAGCCTATAGTTGTAAAAATCATGAGGATACAAATCAGAAAATACTTATACAATGTATAAAATGAAGAACCTACATATCTAATATTGTCTTCGGTTACCGCGATAGTTACTCATGAAATAAAACTATGGAAACGGATTAAATCGCGTATAATGAATTTAAAATACATCCCGACGTTTCGAACTCTTTACAGCGTTCGTGGTCAACGGGTGACTGAGGAAAAATTAAAATGTGCAAAAGCTACCCACTTACAAGAAATATTAACGAACCATGACCACAAATAATCTAGATTTCTAAGGCAGGTTCACACACTATTAATAAAGCTAGTTATACAATATTCAAAAAATTTTTAGCGAGAACCAGAGGCTTGTCAAACTTTATAGCATGATTGACTTTATCCATGACATGTTCAGAGACTGCATGAGACTTTATCCTTTGCCGAGACTGCAGACCTTTGCTTGACATCCGCTATGTGTCCGCATTTCCACACGGGTGAAGGAACACATAGCGGATGTCAAGCACCGTCGGCAAAGGTCTGCAGTCTCTGAACATGTCATGGATAAAGTCAATCATGCTATAAAGTTTGACAAGCCTCTGGTTCTCGCTAAGGAGAAGCGATATATACCCAGAATGTTGCGCGAGGCCATTGAGATCAAGAAATATCCAAACTTTAATAGAGAGGATGGCTTTACTTTACCACCGGCTTGGGATCCAGTAGTACATCTGATAATGGAACAAGCACGACGAAGGCTGTGAGGCATTTGTGTTGTATGGTGTTGGACATTTGCAGTTTGTTTCTTTGTCAATTTTGTGTAGATTAATTGGTTAATTATTTTTAACAGAGTAATGGTAAAAATTTTTTGAATATTGTATAACTAGCTTTATTAATAGTGTGTGAACCTGCCTTAGAAATCTAGATTATTTGTGGTCATGGTTCGTTAATATTTCTTGTAAGTGGGTAGCTTTTGCACATTTTAATTTTTCCTCAGTCACCCGTTGACCACGAACGCTGTAAAGAGTTCGAAACGTCGGGATGTATTTTAAATTCATTATACGCGATTTAATCCGTTTCCATAGTTTTATTTCATAACCTACATATCTATTTTAAATTTTGTTTAGATACTAGACTTTTAATATTCATACAAGGAATTTAAAATAATATCAAGGACGATATATACCACGAAGCCCATACAAAAAAGTGTACCCCTGTAATGTGCGATGGCGCTATTTCACAACCTGGAAGTGGCAAAAATCATATTTTCCCCAAATATTTTTTGCATGTTTTTGTGTTTTATAAGAACAAATGACATGCTTCTTTATTTTAATATCATGATATCACGTCAATGCACATTTTGAAAAATTAAATTTGTAGTCATCAGAGTAGTTACGATAGTATTTAATAGGTGGCGCTAAAAAATTGAGGTATGATTCTGAGTACGAAGATTGACTGAGTATGATAATCCTGTATAAATCACCTTGATAATATTAAAAAGACTATTAGTTTCTCTACACGAAGACGTAGAGGTCACTAACCCAACCCTATCTCGAAAACAAACGCGCTCCCATTTGTCATTTGTTCACATTCTCTATTCAAATGTGTTCACATTAAGAACAACATATTTCCCCGACACTTCCATTTCGTTACCGTAAACTTTGAATTACTTTCGTAAACATGAAAAAAAAAATATAAAAAATACCGTATCACTCTAAAATAAACTATATTTTTTAAAAAGCACAGAGTAGAAATACATATATTGAATAAAATTATGTTTTTCTATTATTTTTCTCAATGGAAAATAGTCTTTGTAGCTTAAAAGTAAGAGTAGATATTCGCAGGAGTCGTTCGGAGTAGATCCGCGGAAGCGTAGCACCAAGCGTCGTAGCGAGTCTCGTAGCACTAGTAGACGTCATGTAGCCGAGAGCGCTACGCGTTCCGACCGCGCGCGTCAAAACTTTAACACAATCGCATTAATAAATTAAAATCGCATTAACAATTAAAAAAATAAATAACATTAATTAGTTGCGATGGGTTCGTTTAGCCAGAACAAGCGTTTGAGGAACTTGCATAATTTGAAAAGTGGCGCGATTAAGCTGCCGCGCCACTGGTCGAAGATGCTAGGGCTGGGCAATCTGGACAGAGTGTCGGCGGAGGAGATATTGCAAGTAAGTGAGGCTTAGGTAAATATTTGAATATGTATTTATTTATAAAAAAAGAGTTTTTAATGTGGAAAAATAATGTTATTTTTGAATTTGTAGGTATGTGTAAGTACGTGAAAAACGATCGGTGGTTTTTATTTCGAAAATATACAGGGTATGTATAATATTTAAAAAAATTAGGTGCATACTGCCAGCCAGTAAGTTTAAAATTTTAATGAAGTGTTTTAAAATTAAGTCAGAAACAAGTGTTTATTAAATTAAAATTAATATAAAATCTCTGCTATACAGAAAATCCGAAAAAAAAATGAATTCATAATTTGGGTTACTATGACTGACTTCGATTTTTAAACTATTTAAATATCCCAATTTAACATTTACGGAATATATACGTATTTATCAGTTTTCGTTACCATTAATAATGCAATGAACATCATCCGTTTCGTTATGAGAGATAAATAATTATTCAAGGGGCTAACTAAATTATTAAATCCATCAATATTTGAAACATTTATGATTCAAAATCATAATTTAAACGCCAATTCTTCGAGCCAGCTGAATCAAGTTAATTTAATACCTGTACGATTTTTTTTGCACTCTTGTGGATAAAATGCAACTTTGTCATTTGTTTTTGAAGTATCAAAAGAGCCATTACTCGCTGGGGTGGGGTAGGAACTTGTTGGATTTTCGGCATTTTCAGAATTCGGGACCCCCCAATAAGTACCATTGTTGTTAACAAAAATTAACTCACTGTCAAGTTTGTGACGATAATTAAGCATGGAGTTTCTATAAAAATATTGTGTTTGTGTTAATTACATAAACTTGAAGCGATTACGTTCAGAATGTGAGAAGAGTTATTTTTTAAACCGAATTTATACTTGATTGTCGTCACAAAACTGACAGCGGGTTAATTTTGTTAACAACATGCGCTAATTGGGGGGCCCAAATTCTGGAAATGCCCTTAAGTCTGAAATCATAACCTGAGGGTACGCGATAGTTTTCATCGAATTAGTAGTGCGACCAGTGCCAGACATAATAGAATGGGGCTTTACAGTTAACAAGCCCGTCCAGCCACTATTGAAAGTATTTGTTATTTAATGAATATTGTTACTGTGCAACTGAGGCACTAGAATGTCTGAGAATTACTGAATTCCTATGTTAATTGGATTTTTCTGGTAATAACGTAATCGGTTGCTTAAAATCAATTAATTTGGCGTGCTTTCGCTTAAAGTGGTGATTAAAAGCTGACTATGAAAATGTTAATCCATACTATACTAATATTATAAATGGGAAAGTGTGTGTGTGTCTGTTTGTTTGTACAGTCGGCTGCAGAGAAAAAGAGACCCCCTTGCATACAAATTTGTGTGACAGGTCTCCTTTCCTCTGCAGCTGACTGTACGTCTTTCACGGCAAACGAAGCAACGAATTGATTGTTTCGCCGTTTCTCATCGCATCGTCTACTTCCATATCGATAAGGTTTGATTTCGTATGCGTCGCATCGCCGTCGCGCGACCATCGCGCGACCATCGCCCACGCAAGCCACGGCGTTATTCATTGTAGAGAGCTCACACTAATAACCGGTGCTAAACCATAAAACATGCTGAGTAAGATCTTTCGTCATACTAGAGTTCTATTCTATGAATATTAGTAATTATAAGAAAGTAGCTTTCACCCGCGGCTTCGCTCGAGTTAAATTCGATCATTGCGCAATGCTCCATACAAATCTCCATCCCCCATTTTAGGAAAGTGGGGAGTTAGAAAGATACAAAAAGTAGCCTAAGATGTCACTTTCCATCCTCTCACCTATCTCAATCAAAATCATGTCAATGCGTCGCTCCGTTTTGACGTGAAAGACGGACAAACAAACAGAAACACACACTTTCCCATTTATAATATTAGTATATTAGTATGGATAAAGATCTAAGAAACAAATACAGTTACTACCTACACAGATAAATCGATTTAAAATCCCCTTAAACCTTCATAATAGCAAATTTCTTCAAAATCGTTAGATATTTTTACAAAATACCCGAAAGTTGTTGTCATAGTAGAGTGTAAATTAGTTTCGTAATATTAATAAATATTGTACGCCTTTGTAAGGCAAGATATGGCGAAACTAAACAACATTACCTAAGACCTACAGACAATAAAATATTTTTTGATTTTTTTGATTTTGATTTGAAAGACATACGAGTATAAGGGCTCATTTAGACGGTACGAGAACTCGCATACGAGTTTTATTACTTTGCGGTAATTGTGTGTGCAAGATTGTATGTACCTAACCTCAGCCCGAAATGTAACTAAAATCGCATGCGAGTTCACACGCCGTCTAAATCAGGCCTAAGTGTTTAAGACGATACAGGAGGGATCAATTCTTCATACAAACGCTCTCGACTATTTCCTCCCTGGTTTTTGAAGATAGAGCAATGATGATTATTTTTATCTGTGTCAGACCGTTTTGATTTTTTTGATATTCTTATTTTTAAAGACGCTAGAGCCCATAAAAAAATTCCAAAAACGGCTTTATTGATTATGGCGCAAAAACAGGTGTGGTATTCAAAATTGGTAACAATTAGCCAAAAAAACTAAACGGTCCGACACAGGATATTTCACTGTTATTCAAATTCTCAAATTTCGTTACGATTGATTAAGTTTTGAAGGAGGAGACCGTCGAGAGCGGAACCTCGATTTTAAGGATTTTTTCGCAATATCTTTTAACTGAGTTGTTCAGTAGACACAATTTTTTTCGATAAATCTAGTTAATAACACTAGTATATTTAACTAAAATTCCCAAATTTAAAGGGGGGCTCCTTTCCATTTTAGAATTTTCGCTCCTGTAGCCTCTTAATATTTCTATCTAAGAATTTAGGGAGGAAAACAATGAGTGAAGCTATATCTCACCCAACTTCCTCTTTTGCTGTTCCATTGAACTTTGTCGATTCAATTATATCTTAAATGTTTCTGCGCAACATTTTAGCGGAACGTAATTAATGTAAGTGCCGCCATGTTTAGACCTTTGTTTTTATATTTATAGAAAACTAGATTTTGCCGGCGGCTTCGCTCGCGTTAATCTCCAAAATTGTGGAATGCTCCATGCTTCCTCCACTCATTTTAGGGAAGTGGGGAGTTAGAAAGAGACAAAAAATAGCCTATGTCACTCTCCATCCCTTCAACTATCTCCACTTAAAAATCACGTCAATTCGTCACTCCGTTTTGCCGTGAAAGACGGACAAACAAACAGTCACTTTCTTTACTTTATGGATTGCGACTCTTTAGTAGATTTAGTTATTGGTTTCACAAGGGGCAAAGTTATTGTGTGCCAATATTGATAGTCAGGGAGCGTACTTTTCATGCCGATGACATTAATCTGACGTCACGCTCCGTATAGGGTGATCCCAAATAGTTTTATTGTAAATTATTAATCATTAGTCGTCAATCATTTTAATCGTATACAAATTACTTCAAATACAGTAGTCCATTTACATGTGGCATAAATAATACCTACTTGAAATGTGAAACGTGAATAAAATTATTTTATTTGTTTTTATAAATAAATTTAATTAAATAGTATTGTTAACAACACATTACAATAAATACGTAGAAAAGAGAATTTCTCTCTAACGTAAGGCACACCATCCTTCTTGCATTCATTACCATGCAAAGAAATTCATAACTTAAAATGATTGATGACTAATGATTAATAATTAACAATAAAACAATTTGTGATCACCCTATATGGAGTGTGACGTCAAATTGATGTCATCGGCACGAAAATGCCACAAAATGCCAAATGAAATGAATGATTGCGAAATGAATGATGTCGTAGGCCACGTCTTTGCCTTTGGCTAGTCTGTGGTCAAGAGTAAGCCCATTTATAATAATAAAAAAAAAAAAGTACGCTCTCTGTTGATAGTAGATATCCGAGCAAGAGAAAGCAAAGTGCAGTCTTGAGCGTAAATGAAATCGGCTTTATCAAACATTCGTGATTCAAAATCATAATTTAAACTTGAAATTTTATAGTCGCCTTTGGGCAAAGGACTAAGGTTCGGAATACCCAATGGTTTCCGTGATGGGAAGAGAAGACATACAAATAATAATAAAAAATATTTGTGTGATGAGCACAGATATTTGTTCCTGAGCCATGGATGTTTTCTAATTAATACCTATCTGGGCGACCGAGCTTCGCTCGGTTCTATTTTAATATATTACGTCTTTAGATAAAAAAAAACTCTTATAAATACAAAAACAAAAAAAAAACAAAAAAAACAAAAACTTAATTTCTGACCGGGATTCAAAACCCTGACACCTACGATCTATCTGCGTACATTAGACCGACCTCGCGCGACTGAGCTAAGCGGAATCTATGCGCGCGCGGCGAAATTAAGGACCATATTTTACATTTACAAATGCGAAAGAAAAACTCATTAAAACTCGAAAATTCGCGTTTTCCGGGATCTAAGGCACTGGTCCCACGGCGAGCTAGTAAACTATGAGCTATCGGCTATAAAAACGAACAAAAGATAATCACTCCCGCGTAAATAAAAGAGACACGGCGATGTTTATAGTTACTCGCCCAGCGGTGAGCTATCAATATCGCCGTGTCTCTTTTATTTGCACGGGAGTGCTCATCTTTTGTTCGTTTTTATAGCCGATCGCTCATAGCTTACTAGCTCGCGGTGGGACCAGTGCCTATGGCTACGCTAGATCGATTTTTCACCCCCGAAAACCCCCACAAAACAAATTTCAGCGAAATCGTTAGAGCGGTTTCCGAGATCGTCGGTATATATTTTTTATTATTTTTTTATTTTATTTTATCTTTATTGGGAAACAAACAGCTTACAATTTTACAATTATATAAATGAATAAATAAATAAATATACAAGAATTGCTCGTTTAATAGTATAAGATGTATGTAAGTATGTATTATCTATATTAAGTAAGTATATAGTCGCACCCATAGTACATATAAACATTGCTTTGGGGCTACGTTCATCTCTGTAAGGTGTCCCTAAATACTTATTATTATTATTTGTACGTCAGTTATAAATTCTCGGGACCATGAGGTCCCGGGCATTTGGAATGCGTGCGTGGGGCCGAAACTAACACGTAGAGGTCCCTTGTATTAAGTACCTAGGTAGACAATTTACTCAACAATTAACAATTTAAAAACATGTGCAAGGAATCCTGTATGAGTAGTTAAACTTAAAGATCTTCAAGCGTTCGGCTTGTAGATCATTCAGTGATTGGTAAAGTGAACGTGAACAATATTTATTCTGTATAAGTTCCGTTTACTTAATTTTTTATTGTTATTTGTTTTTACAAAGGGGGAAATTAAACAAACTTTGCCACCAAGTGAAACAGAACAAAACGAGTAAAATATAAACAATAAAACATCAAACTTTAAATATTTATGATTCAAAATCATCATTTAAATGTAAATTTACATCCAGTTTTGGGCATCAGGTTAAAATGTGTATGAAACAACTTTGCACACTTGAAGTTTTTGAAGTATGAAGAGAGCCTTTACCAGCAGAGTTAGCACATGATTGCCGCGAGAGTATGTCGCCGCGAGATAGACTAATCATCCTTACGTCATTAATACAGTTGGAAGACGACGTGTCATCTATCTCACGGCGACATACTCTCGCGGCAATCATGTGCTAGGCCACTGTTGGCACAGTATAATAAAGACTACCATCGCACAGTATGGCCACTCCCGCTCCCCGCTGAAAGTGTCGCCCACCCCCTCTCGGTTATCTCATAGTTACCGCCTGTCAAAAACGCGAACAGTCGACCTGTCATATCTCACCAATACAAGCATAGTACGCGTTCACCTACACGGGCTTAGACTGTGTGCTAGAAACGCGCCTCTTTAATATAAGTATTTTTTTTTTGTTATAAATAGGCTTACTCTTGGCCACAGACTAGCCAAAGGTAAAGACTTGATCGCCAGTAGGGTCCGAGGTGTGCTGTTGGTGCATGTGGTGAAAATGCTTGTAACGGTGTAAGAACCCTAAGGTTATGGTACCTACGTTATGGTCTTGTCTTGACAAGATCTTCGATGTTTTATCACTACCCTAATGGGCCTAGTTCACAACCTCAGAAATGTACATAGGAACACACACATTACAATAAATTTGACCGATTCGAGTCTTTTATTGTTGCCCAATTTCCACTTAAATCGTCATTTTGTATATTAATTTTTTGAATCAACTCGTATTTCGAAATCGCGTCGAATTTAAGACCTTTAACATTGCATTAATGAGTTCAAAATATCGCAGTTCAATATCGAACCTTATTAATTTATGTTTCTAGGTTCACAATGAAAGCTATGGAGATCAAGTGCCTACAAATCTGAAAATCTCGGTGACCTAGAAACCGATTCAAAGTAAATTTGTTAAGATTTGAATAGGTTTTGATATGCCATTGGCGATAATTTTAGTTATTGGATGCTTCACTCGATTATGTAAAAACCCTTTACTTTTTCAACTTTTTTCACACTAAATAACACTTGTACTCATAGTTATTTACCTACTTTTGATCCAATTAGTTCGTCGGTCTGAAAGTTTCAGCGGAATATTGTTACAGTAGTACCTACGTACGTAATAAAACATTTAGAAAATGTATTACCTATGATCAGAGTGCGTAGTCGAATGGCACAAACGCTCACGAAACGAATCGCTCGTAGATATCTATGTTTATCGCTCGTGCGTATTGGCGCGACAGAGCTAGACTACCTTTCGCGGCGTTTCGTTTTCGTTTCGCGTCGCAGAAATGCCATTCGGCTACGGCACCAGGAATATTAAGTTTAGAAAAAAAACAATGCAAATAAATGGTTTGGGTTTTGTTTGTATACGAGTATTAATATTTATATTTCAAAGAAAGACTTGTCCAGTTTTTTCTAATGTTATATTTTAAAGGTCTCATCATAACATTATCTCAATTTTTACGACTTATGGGACCAGAGTCGGATTCCTAGTACAAAGCGCTTTTAGAATAATAAGGAGAAGCCTTGACTGCGCTATGAATATCATGTTTTATGCTACATTCATGCCTTGTTCTTATTTTATAAGACTGCTAACCAACGCTTGGCTTTTGCCTGGAAACTGCTCCATGTTAGTGCGTTTTCACATTATCCGATCCGATATCGGATGTAGGAAGGATGTTATAATTATGTAAGATTTATGCGCTTCCAGGTCTTCATTTATGTATTTAATAGATCATTATTACTAAAAAACGATATAAAACGCAAAAATTGCGGATTTAATCCAGATGGCACTATCGTACGACAGTTTTTGTCCGAGGCACCATCGAACTGCCGATATCGGCAGGACGCTTCTGACATTTTTGGCATGCCGGACCCCCCGCCAGCTGTCGGCCGATAATATTTGTATGTGTGCGTATATAATGTAGGTATACGTTTGTAGTAGTGTGCGTGACAAAAATGGCGTCTATTAAACAGCTGTTAATTATGAATTTCTGTTGAAAAAAAAAAGATTGGTATTCATCGGTCCGAATTGCGGATACTATTTTTTTCATCTTTTAGTAGATATAGTTAAATGTAAAATTATTTATTTTAGCTGCCACTCTTGAGTATTTTTATGATCGTTATTTAAATTTTACAATAAAATATTTGAAATAATTATTAAATATATTATAAAAAAAATTAAAAATATTTTTTGATACAACATCATATTTCATTGATTTGGAACACTGCGTTTTATCGGACCGACATCCGACACTATTGGAAGCGTTTATCGGGTGTAGGATGTCGGTCCGACACCCGATATCGGATCGGATAATGTGAAAACGGCCTTACTATCATGAGTTTTTAATGTCACTGGATAGTATAAACGTCACGGAAACGGAAAATGACATCAACGTACTGGAACCACAGGTTGAAAATGAAAATGAAATGAAAATGAAATATTTATTTTTCAAGTAGGCATATTACAATGCGCATATGAACGTCAAATAAAGCTACGCCGGCTCTAACCCTACGCCTCAGCCTCGAGAAGATTTCAGTCCCCCCTCAGTTGGGAGGGGGGTATCCACTATGGGACCGGCAAGAAACTCGGCGGGCAACTTCTTTTCAAAACATTACATCTTATAACTAACATGCATTAAATAACAAGATACAATTTAACATGCAAAAGTATTCATCAAAGAATATGAACAGACTAGGTACTCTATGGAAATTAATTTCAATAAATTATATTATTGCTTAATAATACGTCGTTCTTCTTCAGAGAAAACATATCAAATTGTCACAGAAGAAAAAGATAATATGAATCTCAATATCATTAAATATGTAATTTACCTACACAACATAAAATATTTGATGTGCTTTCTTATCTGAACTGTGTCCTCTATACATAATACAATTATTTTAATTGCTATTCGTTTTTTGTAGTTTCTGGTTCGGGCCATGCATGTTTGTCTGTCAAATAGTCCTCGACTCTGTAATAAGCCTTTAACATCAATGATTTTTTTAAGTAGTTCTTAAGAGCTGGGAGGGGTAATCTCAAAGCAGTGTCAGGTAACTTATTATAAAAATGAATGCATTGCCCAACAAATGACTTCTGTACTTTACGGACACGAAACTTCTTTATGGCAAGCTTATTTTTGTTTCTAGTGTTATAATTATGGATATCAGAATTCTTAGTGAAACAGTCTAAATTCTTAACAACATAAATTATACTATCATAAATGTATTGGGAAGCTACAGTTAAGATATTAATTTCTTTGAAGAGTTCTCTTACTGATTCACGTGTTCCTAAGTTGTAAATAGAACGAATGGCTCTCTTTTGTAATACAAAGATAGTCTGTATGTCAGCTGCTTTGCCCCAAACCAGAATACCGTATGACATTACACTGTGAAAATAACTATGATACACTAGGCGAGCTGTCTCAACATTAGTCAGTTGCCTGATTCTCCTAACGGCGTATGCGGCTGAACTTAATTTGCTTGCTAGTTTCCTTATATGAGGACTCCATTGTAGATTTTTGTCCAATGTTAAGCCAAGGAACAGTGTTGTATCTACCATCTCTAAGCATTCATCATTCAAAAGTATTTTTGTATCGATTGGTTTAACATTCGGCAGAGAGAATCGAATACATTTGGTTTTCTTAGAATTAAGAAGTAAATTGTTGACAGTAAACCACTGCAGTACATCAGCTAACGTGCTATTAATTACATTGTAATCCGTAGATTTTCGGTCAACATTAAAAAGCAGTGATGTATCATCAGCAAAAAGTACTATTTCACAAAAGTTTTTTACTATACATGGCAAATCATTTATATAAACCAAAAACAGGAATGGACCTAAAATTGAGCCTTGTGGCACTCCTAATTGGACAACAGTCCCGCTAGAGCGAGTTTTGTTAACAACTACTGTTTGTGTTCTATTGCTAAGGTAAGAAGACATAAAGTTTAGGGCATTTATAGACAAACCATAATGTTCTAATTTCAAAATGAGCGTTCCATGATCCACACAATCAAAGGCTTTTGAAAGATCACAAAATATGCCAATTGCATCACAAGAATTTTCCCAAATATTATATATATGTTTAATGAGTACCGAAGCAGCATCGGTCGTGGAACGGCCCCTTGTGAAACCGAGTTGCTTAGGTATTCGAACCAAATATAATAAGTTTTTCTTTGCAAAAATTTCATTTTTGGCATAAGCTTTTATCGCTGACTGTACCTTTCTTTCAACAGTCATCTACTGCTTTCCGAGAGGTTTCTAAAAACCCTTTACTCTATGGGGACACAACGATTCCTATGACCACATTTCTGCTCCATCATCAGATCTGCTCCATGATACCAATATTACATTGTCACGTGATTTACATATGTGTGCAGTTGTGCACAGCTCAATCGGAAACCGGTAAGTGGGTCAAATTTAGCTTCGACGTTTTGACCCGCACTAACAAGGCAAGTTGAATAAAAGCTTGTAATGATGCAATTTTTCATGTGATTGTATTTTTGACGATATGATTTTCCTATATCAACAGAAGATGAACATGAATATGATTACTCAGTTTCACTTCTATTCCTTACATTCCACTAAATTATCAAGTGTCATACTTGATGGCTTCCGTTCCGCGCAAGCCTCCCAAATGTCCATAACAAAATTATTACGGGATGGGATATGCAGGGACAAAAATAGAAACTAAAATATGTAATTACTAGCTTTTGCCCGCGGCTTCGCTCGCGTTAGAAAGAGACAAAAAGTAGCCTATGTCACTCTCCATCCCTTCAACTATCAGCACTTAAAAAACACGGAGAAACTAAAAAGCCAAAAATAATAAACCTTAGAATTCAGATTTCTTATCGGATTGCAATAATCTAAACATCCAAATTATAAACAAATCAATTATTTTTGTAGTCGGTACCAGACCTGTTCGTCGCTTTTTCCTGTTTGCCCTACCCAACCATACGCAGGCTGGTCCCGACTCCAAAAATAATTGATTTGTTTATAATTTGGATGTTTAGATTATTGCAATCCGATAAGAAATCTGAATTCGAAGGTTTATTATTTTTGGCTTTTTAGTTTCTCCGTGTTTTGTAACACGCTTTTTTTGAAGGCGGTTTTATTTTTTGTTAAAAAGTTAATTTATTTGTTGATTTTTAGTGGTTCCTAGTGATATTATATGTATCAGTCCGAATATATGTACAGTAGTGAAAGAATTGTCCTTTAACTCCTAACCATTGAGGAGTTGACCTTCCATCATCAGCTCAGCCACATAAAATTATTACCATCAGGCGCAAATACTGGTGTACCTTTGAAAAATACACAAAAAACATTACATGTGCCTATAACATTTGAAGAGTTCCCTCGATTTCTCCAAGATCCCATCATCAGACCACGACTTGGTGCCAATGGGACCATCTCGGGGTTATACCCGTTCGATCAAAAAAAAATTTTGAAAATCGGTCCACGATTCTCGGAGATATCGAGTAACATACATACAAAAAAAAAAAAACATTCAGTCGAATTGAGAACCTCCTCCTTTTTTGAAGTCGGTTAAAAAAATCACGTCAATTCGTCGCTCCGTATTGCCGTGAAGGACGGACAAACAAACAGACACACACACTTTCCCATTTATAATATTAGTATGGATTAGTATGGAAGTATGGATAACAAGGTAATTAATCTCACGTCTAGATACGCTTGCCTTGACAGACTTGAGCATTCAGTGAAGCAGAACATCGCACATTCAAAGATATAAGGTAATTCGGCAATTGTTCGTCCGAAGTACAGTCAACCAATGGAACCCTAGGACACTGTAGGACTATGTCATAGTGATATTATAAATCACATTGTAAGAAATCTCTTACTGCTTGTGATTTTGACATGGTTGACTGTACCTCACATCTATGTGGCTACTAGTCTTGTGAATCTGTGATACTTAAATATTCAGTTACCTTACCAAGTCAAAACTAAATATAATGCGGACGTTTATGGCCTGAATAACGTATACGTATCATAATAGTTATTTGTTATACAAGGGGGCAAAGTTGTATTTTAACGCGCAAAGTGAAAAACGAGCAAGTGAAAGGATTCTATAGTTGAACCACGAGCGAAGCGAGTGGTTCGAGAATAGAATCCTGAACTTGCGAGTTTTTTAACACACGAGAAGTAAAATACATTTGCACCCGAGTGTAACACAAAACTTTTCCCCTCACTATAGCGAGGAAACTACAACGCAAAAAATGCGTTTATCACTGCTTCCAGTAGTTCCACAGGTGGTAAATCATCTTTATTACTAGATTCTATCAATTTTAAAGTAGTTAATTTGACTTTATTCAAGGTCAAATTACTTTACCCACTAGTGGATAAAATGTGTTTTTACCCGCTGGTATTAAAGGACAAAACACGTGTTTCCGAGCTAGTGAGGGGAAAAAGTATTTCTGTATTAGGTATTCTGAAATTGACAAGTAACACTATATTAGTGTCCTACAGGAAAACATCTAAAATTTCCATCCTAATAGCGTTATTTTTAGCCTCTCAAATAATATATTACATCAGAAGCCGGGAAAATGAGGATTTCCGGCCAAGTACATAGGTATAGGCCTCGCTTGCACGAAATCAACTGTGCGTTTCTCCAGAAACTTCCTGCTCCGCACAGCTAAACTGTGGAATGAATTGTCGCCTGCAGTATTTCCGGACCGATACGACCTAACCTCTTCAAGAAAAGAGCGTAAACCCATCTTAAAGGCCGGCAACGCACCTCCAACACCTCTGGTGTTTCGGGTGTCCATGGGCGGCGGTGATCGCTTACCATCAGGCGACTTGTCTGCTCGTTTGCCTCCTATCCCATAAAAAAAAAACCGGCCAAGAGCGTGTCGGGCCACGCTCAGTGTAGGGTTCCGTAGTTTTCCGTATTTTTCTCAAAAACTACTGAACCTATCAAGTTCAAAACAATTTTCCTAGAAAGTCTTTATAAAGTTCTACTTTTGTGATTTTTTTCATATTTTTTAAACATATGGTTCAAAAGTTAGAGGGGGGGGGACGCACTTTTTTTTCCTTTAGGAGCGATTATTTCCGAAAATATTAATATTATCAAAAAACGATCTTAGAAAACCCATATTCATTTTTAAATACCTACTATATATACTTGTACTATTATATATTCTGTGGTTGGGGTTGGAATGAAAAAAAATATCAGCCCCCACTTTACATGTAGGGGGTGTACCCTAATAAAACATTTTTTTCCATTTTTTATTTTTGCACTTTGTCAGCGTGATTGATATACATATTGGTACCAAATTTCAGCTTTCTAGTGCTAACGGTTACTGAGATTATCCGCGGACGGACGGACGGACGGACGGACGGACAGACAGACATGGCGAAACTATAAGGGTTCCTAGTTGACTACGGAACCCTAAAAAGAGGAAACGTAGTAAAATTCTTAGCTTGGTGTAATATTTATATTATAACCCCCTTATTCATAAACGTTCACTAAAGTTATCAAGCCGATAAAGTTCGTTTGTCCCTTTCCGACGTATTAGTGTGAAAGAAAGGGACAAACGTTTATGAATAGTTAGTACCTATAGAAAGGAAAATGTTTCAAATTGAATATCCAATGGTGAGAAACCGCTTTATCCATCCATACTAATATTATAAATGCGAAAGTAACTCTGTCTGTCTGTCTGTCTGTCTGTCTGTCTGTCTGTTACGCTTTCCCGCTTAAACCACGCAGCCGATTTTGATGAAATTTGGAACAGACAATCTTTAGACCCTGAGACAAAACATAGGCTACTTTTTATTTCGAAAAAAAGGGATGAAGGGGTTGAAAAAGAGGTTGAAAGTTTGTATGGGATTTCTTAATTTTAAAAGATAAAACCATGAAACTTTATATTTTAGCACTTGATAAGAAATCATTAAACATATATTTAAAGTCACATACAGGTCGAACGCGATTAATTAACAATTCTAATATTATAAATGCGAAAGTAACTCTGTCTGTCTGTCTGTCTGTTACGCTTTCCCGCTTAAACCACGCAGCCGATTTTGATGAAATTTGGAACAGACAATCTTTAGACCCTGAGACAAAACATAGGCTACTTTTTATTTCGAAAAAAAGGGATGAAGGGGTTGAAAAAGAGGTTGAAAGTTTGTATGGGATTTCTTAATTTTAAAAGATAAAACCATGAAACTTTATATTTTAGCACTTGATAAGAAATCATTAAACATATATTTAAAGTCACATACAGGTCGAACGCGATTAATTAACATTATTTTTACCTTTAAAATAAACATGGTGGGAAATAAACATTAACTAAAAGCGGGTAGATTATATTTATTTGTCTACCCCGAACATTTATATAAATTAATATCGGGTAGTTTTGTGTTGTTTACATCTCCGGTGACATTTTGCTGGGACGTCAGTCTTCCGCGACCACGGCCAGTGCAACCTGGCCGAAACGTTGGGAAAAAAGGTAAAAATAATGTTAATTAATCGCGTTCGACCTGTATGTGACTTTAAATATGTGTACAAAGCGCGAGAACTTAGTGTTATATCATTAAACATCTTGATAAGGGATAGGGATAGGGATAGGGATAGCGATAGGGATAGCGATAGGGATAGGGATAGCGATAGGGATAGCGATAGCGATAGGGATAGGGATACGGATAATATGGGTATCGTTAGAGGGATACGGATAATCGGTCGGCGGTCTCTTACAATCAATGTGCTCTAAGACGATCGTTGTTTGCTTGCTTGAAGATTACGTTTGCGATAAGTATAAGCAAAATGTAAAAAATTGTAAGGGATAATAGAAAAAAGTACTTTTTACCCACCGATCATAGTGTCGAAATACGGGCTATGTGGGATGTTTATAAAGGTTTCCCCAGCGTATATAGAATTACCTACGCTGTGGTCGATGTGTAATATTTCTACAATCATTGCAAGCAAAAGTATTATGTGCAATCGAAATAATCGCAGATAAATATACCTACAGAGAAACCTAAGGATTCAAATGAAAATCTTAATGAATACTTTTATTACGCGGGCGAAGCCGCGGGTAAAAGCTAGTATAAAATAAACATTTACATTTTAATACAAATAACCCCTTGGCGGCGTGACTTTAAACTTAGCTATTAATTTGTTGATGCTCGCTCTTTGACAAACAGGATGAACCAAAAAACTTTTTAATTGACGAACAACGCGATATTTTAAAAAGCAATCACAGTTTTTCTTAATTGCTCTAATCTGTGGGTGGCGGGGAAAGGTTCATTTGGATTGTATTATATGGGTTATCAATATAAATACCCGGGCTGTGTGCGTAGCCAAATGCACAAACGATCACGATGATATCTGTTTCGTTGCTAAATCTATCTCTATCACACTGATTACGGTTCGTTACAACCTGTTACAACCAAATTTTCGAATACCATGTTCTTAGAATGCCGCAATGTTAAATGGATTAGTAGTAACATGTCTAAAATGACAAAAATATCAATTTTCAGGACATCAAAATGCCAAAATTACATTGGCCTATTACATATAATATCCGAAATGTATTAGTTTCATAATAACCAAAATTCAATATGACACTTTCTCAGAATACCTAAAATTTTATTTACAGTGTGCATTATATTCCTTGCACTGTGTTTTATTAAACTTTAGCATTCATTTAGTTAATTAATGTTATCTAAGTATTTATGAAAATCGGTAAAAATACAGTTTTCGTGGATACTGCATTTTAGGCATTTTGAGAAAGTGAAGTTTGAGTAGTGTTAGAGTAAAAACACCAGGATACCACTATTAATTATACAGTTTATTGAACGCAATCTCAAATACAAGCTCAGTGACAAATGCTCTCAATGGAAGCTTCCAGTCCGTCTGACGCCCAGTTGACAGCGGTGCCTAGGGATGGGGACGCTCGAATAGTGATGTCCTTACATTCGGCCATGGCCTGACCTTGACCTTTCGTCCCGAAGGTCTCTGCTATCCATGCTGCTACTGATGACTGCCGCAGTTAACGCAGCCGAAGCAGGCTGCGCCTCCAACTGGTGGCGGTAGACTCCAGTAGCAGCATGGATAGCAGAGACCAATTTTAGTCATTTCAAGTTTTAGTTTAGACATTATGAGATTAATCCGTTTTGGCATTGCGACGTTTTCGGAATATGGTATTATAAAATGTGGTTGTAATGAACCGTAATCATCGCACTTGTGTATTGGTGCAACAGAGCTAGACTGCATTTTTTTTATGTCGGCGTCCGTCGTCGACGATTGCCATTCGGCTACGCCGCGCCGCGCCGGCTGGTCGAGGGCAATCGTTGACGCTACGATGGCGACCGAAGTTGTCGCGCCACTACAGAAGACCAATAGGGAGAGCTAGCTACAATTATTATAGGGTGCATTGGGGTAATTTCGAAAATCAGATAAAAATCACCATTATTTCTATCATATCAAGATTCCCCTTTCGAATGTGCCCGAGCATATCTGTGCTTCGAAATTACGAGACTAAAATAGACCCTAGGACATTCTTACACAGATTGTCTGAGCCCCACGGTAAGCTCAAGAAGGCTTGCACTGTGGGTACTCAGACAACGATATACATAGTTAATATACAATAGGAAACGCCCATGACTCAGGATTCTC
Organism: Leguminivora glycinivorella; assembly: GCF_023078275.1. Taxonomy (NCBI): domain Eukaryota; kingdom Metazoa; phylum Arthropoda; class Insecta; order Lepidoptera; family Tortricidae; genus Leguminivora; species Leguminivora glycinivorella. The sequence continues at coordinate 54,965,539 of NC_062998.1, forward strand.
AGGAACAAGTATGTATCTGTGCTCAACACACAAATACACAGACTCACACTTACCGGGATCCGAACCCCAGGACCGAGGCTCAGCAGGCAGGGTCACTACCGACTGAACCAAACCGGTCGTCAAAAACCCTCCTGAATCCTAGCCCCGTAGCCGAATGGCATTTCTGACACGAAACTAAGTTAACAGCAATTTTGACAACTGCCTGGCGCGCGTGTGTGTGTGTGTGTGTTTTTAGGGTTCCGTACCAAAAAGGTACAAACAGGAACTCTTATGGTGCGACTCTGTCCGTCTGTCTGTCCGTCTGTCACATTCCTAAATATCTCGAGAACTACTAATGCTATCAACTTGAAATTTGGAATAGTTATGAACATTGTAAACCTCTATAAATAGAAAATATTTTTTTTTTTAATTTATGAATTTTAATTGTAGAAAATGGCCAACATGAATGGGGGGCAAACTGTAAATTTCAAGTTACTAGGTCAAGTGGGATATCGTTAGAAAGAGCGCAAATTGAACGTAAATAAACTATTTTTTATAATTTTTTTGTTGTGGAAAAAAAAAGAATTTTGAAGGAAAATGTAAAAAAAAATACCCCCCCCCCCCTTATCTCCGAAGTTTACCAACTAAAAATTATGAAAATTTTAGGAAACATTGGTTTTATGCTAAATATTACAGGAAAAATATAATCGTGTTTGTATCTTGGAAACTTTTTTTTTAATTCACAAAAAACTTTTCATATTTTTACTTTCCCACCCACCCACCCTTACCCACCCTTGTGAATGTATATCGTACTTCAAATTAATACGAGATGTTACGTAAACCGTCTTCTTTCCAATAAAGTAAAAACTGTTTAAATCGGTTAACATCATAAAGAATTATCCCTGAAAAACCAACATAGTATACAGGTCACGCAAATTAGTTAGCGAATTCACGAAGAGATGGCGCTATACACAATAATGCTCATTAGTACCTATACTTTTGTCTTCTAGTCAAGTCATTAGAGTTATATGAAAACATGAGATTATTTTAACTAGGTAGTTTGAAAGAAAGTTTGTACGGGACCCTCGGTGGGCGAGTCCGACTCGCACTTGGCCGGTTTTTTTTTATTATAAATCTTATTCCTGCCTACATACCAGCCAAAGGCAAAGACGTGGCCTACGATGGAGTGAGCTCGCCCAAAAGATGTCTGTTCACCCTTGATTTGAAGGTTGCCGGGTTATATGAGCTCGGAAATATAGCCGCCGGCAAGGAATTCTACTCCTTGGCAGTGCGCATCTTTTCTTATAGAAGAAAAACCAAAGCGCTGTTATGTTATTCTAGTTGTTTTCAGTAAACTGACAGCTGGACTTTACAACGGCCATGATGGATGGCTGGATGTTGACCAAACAATTATGGAACGATTTTAAAATTCATTCTTTACATAGGTACCACTAGTTTGAAGCTGACTTCGCTAACAAACATTAAAAATGTTTTCGAACAAAATGCAGTCGATATGCGAATGCAACCTTAGCCCGTCCGTCAATCAACCGGCGGGTTTGTTACGACGGATTACCGGACCAGCTCAACTGTTGACAATTGTTACAATAGGGATAATAAATCCATACTAATATCTGTTTTGTTTACTAAATACTGTGTCTGTTTGTTTGCCCGTCTTTCACGGCAAAACGGAGCGACGAATTGACGTGGAGATTTCAAATAGAGATAGTTGAAGGGATGGAGAGTGACATAGGCTACTTTTTGTCTCATGTTAACCCCCCACTTCCCTAAAATGGAGGGTGAAAGTTTGCATGGAGCATTCTGCAATTTTCGAACTTAACGCGAACGATGCCGCGGGCAAAAGCTAGTAAATAAAAAAAAATAGAAATGCGCAAAAGTAACTGGTCGGATAGTTAATAAGTGGCACCAAAATTTAGGAAGGCCATAAATGAGATGGCGGAAAAACTTGGACTCTATGTGACGGCTGGCGGGACTATGCACCAAGCCGTGACGAGTGGCGGAAAGCAGGGGAAGCCTTTGCCCAGCAGTGGGACAAAGTATAGGCTACAGAGACACTCGCTGGTGGGGTTAAGGATAAGTGCGTTTTCACATTATCCGATCCTATATCGGAAGTCGTAAGGATTTCGAAGGCAAAAATCAAAGATGGCGGCTTAAATTTATGGGATATCGGTCCTACATCCGAGTAGGGCGCTCTATGTGTCGCGCCTACAATATTCCTCCGTGGCCGGCGAGGTGGTGGACTACGTTCGCCGGAAGACTGGCTACACGCTGAGGGTGCAACAGCTGCAGTCGCGTCACTACGTGCACTTCAGCTCGTTTGTTGTGCGCGTGCCGCGGCCGCTGCAGGACACCATCGCGAGCGCAGACCGCCGAAAGGTGTGGTTTTTCGGCGATTCCGGGGCAAACAACGCAACTGAGCCATGCTGAGATGTCGTCGCCCAAATCAATTGTTTTTATTGTTCTCTCTTTTTTTTCTCTTTGTTTTTGTCTAATTTTCGTGACGCATTGGTTATACTGTAGCTTGTAGGTAATGTCATGTGAACATGTTTTAGGTACTAATAAAATAAATAAAACATTATTAGGTTTATTTCTTGTATGACAACTTCTAACAAAAATCCTATCTATCTTGTGTCTTTTCAAAGCGGAACTTTCAAAAGTCACGTAGCTAGAGTTTTTTTTAATTTTTCATAAATAAATATGAACATGAACGGTCTTTTAACATTTAGTGAGCGACGACTGCGACGAGCGTGTACTGCTGACATCTCATGACATGAATCGTCATGTGCATAGTTGTTGTGGTTTATTTTATAACTCATTTCTATATTTTTATATACAGTGACTTACTGATATTTATTAGAAAAAAGCAGGTTTCAACAATGAAACTAAACTAGAATCACCAATCTAGAGATTGTAATAAAACGGGGGAATTCAAATTAAAATACCCCAGAGGGTTGCTGCTTTGAAGAACGCTCAGTATTTAGTAAAACCCTTAAGAGTCAGCAGCGAACGAATTTACCTTTATTTCTTATTTGTATTTATTACTTATTAGCGACCCGTCCCGGTTTTCCACGGGTATTATACAGAGTGAAATAAAAAGAACCATTCAAATTTTGCACAGTGACTTTTGAGATCATAATGAACAACTTTTATGCTGAAATCGGAAAAAAAAATTGGCTGTTCCATAGAAATGAACGGCGCCATGACAGTCGAGATGTATGAAACCCATGGCCAAGGCCCATGGTTGTTCATTATGGCCTCAGAAGTCACTATGCAAAGTTTGAACGTTCTTTTTTATTTCAGCTTGTAGATAATAAACCTTCCCCTTGATTACGATTTACGATCTATATCTATGTTCGGTGTACTCCTCAATATAAGGTCTTCTTATGAAGAATGAAGAACTCCAGGATAGTACTATCTTCTTTTTATTAACTTAATAACTAGGTACAAGTAGTTTAGGTATTTTAATGAATCTATACAGATATATGTGTAGCCGCTTCGGCTGTAAGGTGCAGTCTAATGTAGGTACGCGGCGCGGGGAGCCGTGACGTATGTGTGTGACGTCATGTGTCGTCAACCGGTCTTCGTACGAGTACTTGGGTAAACGTATATATATTGTGTTGTGTGAACATCCTCCCGCCTCTTAAAGCTTGGCTTTAAGCTTGGTCTTCATCAAGGAAGGGGCATATCCTGTTGATGGCTCGTCGAATCGTGCCCTTCGCGGTGAGTATGTCTGCGACTCTGCTTGCTCCATCACTACCAGGATACACTGCCTGTATTCGTCCCAATGGCCATTTCAGTGGTGATGTGGCCTCGTCTTTTATAAGGACCATTTGACCGGGCTTAATGTCGGGGCGCCGCTGCTGCCATCGGGTACGTTGCTGCAATTCGCAGATATATTCTTGGCTCCATCTCGACCAAAAGTGTTGCCTTGCCTGTTCAATCCTCGCATATCGATGAAGCCGACTAGGATTGACATCTTGCAAATCTGGTGCCGGTAGCGACACAAGGGGTCTTCCAATGAGGAAATGCCCAGGGGTTAGAGGGACTAAATCACTAGGAGAGGATGACATTGGACAGAGGGGTCTAGAATTAAGGACGGCCTCAATCTGTGCGAACAAAGATGTCAACTCTTCGAATGTTAAGTGAGTATTGCCTAACGCCCTTTTCATATGAAATTTCGCTGAGCGAACAGCTGCTTCGTAAAGGCCTCCAAAATTTGGCGCGTACGCAGGTGAAAAGTGAAAAACTATCTTATCGTCTACAAATGCATCTGACACAGAACTGGAAGCAGCATTGAGAAACTCGCCTATCTCCCGATTGGCGCCTACGAAATTTCTCCCATTATCACAAAATATCTCTCGAGGCATTCCTCGTCGAGATATGAAGCGACGCAATGCTAAAATAAAATCTTCTGTGCTCAGAGAACTTACGAGTTCCAAATGAACTGCTTTTATTTTAAAATCTATAAAAACGCACAGGTAACTCTTAAGGAGTTTTGCACCACGGCCTTTCCTGTCACTCACAAGAAATGGACCAGCAAAATCAGTACCTACCACCTCAAACGCATGTCCAGGCGTAACCCGTTGAGCTGGCAAGTTTCCCATGATTTGCTGAGCTACTTCTCCTTTCATTCTTATGCAACGAGTGCAACTATTATAAGTACGTGCAGCAAGTACTCTGCCATTTAAAGGCCAATAATGTTCGCGAATAACTGACAGAAGAAGTTGTGGTGGCGCGTGTAAAAGTTTAAAATGAAAATATCGAAATAATAATTTGGTAAAATGATGTTTAGCATCCAAGAGTATAGGGTGTTTTTTATCGAAATCATAATCAGAATTATCTAATCTTCCCCTACTCGAATCAACCCCGAGTCATCAATAAAAGGAGTTAATTTACTTGAGCCAACGATAGACTTTCCATTGTTGCTCTCATAACTAGGAAAGCTTTCTTTTTGTGACAAATAAGCTAACTTGGACTCTGCTTGCTCAAGCTCGTCCACGGTTATTGAACTGCTAGCTTCACCATTTTGTTTATGCAGCAAGCTATTGATGAATCGACACACGTATGCAAATATTCTCCTAAGTCTCAGAAAACTAGAATAATTTGACATGTCGATTATCGGTTGTGTCGATTTTTCAACTCTTGCCGCACATACACGTAACTCAGGCAAACGCTTTTCTATCGCGTCAGTTTGCGCTGGCCACTGATCAATTGTATCCTGCAGAAATGCAGGTCCCTCCCACCACAGCGACAATGACTGCAGTTCATCTGGAAACACGCCTCGTGAGGCAAGATCGCAGGGGTTTTGAGCGGAAGGGACATACATCCATGCAGCATTCGAACACTTATCATTTATTTCAGCGACTCTGTGTGACACAAAACTACATAACTTATTTGTAGGAATGCGTAACCAACCCAAAACAACTTTGCTGTCTGACCAAAAATATCTTTTTGTGATATTACAGCGCAAAGTTTGCACAACCTTTTCACATAAACGCGAAACTAGTAAAGCTGCACAAAGTTCCAATTTTGGGATAGTTGTGGCCTTCAAAGGTGTGACTTTGGTTTTAGCACACAAAAGCCGAACAGTACAATTTCCTAACTCATCTACTGATTTTAAATAAATACATCCTGCATATGCCTTTAAAGAGGCATCCGAAAATGCATGGATTTGAATTTCAACTGCGTTTCTACAGCTGGCGTGGCGTGGAATACTTATTTCTTTTAAATAATGAATGCTGTTGATAAATCTGGTCCAGATACAGTTTGGTGCCTGGGGTATCTCTTCATCCCAGTCCAATTTCTGTGACCACAACGATTGCAAAAAAATTTTGCATAGAATAACGCATACACTCAAATGCCCTAAAGGATCAAATATACTTGAAGCTACAGATAGGACGGCCCTTTTAGTGTATTTTACATGGTTATCTATCGATGGAATTTTAGAGCATTTTATTAATATGCTGTCAGCATTTGGGTTCCACTCTACGCCTAACGTGTTACTTTGATTAGATATTTTTAAATTATCCTGCTGAGAACTATTTGTCTCCATAACTTCACAAAGAAATCGCTCAGAGTTACTTTTTAACTTTCGCAAGTTAAAGTGAGCTGAACTCAACGTGTTGTTGACCCCTTGATAAAGTTGTCCTTCATCATCGGTACCAGTTATTAAATCATCTACGTAAAAATCATGGACAATTACTTGCTTTATCAAAGGATCACTACATTCATATCCCAGTTGGGCTAAACATCTCGTGCTTAAGAATGGCGCGCTTGACGTACCATACGTCAAAGTATTCAGGGTTAGATACTTCATGCGGTCGCCTTCATTTTCACGCCATAATATCATTTGAAGATGTCTCTGCGAAGGTTCCACGATAACTTGACGATACATTTTCTCTATGTCTCCTGTGAATATGAAAACGTGCTGACGAAATCTTATTAGAATAGAGAAAATGTCGTCTTGTACCGTGGCACCAACCATGAGAATGTCATTGAGTGAGTAGCCTGAATCAGTGCGAGCTGACGCGTCAAAAACGACTCTACACTTTGTAGATTCACTTTGCTCCTTTAAAATTGGGTGGTGGGGCAAAAAGTTGGCTTTTTCAGGCTTCTTGCTCTCTGACAAATGATTCAACTGAGCATATTCGTTGATAAAATCTACATACTGCGATTTTACATCAGGCTGCCTTCTAAATCGTTGCTCTAAAGAATTAAACCGTTTTCTTGCTAATCTATATGAGTCACCTAGAACATCTGGTTGATCTTTCAAGGGCAGCGTGACGCAAAATCTGTGATCAGCTAAGCGTCGTGTGTTTTGCTTGAAGTGTTCTTCGCACGCCTCCTCTTCTGGGGACAACACTGGTACAGTTGGGACCTCCTCCAACTCCCAAAACTTACTTAGCTGATTGCGTATTTCTCTACTGAAACCACAATGCTCAGTTTTCGTTTTACTTGTGCTAATATTATTATTTAGCATCGTTTGTCCTACTACTAACCATCCAAATACAGAATTTTTCAATAGGGGTTTATTGGGCCCAAGCTTAATCTTGCCATTGGTGATTAAATCCCAAAATATCGCCCCGCCGACTAATATGTCTATTTCAGCGGGTTTGTACCAGCCTGGGTCTGCTAGTGTGATATTCTGAGGAATCTCAATGTTAGAAATATCTACTTCTTCTGCTGGCAAAGGTTTCATTATCCGAGAGAGAATGTAGGCATCAACGCGCGCACAAGGTTTTTTACTGTTACGCGCTTGAATGGCAACTTTGCAATGCTTTTGAACATCGAAGGATATTTCCTTAATAGCTGTAATGTTGGCATCTACATCCTCACCCTGCAAGCCTAACTTCTCCGCCAGCGCCTGAGAGATAAAATTAGATTGAGCACCACAGTCGAGGAAACAACGAGCCTCATGCATTGTATTTGTTTTTTCATTTTTAACTAAAATAATTGCAGTCGACAACAATACCTCAGTATCACTGCAGACTGTTAATGCTACGGGCGCAGACACAAACTCCTTCTCACCTCCGTCCTTCTGTTTATCTGACGTCATAGTCTTGTGCAAAAGGGTATTGTGTTTACGCTTGCAAATAACACATGGACTTGCCTTACATTGATGTGCAAAATGCCCGCCACGGAAACAATTAATGCACACCTTTAAAGTTTTTATCAATGCATTTCGCTCATCGACTGACATTTGATTTAATTTTTCACAGTTATAAATTGAATGATCCCCATTACATACGCGACAAACTCGCGTATTACTTATATTAGAATTGGTCGATGTGTTAGAATCGCTTGCCGCGGCAACAAATGATTTCTGCGCCTTATCGATTCGCTTATAATTAATCTGCTTATTATCTGTTTTCTCGCTAGCAGTAGTCGCCGAAATCATTTCCAACACATCGGCCCTCTGACGTAAAAACTCATAAAAATTGTCCAAAGTAGGATTCTCCGTTAAGCTATTCCTATATTCCTCCCACTTCGTACAAGTAGCAGTATCTAATTTACTTGCAAACATAAATATTATAAGTGTATCCCAGTTATCTGTTTTTTCACCTAAACTATTTAAAGCCCTCAAATGTTTCGAAACATGATCAATTAGAAACCGCAACGACTTATCAGTCTCCCTTCCTGACAAAGACACATTAAAAAGTGACTTAAGGTGAGTATGAATAAGCTGGCGCTTGTTATCAAACCTATCGCATACTAATTTCCAAGCCGCGGTATAATTCGCCGCCGATATCTCTAACGATTGGATAACAGACGCTGCGTTTCCTAATAAGGATGCTTTTAAATATTGAAACTTACAAATATCACTGAGATTATCATTGTTGTGTACAATTGATATATACACATCGCGAAACTCTAACCATTTCGTGGTAGAACCATCAAAGCTAGGAAGACGTATAGTAGGCAGTCGCACGCCGCCCGCGTCCGTTCCGCTCCGGGACGAACGCGCGTCGTCGTCCGGGCCCCCGTCCAGCGAGGAGCGAGGCTCATTAGCCGCGATCAATTCCTGCGCCTGACTAATTGCACAAAAGAATAACTTTTCTGTATTTTCACGCTCACTAAAATCTGGCTCGCTGGTCGGTGGTCCGTCCTGCTTAACCTTGGATTCACTCACTTCAATGTTAGTCTGGATCTTATCGTATTCCTCAAATAACAAGTCCGCTTTCCGTAATCTTAATTTAATTTCATTTAAATTTGCCTTAGAAACCTGCTTTAATTTCTTAAACTCATCTAAATAATTTCTAAACGTAGTTAATCGACCCTTAATCGATGCTCTCTTTGCCTTCAATTCTGTGTCAGTCATATTGTAAACTAATTACAAATATAGGTCAAGCCGTTCAATAAAAGTGCAATAAATACCTTTATGTACGTTTTCCTTATACGAAACAGCTGTACGTCTCACCGGCTGATAACCAGGACAATAGAACTAGGTCAACTCGGCGCAGGCGATGGCAGGCCGGCGCGGGCGCAGGGCGGGTTATCCTGGAATATTCAGCCGAAATACTATAATTTACGTAAACAAACCTATTTGCAATAGCTAATTGAGCTAAGAGATGCAAGATAGTTAAGGATTCTACGATTATTAACTTTAATTTCATAAAATGAATGCAATATTTAAGCACAAAGGCGTAATGTAGGTAGGTATACCTATAACTTGGTGAGCGTCAGAATGGCGGGTGTACATCAAGCAATCCTGGTGTGGTATACGTCAGGAGTTAGTGCTAGCAATGTGCCAAATGTGCGCCAAAATTCGAGCAATGTGCTCTTTGAACTCCAGAGATATTTAAGAAACTAATGACACCCGCCATTCTGACGTCAGGTTGGCGGGTGTACTTTCAGTTCTAGCTAATAGCTGCCTACTCAAGAGTGAAAGTACTGCCTGAGGTTAGTGCTCGCAATGTGCTTCCACATGTATGAAACACAAACTAATTCAGAGAACCGTTGAAGAGTAATATGGGATTGAATAAATATATCTATGAGTATCACTTTTTTGTGAAAAGCGCCTGCATGTTAATGCTGCATTGCAGGCAATGAACATTGCTATTTTATTTCAGCAGGCGTTATAGATATATTTATTCAATCCCATATTACTCTTCAACGGCTCTATGAATTAGTGTGTGTTTCATACATGTGGAAGCACATTGCGAGCACTAACCTTAGGCAGTACTTTCACCCTCGAGTAAGGAGCCATTAGCTAGAACTGGAAGTACACCCGCCAACCTGACGTCAGAATGGCGGGTGTCATTAATTTCTTAAATATCTCTGGAGTTCAAAGAGCACATTGCTCGAATTTTAGCGCACATTTGGCACATTGCTAGCACTAACTCCTGACGTATACCACACCAGGATTGCTTGATGTACACCCGCCATTCTGACGCTCACATAACTTGAACGATAATTTTAAATAGCTTATTCAATTGCAAATTATACCAATAATTTGTATTTCTACAGATGTTACTTTTAGTTTACAGCAGATAGCAACGTAAATAAGGAAAATATGCAATTAAATATGGTTTAACTGTGAGCTAGTGATTATTTTTTGTTGCTAAGTGCGTTGACCTTGAGTAGGTAAGCGAGTTTAATGATACTTTAGCTTTAAAATTATGCACTTAAATATAAATAAATGAGATCTGCTCGCACAAACGAAGCTTTACAGGGCTAACACAACAAATAAATAGGTAGGATAAGGAACGGGCTAACCTCCCTTTGTTCTAGAAGTCGGCTTCAGTACACGTCACTTTAGGTAATACTGGGCACTTAGGTATCACAATTTCTGGTAGGTATTTCACTTCCTCTTCTAGATCTCGGTGGTTACAATGCAGCTCCGTTTCTCCCGTCAATCCTTTGTGAAGTAGATTGCAGATTCGTGCTATGCGCCCGCATAGCAACAGTAACACGGTCGCCAAAATGTTCGGTGTACTCCTCAATATAAGGTCTTCTTATGAAGAATGAAGAACTCCAGGATAGTACTATCTTCTTTTTATTAACTTAATAACTAGGTACAAGTAGTTTAGGTATTTTAATGAATCTATACAGATATATGTGTAGCCGCTTCGGCTGTAAGGTGCAGTCTAATGTAGGTACGCGGCGCGGGGAGCCGTGACGTATGTGTGTGACGTCATGTGTCGTCAACCGGTCTTCGTACGAGTACTTGGGTAAACGTATATATATTGTGTTGTGTGAACATCTATTATACAGATGTAGTGCGAAAAGATTTGTCTTCGTATTGTTACGGAAATGTACGAACGTGTCATGCTATTTCAGTCAGTCTCAGTACAAGATATACTGACATTTACTGAGCAAGTGTGATTTGAAGCCTGGCAGGCAAGCATGATCGCGCGATAAATGATAAAACATCAGGGTGCGTAGCCAAATGGTACAAACGCTCATGAAACGAAACGCTTGTAGATATCTATCTCTATCGCTCGTGCGTATTGACGCGACAGAGCGAGACTACCTTTCGACGCGTTTCGTTTTCGTTTCGCGTCGGAGAAATGCCATACGGCTACGGGGCCAGGCCGTCCTTATGTTTGATCATTTTATCGCGCGACCATGATTATACGCCTGGATGACTTGGATGAGGTTCACCTGATTGTGTTTTATAATTAAGCATATTTATGCATTTTTTCTGTAAGTAGTTACAATTAGGAATGGCGAATAAAAATGTAACGAGAAAAGTATAACGCCCAGACTATCATAAAAATCTCGTGCCCCGCTGCTAAATTCAATGAGACGAGCTTTTTTTGTTAAACACTCAAGTCCAAAGAAACCACATGCTGCCCTTGTTAAAAGTTGTATCTGCAGTAAGTAATGGAAATTAGGGCAACACTTAAACCTGAAAATCAGTGCCGTGTCTCTTAGGCACGGTCTATGGTGAGCGGCATCCTATTTGGTACACTGGTTCACTCGTTTTGTATTGTGTTGTAACTGTATTTTTCTTATACCAAATTTTTCTTTTCTTTCTTTTCTTTCTTTACTTAGCAGGTGGTACACACACACACACACCCATTGGTGGTTATCTAATTCTTGACATGTTTAGTACGCCAACGCCGAATCTTGGGATTAGATATCAATGGACCCAAAGCTCTCATGATATGATGACGCAGGAATGCCAATAAACCACTGACCAACCCCTAACTTACTTACCCATTACTTCAAATAGAAACTTCAAAATGAAATATTTATTTTCCAAGTAGGCATATTATAATGCGCATATGAACGTCAAATAAAGCTGCGCTGGCTCTAACCCTACGCCTCAGCCTCGAGAAGATTTTAGTCCCCCCTCAGTTGGAGGGGGGTATCCACTATGGGACCGGCAAGAAACTCGGCGGGCCACTTTTCAAAACATTACATCCTATAATTAACATGCATTAAAAACAATATACAGTTTAACATGCAAAAGAAAATTACAAAACATATTAAACAAAGCAAAATAATTGTGGTTAATTTCGAATAAAACTATACAATTACCTAGCGGAGACCAATCTCAAAAGGCAATCAATCTCTTAAGGGTTCATCGGTTTATATATTGCATTTGTGTTTAAATCTCCATAGATTTGTAGTTGGTGGTCGGAGCCAGAATTTGCATATTAAATACTTTGATTCGGGGTTTGTTTGGGATTCGGAAGGAAGTTCAGGGTAATATGATGTTAAAATGCATTGTTTACTAGCTTTTGCCCGCGGGTTCGCACTCTTTAGAAAGAGACAAAAAGTAGCCTATGTCACTCTCCATCTTTTCAACTATCTTCACTTAAAAAATCACGTCAATTCGTCGCTCCGTTTTGCCGTGAAAGACGGATAAACAAAGAGACACACACACTTTCCCATTTATAATATTAGTATGGATTAGTATGGATTATATGAGCGCCTGTGGCCATAGCTGGGCACCGTTAATCAAATAGTTAACTTCGATAATCGTTAATCCGTTACTTAAAAAGTTAACTTCGTTAATCGTGAAAGCGATACATTTCGGTAGATTTAACGGAAGTTAAAGTTAATCGATAATCCGTTAACACGTCATAAAAATAGGACTTCACTGTAGGTATTATGTATTTGTATTTACTAAGTATCCACCAAAAACCATTAAAACCTGTGACGCCAATCGGTAAAAAACCGAAATGTAATAATTACGGTCTCTTCGGGCTTTTACCGCCGTTGGTTGGCTAAATCCTAGGTTTTACTTCGGATTGGTAATTATTGGGTCCTTATTCATGCGGTCGCGATCGTGATGCGTCGGTTCTTCAGATTGAGATTTGAGATGACAACTCGATGCTGTGGGCCACGATAACTTGGTAGAGTAATCTAAGGCCCGCGCCGGACTCTAACTCGATGCGTCGGCTGCGCGATTTGTCTGTCATGCCTGATGATTGCACTCTATTCCCAGGTTAGTGATCGATCTAGCACGCCTAATAAGATTTAGAAGATCTCAAATAAGTGATCCAAAGTCGCCAATTGGTCTTTAGACTGCTTATAACCGACGGATCTGCTTTTACCGATAAATTCTAGGTTTTGCCGTACTACGGGCTTTTACAGTAGCAGTAAGAACGTGGTTTTCGCGGCGCAGCGAGCTGCTTGGGGTGCTGGATTAACGATTAACGGACTCAATGAAATTTAACGGAAGTTAACGAATCCGTTAACATTTTTTAAAGTTAACTTAAAAGTTAATCCGTTAATCGAAATGTTAACTTCGTTAATTAACGATTAACGGATTAACGAGTTAATGCCCAGCTATGCCTGTGGCCTAGGGTTTTTCGAAACTTATGCGCGAAAGCGCTGGTGGCCTAGCGGTAAGAGCGTGCGACTTACGATCCGGAGGTCGCAGGTTCGAACCCCGGTTCGTACCAATGACTTTTTCGGAACTAATGTGCGGAATGTCATTTGATATTATTTGCCAGTCTCTTTTCGGTGAAGGAAAACATCGTGAGGAAACCGGACTAATTCCAATAAGGCCTAGCTACCCGTCGGGTTGGAAGGTCAGATGGCAGTCGCTTTCGTAAAACTAGTGCCTACGCCAAATCTTGAGATTAAGTAAGTTGTCAAAGCGGACCCCAGGCTCCCATGAGCCGTGGCAAATGCCGGGATAACGCAAAGAGGATGATGATGATCCTGGAAGGAAAAAGGATAACGGTTGTTCCCTTGTTTCTTAAGCTCAGGCAAGAAGCAAACTTTTGGTAAAGCAACTAAGGATACCGTGTACCGCTTTAGTCGAGCTAATATCAACTTTTTCACTCCACAAGTCTGAGCCGGAAACTTTCCCTCATATTAGGTCTTATTTTTCGTACTTATAGCTAAATAAGTAAGTAAAATATAGTACCTATATTACTTAGCCGGAGCCTTTAATGAAAGCTAGCAAACATCAAAAGGGCTTTGCTTTAAAATGGTCTAGAAAACTGTTAGTTAATATCAAAGTCTGCTAGTGACGGAAGGGTCTACGGAACTAATTTGTTCCGTCTATTGTCCTTTGAGTCGTCGTCAACCTAAACCCTCCTTAGAAATTGTACCAACACTCTTTTTAACCCCCGACGCAAAAACGACGGGGTGTTATAAGTTCGACGTGTCTGTCTGTCTGTCTGTCTGTCTGTCTGTCTGTTTGTCTGTCTGTGTGTGTGTCTGTCTGGTTAGGTTATTGCTGTGTTAATTACACAGGAATAACCTAACCACAAAATTAAAATTTTGAAAAAACCCCCGACCGCGACATAGTAGACCGATTTCCATGAAACATGTCTAAGAACACTCCCGACTAACTCAGCTTTCAGAAAAAAAAAACTAAATCTAAATCGGTTCATCCGTTCGGGAGCTACGATGCGACAGACAGACACACACACAGACAGATAGACACGTCAAACTTATAACACCCCGTCGTTTTTGCGTCGGGGGTTAAAAATTAAAATTTTGAAAAAACCCCCGACCGCGACATAGTAGACCGATTTTCATGAAACATGGCTAAGAACACTCCCGACTAACTCAGCTTTCAAAAAAAAAAACTAAATCGAAATCAGACACACACACAGACAGACAGACAGACAGACAGACAGATAGACACGTCAAACTTATAACACCCCGTCGTTTTTGCGTCGGGGGTTAAAAAGGAGTGTACAAGATTCTAATGGCTTGGCAACGCGCACGTGGCACTCCTTGAGTTGAAGGCTGCATAGGTGACGGCGACCGCTTTCCATCAGGCGGACCGTATGCTTGTTTGCCACCGACGTAGTATTAAAAAAAATTAAGTGTATGGAGGAAGTGAACAGCGCCCCCAAATGAAAATGAAAATCTTTACTGATAACAATTGTGTGTGTGTGGATTGAGTACCTAAGACACTCGAAAGTACTTCAACATTTAGTAAAAATTTTTACTAAATATCCACCATCTAATATTTTATATTCGTTGTCTGGTTTTAAAGATATTCAGACATAACTTTTCTCATACAAATGTATCAAGTAGGGTGACCACACTATGTCGGCTCCTGATTTTCCCCACCTTCCCATTGTCATATTGAGATTGGGGAGTTTCGTTCAATTTTGATAATAGTTTACCGGATTTGTAAGTGGGAGCGAGAAAAGAATAACTATTTCTCGGTCCCACTTACAAATCCGGTACGCTCATCTGTTAGCGCGATTAGATTACCAGGTTCTGGTTTCTTACTAGTGAAGTATTATATTCTTTGTTTCTTACCAATTATCATTCATGTCCTTTTTAATGCATGCATGTCGATATGGTTATTATCCTGACGTCGATAAAAATTACACAATACACATCATCACTAGGCCAAGAACATAACCTAAAAACAGTTTGCAGATGGAGAATTAATATGGTATTAGTTTAATATTATCAAAATTGAACGAACGAAACTCCCCAATCTCAATATGACAATGGGAAGGTGGGGAAAATCAGGAGCCGACATAGTGTGGTCACCCTACTTGATACATTTGTATGAGAAAAGTTATGTCTGAATATCTTTAAAACCAGGCAACGAATATAAAATATTAGATGGTGGATATTTAGTAAAAATTTTTACTAAATGTTGAAGTACTTTCGAGTGTCTTAGGTGCTACAAATCGTAAGATATTTACATTTTTAACTTTCTCAAAACGTGTGGACTGAGTGAGCACTTACAAAAATTTATTATAAAAAAACCTGACACGTTAGTGGTTCGTTTTGTATTTTACAAATTCCCATTTCACTTTTACTAAACTATACACATATAATAGCGGTCTAAATCTTATGTTTTTCATCAAAATTCGGCTTTTCAAAAGTGTATGGATTGAGTGAGCATAAGAAACTATTTGTAAAAAATTTAATACGTCACTTCTTTTTACAAATTCAGAGATTATATTATGTCCTTATTGTGTTGCATAATATTTATGGAAGTAGGCGGGAGGCTATTTCGTTTTATTTCAACCCCCTTAATTGCCAAAATTGGCTGAGACTTGATTAGTTTCTTGTGATCTGCCTACCCCTTTATGGGATACATGCGACATTGTATGTATATACTCGTATGTTGTACGTTACATACACTGTTTTTACCATGCTGTTCTCGCTATCGAGTTACGTATTTTTAACTCATGGTAGCCTCACTTGTAGGTGGGTAGGACACTGCGGACAAAATAAATGGAGAAAATGGCTTTTAAATCTTAATTGATGGTTGTTACACCCACGATATTTAATCTGAAGAAAACAACCCTTATTCTAGTGCGTGGATTCGAAATATATTAAAACTAGCTTCTACCCGCAGCCCGTTCGCGTTAAATTCACAACCCCCTCCCCATTTTAGGGAAATGGGGGGTTAGAGAAGACAAAAAGTAGCCTATGTCACTCGCCATCCCTTCAACTATCTCCACTTAAAAAATCACGTCAATTCGTTGTTCCGTTTTGCCGTGAAAGACGAACAAACAAACAAACACACACTTTCCCTTTTATAATAATAATTATTAGTATGGAATAATATATAAGAATAATAATATAAGAATAATAATAAAAAAAAACAGTCGAATTGATCCTCCTTTTTTTGAAGTCGGTTAAAAATTGAATTCATGGTAAAGTTTGCGAACGTCACAAATATTCGTGTCCGATCTTTATTATTTAAGCAAAGATTAATTCTGCTTCCAGATTTTTAAAAATGCTTTCATATTTTTTAACGGATTTTACTAAATCAATCGGAGAAAATAATTCAAAGAGATGTGCTAAAAAAAGCTGTCCTTGAATAGGCGACGGAAGGTCTTTAAGAATAGAGGGCGTCCAGGTAAATTGGACAGGCGGGAGAGATGTTTTAATATAATTAGCATTTTCTCTGTATCAAACATATAAAGCCTCTGGGTACGTAGCCGAATGGCACAAACGCTCACGAAACGCTCACGAAACGAAACGCTCGTAGATATCTATCTCTACCGCTCTTGCGTATTGGCGCGACAGAGCCAGACTACCTTTCGCGGCGATTCGTTTTCGTTTCGCGGCGCAGTAATGCCATTCGGCTACGGCACCTGACCAGAAATATATGACTATTGTCAGGAGGGCGCTGTTATTCTGATGCATGGGGCGACAGTTCAGTTTAGTATGAAGAAAATAGTTCCAATGAAATTCCGCAAGATGGCGCGTAGTCATATATTTTGTGGCCAGGCTTTAAAACTAAACATTATTTACGTCAGTGTTCAGGGAGGAAAATTCAAACATATTTATGGAAAAACAGCACTTACCTTAATCTCCTTTTAAAATTAATGACTCTGGTATTTTGTAAAAATACCTTTACATTCAGAGTCTTGACGAAAATGTATGCATTTTTTGTTCCTAGTAAATAATCACTTGCATGCGCTGTCCAGTATCTCCATACAAATGTAATTTTCCATAACATTTCTGCTATCGAAAAACATGTTCTTAAATTCCAAAATTATTAAGTGCTCTAACACACTGATTTAAACTTTCACGATTTTTACACATAAGTATTTTAAATTTGTTGATGGTTGTCAACTTTAGCCAATTAGCTCTGAGACCACGGGGATAATCCCGTCCTTGAAACGTCCGAGATTAGTATTAAAAACCGGCCAAGAGCGTGTCGGGCCACGCTCAGTGTAGGGTTCCGTAGTTTTTCGTATTTTTCTCAAAAACTACTGAACCTATCAAGTTCAAAACAATTTTCCTAGAAAGCCTTTATAAAGTTCTACTTTTGTGATTTTTTTCATATTTTTTAAACATATGGTTTAAAAGTTAGAGGGGGGGGACGCACTTTTTTTTCCTTCAGGAGCGATTATTTTCGAAAATATTAGTATTATCAAAAAACGATCTTAGTAAACCCTTATTCATTTTTAAATACCTATCCAACAATATATCACACGTTAGGGTTGTAATGAAAAAAAAAATCAGCCCCCACTTTACATGTAGGGGGGCTACCCTAATAAAACATTTTTTTCCATTTTTTATTTTTGCACTTTGTTGGCGTGATTGATATACATATTGGTACCAAATTTCAGCTTTCTAGTGCTTACAGTTACTGAGATTATCCGCGGACGGACGGACGGACGGACGGACGGACGGACGGACGGACGGACGGACGGACGGACGGACGGACGGACGGACAGACAGACATGGCGAAACTATAAGGGTTCCTAGTTGACTACGGAACCCTAAAAACATAGTAATACGCGATTAAGTCCCGTTTGCAATTTTAAATAGTAAATGCCCTAGTTTCTTCAAGTAAAACACTTCACTGTTACCTTACTATCGATCGCTCAATTTATATAAAGTCAAGTAAACGTTGCAGGATTGCAGCAGGTGTCAATATCAAGGAAATAATAACGTTGCCCTTGCCGAGTTTCCCCGGGGCCCGGGGATCGCGTTACTGAGCGAGGACGCTTTACCCCACCCTCCCCTCGGCCACGTGATGGATCCAAACATGAGTTTGTGATGTTTTGGAATACTTTACTTGATGGTGTAAATGCCATGGAAAATTATATTGTATGGAGGGTGTATACAGTCCTCCAAACGAAGAATGACATTTACACTTCCCAGTAAGTTAATTTTTATTAAGCAGAAACGTCTGCTAACGATTCTAAACATTTCCCCCCACCCCACCCCAAGACGTCACCCCAAGACGTGTGTACAAAAGGAAAAGCATGGAAAGATTTGCGAAGTCCGGCGTGGCTTCCGTAGCTCAATTGGTAAGAGCATTGCACGGATTGCAAAAATGGTGCGGGTTCAAGTCCCGCCGGAAGCCATTCCATTTTTCCATTTTTTCCTTTAATATAAAAACTTCCCAGTAAGTATTTAAAAACGTCAAAAATCGTGTTAGTGACTCTGGTATTAAATGCTTAAACAGGGTAGGCAGAGCACATGAGACTGCTTAAGTATCAGTCTTGGCAATTAAAAGGTTGAAACACAAATAAAGGCCCTTATCGGGATTCGAACCCAAGACCATTTACCGGCTAGGCCAACCGGTTGTAAAATTATAGAATGAAAGCAATTCTAACGTGACCATGCAATTTTGCAGCTTGTTCTTACCATGAAGATAAATTGAACTGGCTGCCGCTTTCTGCCTAATGAATAGTGTCAATGTAAGCATCTGTCCCCACAAAATAGTGTCATAATTATTTATTTATTTATTTATTATTTATTTATTTATTTATTCCTTAAATTAACATTAACAGCCTAGCTAAACATGTCAATCGTACAGGAGGGTATAAACATGAATAATCCGGTGAACGTGGGCGAAGTAAAGTTAGACGCGTTCTCTCCGTGTTGCTAACCTGTTGTTGTATAACCTGGTTTTTACCAAAGAGGATCACAGTGCATAGACTGCTACCTCTTGACACAGGCATAAAACTTTTGAACCTCAATTTGGACAATTTGGCTCATGTTCTTAGCTTGATATGTGTTAAAATGTCAAATATTATTATTAGCGCCATCTAGCGGAGCGCACCCCAAAGGTGTAAAGTCATCTACTTACCTTTTTCTGTATGGTACTGAGGTACGGTTTATTTCTTAGACTGTAGCTGTCTATACGGATTACGGAGTTACATATGTCTTTGCTATAGGTACCTATATTTCATATGTCATATAAAATCCTTATAGTGCTGGGTATTTCAGTTACCCTAATGCATTTTAATATCTAAAAATAGAGCAAAGTACTATTCAAAGATAATCCCACTACAAAAATAGGCAAAGAAAACTAGCGGGTACTTAACGACGATATTTGGCTACGTAGATCGTTATTTCTTAAAAACAGAGGTTTTTTTAAATTAAAATTAAAAAAAAAGCCCCGGCCGCGACATAATAGACCGATTTTCATGAAACATTGCTAAGAACACTCCCGACTAACTCATCAGCTTTCAGACAAAAAGAACTAAATCTAAATCGGATCATCCGTTCATGAGCTACGATGCCACAGACAGACAGACAGACAAACATACAGACAGTCCGTCGTTTTTGCGTCTGGGGTTAAAAATGTCAAATACGAGTATATTAGCGTCATCTAGCCGAGAATCAACTAAAGGTGTAGCGCCGTCTAGACAATCGTAAATTTTTCTCGCGTTTTTTTCTTAGAATTTATCTGTCTATACGGAGTTAATGTCTTGAGTTCTGAGATTTTTAGGGTCGTATCGAAACCCTTCAAAGTTTTAAATGCGAATCTACATCACGTACCTAGCTCTGGTAAATGAAAGATAAATCTCTGAAAGTGAATTGAATATTCCCGTCAATCCTCGTTGCATTGTGCAGTTCAGTGAATAAACCCGTGTTCCTCTACCGACATGCTACGGACCTAGCCGAGGTGACAATCGTTGACGATAAGTCGCCACTACAGCACGATATACTAGGGGCAAGAGACATAGCCAGGCAACCATACCCAAGTAACAATTTCTGGTCCTATAGTGGTCGCGAGCACCAAATTAAATCACATTAAATGGTCCTATAAATAGTCTATATTGGTACTGTAGAGCCGATTTGGCGCAATTATGCAGCCATTTAGTGATATAATAGGGCTATAGCAGTATCATCCGTGACGTTTAAGGTCTATAATGGTGATGTGATGATGACTATTGTGCTAATTTGTTGACATAGAGGACACAGTAACGCTATTATAGTATCAATTTATGCTATAGTAGCATTTGAGATTCCGTTATACAGGTTTTTTGTTCTGTAATAGCAGTTGCTCCCTTTTAATGCGAATGAATGAAATTTCTAAAATAATTTAATGTGTGTAATATTTAACAAAAACTGTTCTAAACGAGGAACTTTATGAAAAGTGGCGTGTGAACTTGTGAAGTTTAGTGTCAATCAAAATAATTTGGATTTCGTATAATTCCATCATTACTGCAAAAAGGTATGCGATGGAAATTTTACCGTTAAAAGAATATTAGTTTAATGGAGTATTTTAAGTGCGCCCTCGATTTATACCTGTTTTGAATAAAATAAATAAATATAATTTAATACAATAAAATTATTGGCACCATAGTTTCTACTATGGATCCAAGAAGTAAAACATACGCTTTTATAGTTCGACTATGTCACTTATCATACGCATTCACTGCCATAAGCCCGCCATTGTGGATTCTATTAGGGTTGCATGAGACTTTAACTATGATCCAGTTTAACTTATAAGTTCTTTATATAGAAAACAATACTTGTTTTCAATGTTTTACTATAGAAAGATCTTCTAAACAGTTTTTTTTTTATAAAACATATAGTAAACTCAGCTATAACGCTATTGTGTTTTAAAAGAGATACCGAAACCATTATTCCACAGTTCTGTGATATAAAAGAGTAATTTTGACGTATACGGCGATGAGATATAAAAGACATTAGAAAACGACTATTAACGCTTTTCAAAGCTATATAAACGTATCCTGAAAACTTCATTATACAGCAAAATAGCTCTATAATGGTATTCATACCACTACTACAGTGTTAAATACTGTAGCAGTGTTTTCCAAAGCCACTATATCCCAAAATAGTGGTATAGTTAGGTTTTAATTTCTGTTAAAATACGACTACTAAAAATACTATAAGCGGCTTGTTGGGAACCTTAATAGCGCAAATTGATAGCATAACCGTGATTCCTAACACTATTATACAATAATATTGTTCTTTAGTAGGTTATTTGATCCTGCTATAGACCAGGCCTATAGGGGCTCTATAAAATGGTGATATAAACGTTTACATCACTTCCTAATAACACCTTTTAGCTGTATAACACAACAACTATAGCGGCTTGTCGGGAACCTTAATAGCGTAAATTGATTGCATAACAGTGATTTCTAACACCATTATATAATAATATTGTTCTATAGTAGTCATATTTGATCCTGTTATAGACCAGGCCTATAGCGGCTCTATAAAATGGTGATATAAACGTTTACATCTCTTCCTAATAACACCTTTTAGCTGTATAACGCAACAACTATAGCGGCTTGTCGGGAACCTTAATAGCGCAAATTGATTGCATAACAGTGATTTCTAACACCATTATATAATAATATTGTTATATAGTAGTCATATTTGATCCTGTTATAGACCAGGTCTATAGCGGCTCTATAAAATGGTGATATAAACGTTTACATCACTTCCTAATAACACCTTTTAGCTGTATAACGCAACAACTATAGCGGCTTGTCGGGAACCTTAATAGCGCAAATTGATTGCATAACAGTGATTTCTAACACCATTATATAATAATATTGTTCTATAGTAGTCATATTTGATCCTGTTATAGACCAGGCCTATAGCGGCTCTATAAAATGGTGATATAAACGTTTACATCACTTCCTAATAACACCTTTTAGCTGTATAACGCAACAACTATAGCGGCTTGTCGGGAACCTTAATAGCGCAAATTGATTGCATAGCAGTGATTCCTAACACTATTATACAATAATATAGATCTATAGTAGTCATATTTGATCCTGTTATAGACCAGGCCTATAGCGGCTCTATAAAATGGTGATATAAATGTTTACATCACTTCCTAATAACACCTTTTAGCGGTATAAGCTTATAGAGCTAAAAGGTGTTACTGGAGGCTTTTATACGACAAGCGGTCACGCCGAAAACCTTTATACGACATCTATAGTAGCTTTTGGCGTCGAAAACCAAAATTATAGCACTAAAATGTTACTTGGGTAGTCGCGTAATAATAATTAACGATATAACGTCAGGAGGAGGGGTGCGTATCGATCGATATAACTTTTTTTGATATATTTTTAGTCGTTATAACGATATTTTGATATAATTATTGAATGATATAACAACAAATAACATACGAACAAATTGTATAATTCTTATTTAATATAATGATCATTTTTTCGAATAACATGTGTATAATGCTTATTTCCGATAATGAATAAATTGTATAACACAAATTCTTTCTAAAGCACAGTTAGAATTAAAAAAAGTTGTACAATAAATTAGATCTATCATTTACCAGAAAAGTAGATTAGGTTAGAACTGTGACCCCTACACACAATGCGCTGCTATCAAAAAAATAGGTTAGGTTAGGTTAGAACTATGACCCTTAAACATATGTACTGCTATCAGAAAAGTAGGTTAGGTTAGGTTAAAACTGTGATCCCTTCAGAAAAAGAATAAAATTAATTCATGAAATGTTTTATACTGTTTGCTAGTTATATTATACTAGTCGTATATCAATAGATAGTTATACCATATAACGTTTATTATAAATAAGTTTTATATGAAATAATGGTTATACAAAATAAAAGTAGATATTTTGTAGTTATACCAAATGTTAATTATGTCAAATGAGTGATTATATCCTTTAAATATATACCAAATGTTGTTATATCAAATGTTACTATACCAAAAAAAGTTATACCAATCATTACACACCCCAGGAGGAGGGCCTTTTCGCACTATTTGTAAGTGCGGTGGGGACGCACCGACGCGATAAACTTTATCCCACTAGTCTGCTACGAACGCAGGGCCGGCCGTAACTTTTACCAGACGCTTGGAAGTCTCTCTAATTTGCCCTAATTTCTCAAGTTATGGCCGGCGGAAATGGTCAAAAATCAATTGAGAATTTAAGAAACCTGTGTTTTTTTTAACTTTCTAGTTAAATTAAATTACAGTCGGGTGAAATCGCTAATACGTATGCAGATATCAAACGACATGGATACTAACTCTAGAGACTGATAATATCCTATATTTGTTTTATCCTAGAAAATTAGGAATGTCTTGTGTCTCTGGGCTCTTAGTCCAATAGTATCGTACAGTATGGCCACTCCCGCTCCCCGCTGAAAGTGCCGCCCACCCCCTCTCGGTTACCTCACAGTTACCGCATGTCCAAAACGCGAGCAGTCAACCTGTCATATTTCACTCATACAAGCATAGTACGCGTTCGCCTACACGAGCTTTTAGACTGTGAGCTAGGGACGCGCCTCTTTCATATATGATCGCCAGTGTCCGAGGTGTGCCAATAGGCAGAGCAAAGCGTAAGCGATGGTGAATATTGTGATGCTGGCTAGGTTGAAGCGATAGAGTAAACGGAGAGCTTTGTGAAGTTTTTACGACGAACGAGAGCTATTTTATACTTGTAAAATGCTGCGAGAGAAGAAACTTAACTGCTTGTTACACTAATGCAAGTATTCTTACAACTACGGTACAGCCAGCTTAGAAAGGGATGGATCAAATAAGGTGTCAGAAGTAACTATATAGACCGCTACTACTCTATAACCGCTGAACTAAAGGTGATGTGACTTTAACGACCGGTCTGGCGGTCGGTAGTGACCCTGCTTGCTACGGCGTGGTCCCGGGTTCGAATCCCGGTAAGAGCATTTAATTAGTATGATGAGCACAGATATTTGTTCCTGAGTCATGGATGTTTTCTATGTATGTAACTATTTGTATATTATATATCGTTGTCTGAGTACCCACAACACAAGCCTTCTTGAGCTTACCGTGGGACTCAGTCAATTTGTGTAAGAATGTCCTACAATATTTATTTATTTATTATTTATTTGTGTGTGTCCATCAGACATCGTAACTTTTTCATCAATTTTGGTGCAGCATGGTAGAAATAAAGGTAAGTATGCATTTTCTAGGTAGATGATAAATTTGGCTCATTTTTAACCCCCGACGCAAAAACGACGGGGTGTTATAAGTTTGACGTGTCTGCCTGTCTGTTTGTCTGTTTGTCTGTCTGGCTGTCTGTCTGTCTGTGTGTATGTGTGTGTCTGTGGCATCGTAGCTCCCGAACGGAAGAACCGATTTGGATTTCGTTTTTTTTTGTTTGAAAGCCGAGTTAGTCGGGAGTGTTCTTAGCCACGTTTCATGAAAATCGGTCCACTATGTCGCGGTCGGGGTTTTTTTTCAAAATTTTAATTTTGTGGTTAGGTTAATATTATTAATCCTAATTGACTATTTCCGCTGGCTTAAGACTTGGGACATATAAGTATATTCCTGCGACAATGCTGCACCGAAATATGTAGCTAGAAAAGTCACTTGGTATTGCAGTGTTTGGCCATATTGCCACGAAATAGTTACCTATTTGTTTTATGTACAAGGAGGCAAACTTGTCGTTTAGCCGCACGTGCCAATATTGATACCCGAGCAAGCGAAAGATACCAACATTAAACCGCGAGCGTAGCGAGTGGCTCAGAATGTGGAATCTCGAACGTTGCGAGGGTTTCAAGGCACGTAGGTTAAACAAAATTTGCCACCGGTTGAAACACAAAATATTTCACTACACCAACACTATGAAAAAAAAAAAAAAAAAAAAAAAAAAAAAAATCAATGAAAATAAATAAAATCATCATTTATACGTGAATTCCAACACCCAGCTTTAGACATCAATTTAAAATTTGTATGAAATTACTTTGCACTCTTGTGGATAAAATGCAACCAGTTGGTGTGGTGAAAATGTATTTACCCTTCAGTCAACTTCTACGACACGGGTGGAGAGGGGGAAAAATATTTCACTTATTATAAATTGGCCAATTCGGGTAAAATTGGATGATGATTGACTGCCGTTATCAGTTCGTCACTCACCTTAATTAGACACGAACATGACGGCCGATTACGAGCGATAGTCCGAGCGACGACAACTATTTTAAGACCTTGTAGTTTTCAGAATTTGAGGAATTGTTGTGCTATATAAAACTGTTGAAGACTATGTATCTTTTAGTCTAGTCTAGTCTTCAATAAAATTACATGCTGTTACGATACTCAACATCAAGGGAACGACTGAGAAGAAGAATAAAACTATGGTAATCAAATAAAATTGTACAATAAGTTTTCGTTACAAAATTTTGTCATGTAAATAGTTGTCAAGCGCTGGTAGCCTAGCGGTAAGTACGTGCGACTTTTGTTCCGGAGGTCGCGGGTTCGAACCCCGGCTCGCAACAATGAGTTTTTCAGAATTTATGTGCGAAATGTCATTTGATATTTGCCAGTCGCTTTTCGGTGAAGGAAAACATCGTGAGGAAACCGGACTTATTCCAATAAGGTCTAGTTTACCCTTCGGGTTGAAAGGTCAGATGGCAGTCGCTTTCGTAAAAAACTAGTGCCTACGCCAAATCTTGGGATTAGTTGTCAAAGCGGACCCCAGGCTCCCATGAGCCGTTGCAAATGCCGGGATAACGCAAGGACTACGGATGGTAAATAGTTGTGTATGTCGCACTGTAGTTTGCAAACAATAACCAGTCAAAACACGTACATACTCTTATTGTTAAGGACATCCATAACCTCTAGTGTAGCTATCTAAGTGTAATTAGTAAGTAGTACATATGAATAAAAAAAACATGAGGTGTAAGAAAATGGACGTAACGTGGAATACTAACACGATGAAAATATTAACACTAAACTGTCAAAAACAATCAAAGGGTGACAATAATTTAACTTCAATTGTACTTCTGTAATTATCAGTTCAAATCTAAATAAAAACATTATTTAGTCGGGCAGTTTTCTGATGAGCGTCTCTCAGAGTATAGCAGCGCATCAGCTCATACAATCTTCACCAAGTGCATTTGATAAATTAACTGTTGTTAATTACTTTTAGCTCCCAAGCTATGATATTATCTCTGAAGGGGTCCACTATAAGAGCCTCTACCATGGCACAACCATGGGTTTTTGACAACTACGTTATACTTTAAAACGAGTAGCGAGTAACGTTCAAAAAACTCGTGGTACCCTCATAGACACACCTCGGACAATGGCGCTCAAATATATGAAAGTGGCGCCTTCATACGCACACATTCTAAGCTCGTGTAGGTGAACATGTACCATGCGACTGGTCGCGTTTTTCACAGGCGGTAACTGTGAGGTAACCGAGCGGGTGGGTGGCACTCTCAGCGGGGAGCGGGAGAGGCCATACTGTTAGTATTCTTTATTATCCTATGTGAGTTTATAATTATACTACACTGAGAGAAATTTGCATTGTGAATTTAACGTTCATTGTTCATCCGTTTGAATCTATGTTTATATGTGTCCGGTTGTTTTTATAAAATCGACTTGTATTCAAATATATTGCCGATTCAAATGACCTTGTTGTTTGAACAAAGAGCTAGGCGCTATTTTAACCAAAAAACTTTTGAACGAACATACTGGTTGTATTTTCTCTCAGTGTAACACTCACTACATTTACTACATTAGGTACTTACCTGAACTTGCTTAAATTCTACTTTTCTCTCATACATTTACATTGCTTTACCAAAAATACCAAAATACCGCAAACCTTCATTGATTCTCGTACAGTCAACAACAAAGGTCACACTGCACCGTGTACCTTTGCGATGAGGTGAAGCTGTAAACTTTATAGCGACGACTGTACAGGAGTGTCTTGCCACAATTTATTAGTGAGGGCTATGACCTCTTGGAGGTTCTAAGTTTAGCAAGACAACTGTCTGTTTTTAGCCGGAGAAGGAGAACTGGATAGTTATTGTAGATATTCGATATATGTACAATTGTACAATATCCTGTCCTGTCCCTTCTTCAATTGAGGAATTAAATTTAGACAGTATAATTTATATGACATTCATATGCTTTAAAAACATAACTAAAATAGGCACTTAAAATTGTCTTGGCTGATTTACATAAATCTAAAATGTTAATTCAAATGTTATTCTGTAAATCAGCCTTGAGGGCTTTTTCACGATGAGACAACATTTACAGCTAATTACATTTAATGTCCAGAAGTTCAGACGGCCGACGATTTCGTAAAAACTGTCGCCTACACCAGGGTGCGTAGCCAAATGCACAAACGCTCACGATAATGTCTATCTCTATCGCTCTTGCGTATTGCCGCGACGCGACAGAGCCACACTGCATTTCTGTCGGCGTCTGGCGTCGTGGCGTCAACTATTGCCATTCGGCTACGCCGGCAGATCCCTGGATTAAGTGCTATTTCGGACCCCAGCTCAGTCCTCATTAGCCGTGCAATATAATGGAATAAAACCCAAGGAGCAGCTAAATAGCAAATTATAAACCTTTGTGAAGTACAGTCAACCAAATTGAATCCTTGGCAACTGTAGAACATGTTGACAATGAACGTCAAAATGGCTTTCTTCTGTGGCAAAAAAAGCATGATTTCAAAATGACAGGGTTCTAGAGTGTCCTAGGATTCAAATCAGTTCACCGAACAGCTTTTTCAATTAATGAGAAATTGTACATTTTCAACCCCAGTCAGTGTACTTGAACAAGTCAAAAACACAGAGTAAGCACAGCTAAACAGTACTATCTTACAGTATGGTCCCGCTCCCCGCTGAAAGTGTCACCCACCCGCTCTCGGTGACCTCACAGTTACCGCCTGTCGAAATCGCGAAAAGTCGACCTGTCATATCTCATACAAGCAAGGTGCCCGTTCACCTATACGTGCTTAGATTGTGTCAGGAACGCGTCTCTTTCATATATTTGAAATGAAATGAAATGAAATGAAATGAAATGAAATTATTTATTACGCACAGTTTTAGGTACAGAAAGGTGGAAATATATATCTATAGGAATACAAGTGTGTACTTCAGAGGTATCACTAAAACTACCTTACAGGCATGCATAATGTACTTACATTCTAATCTATTCAATAACCTAGCTTATTTATAGTTGAGAAATTCGTTTATACTATAAAAGCATTTATCCACAAGCCATTTCTTTAATTCTTTTTTAAATCGATTGAATGGTAAATCCTTAATCTCGTCTGGCACTTGATTATAAATCTTTATACACATAATAAATGCATTCTTTGCTACGAGTGACAGCTTTGTTGGAGGTATATACAATTTGTTCCGATATTGTGGACGTACAGGATTTCGATAAACTTCCTTGACTTGCTGGAAGAGATGGCCATGCTGATACACAAATATGCAGGCATTAAATATGTAAATAGACGGGAGCGACAAAATATTCTGATTTTTAAAATAAGGTCTACATGAATCTAAGGTTTTCAGTCCATAAACAGCTCTTACGCATTTCTTTTGCATGAGAAATGCATCATCTATATCCGTAGATCTACCCCACATAATTATGCCATATTGAAGAATCGAATGAATATAACCATAATAGGAAGTAAGTGCCGCATCTATTGAGACTACTTGCCTTATTCTCTTTAATGCATATACAAAACGATTCATTCTCGAACATAGGTCGATTATATGCTCTTTCCAGCTGCAGAACCGGTCAAGAGTTACACCTAAAAATTTAAAACTAGTTACTTCGTCAATTTTATGACCATTGTAGTTAACATCGAGATTTTGTGGTTTTCCCTTGTTAGTATAAAATTGCATTAACTTAGTTTTGGCTAAATTAACTCTAAGATTATTACACTCTAACCATTTTATTGTTTTTTCCAAGGTGTCGTTAATCAATCGTTCGTAAGTGGTTAGATTATCTGATTTAATAACAATACTTGTATCATCTGCAAATAAATAACATTGCTGTGTCAGAACATTTGGTAAATCATTGATGCTTTGCTCGCCTGCAGTGTCCCGGTGTGGAGTAAGTGAATATTTTAACACTGATGCTGTCCTTGAGACATCTACGGCCACGACATTGGTCTAAGCTCGACATGCGGTGAGCGGCGGCAATGCATTTGAGCGAGACACAGTGATAGGACTTTTCATTCGCACGTATGGCTGCCGCTCACCGCTGTCGCGCTTAGACCAATGTCGTGGCCGGGCCGTTAAGAAGTCGTTTGGCTTTGTTGCGAGGCGTTTCTTGTGAGGGCAAGACACCGTCTGCCGGAAATTAAATTGTAAAAAATAATAAGATTACCGCATTATTCTCCTACTCCTACAAACCATACTTATTTAGTTTATATTAGTTAGTTATTTTGTTTGTACCAGTCTGTATTTTTTTTACTTGTACATTTAGAGACTCTTTAGATCTCTTATTAATCATAGTAGCTTTCTAGTTTAGTTGATTTCATGTTATTTATTGTAATGTTGACATGACTTGTGAAAGTGCCCCTGTAGCCTAAAATTACTGTTTTTTTTATTTTGATGTTTATGTGTCTTCAAAATTATAAAAATACACCTTCATTTGATGTGCTGTTCAGAAGACTGCTGTTTGAAAAAATAGCGTCTTTCGCGACATATCACAGCTATAAGGGTCCCCCCCCACATCTAGCGTATCGCGAGCGTAGCGCCGGGCCAACTAGAGATATTTAGAAACTAGCTTTTTCCCGCGGCTTCGCCCTCGTACTAAAAGTAAAACGTTGAACTTTGGACCCCCATTTCATCTCCATAGGATGTGCATTTTGAAAATTCCTTCTCCGCCTTACCTCTATTAAAGAACCTATACGTGCCAAATTTGAAATCTCTAGAACCAGCGGTTTCGGCTGTGCGTTGATATGTCAGTCAGTCAGTCAGTCAGTCAGTTTCTTCTTTTATATATTTAGATTTGACAGACAGACTGACAGACGGACAGAGCGGCGCCATAAGGGTTCCTTTTGTACCATTTTGGTACGGAACCCTAAAAATTGCAGAAACCCTATACGCTACAGTCCCTCACATAACCAAATTACTGATCTACAATAACACCTCATTTTCATAGTCGTTCGCCCCCTCGTATCAGTAAATCAATTTCATTAGAAATTAAATTGGTAACGTTAGAAATGTTATGCAACGTAATTGAATACTTATATAACGAGCTGGCGAGCGAGCTAGGGTGACACTTTTGGCTTGTTACTTGACACTTTATCCACAATTATTTACGTATTGAAATATTTTATATCACCATCATCCTCCTCGCGTTATCCCGGCATTCATCTCTCCTGGCCCCGTTGGCATTTCCGCCAAACGGCGATACGCCGCTGGCTCGCGCCAATACGCAAGCGCGATAGAGATAGATATCTACTAGCGCTTCGTTTCGTGAGCGTTTCGTGAGCGATTGTGCCATTCGGCTAGCCACCCTGGGGTCCGCTTTGACAACTAATCCCAAGATTTGGAGTAGGCAATAGTTTTTACGAAAGCGACTGCCATCTGACCTTCCAACGTTCCAACCCGAAGGGTAAACTAGACCTTATTGGAATTAGTCCGGTTTCCTTACGATGTTTTCCTTCACCGAAAAGCGACTGGCAAGTATCAAATGACATTTCGCACATAAGTTCCTAAATCAAGAGTGAACAGGCATCTTCTGGGCGAGCTCACTCCATCGTAGGCCACGTCTTTGCCTTTGGCTAGTCTGTGGTCAAGAGTAAGCCCATTTATAATAAAAAAAAAAAAAAAAAAAAAAAAACTCATTGGTACATACGAGCCGGGGTTCGGACGTACCGTACTAAAAGTATCTGACATCCCTTTTTGAAATGATCTTAAATCAGTAAGTACAGTTGGCGGTCAGAGATGTCAAAGTTTAATTATTATTTCTATAAAATTAAACTAAAAACGGGCTTTCGCGGGGATCTCGTAAGACCGGCAGCTTTGCATATACGTATAGATGAGACCGAGGTAGGTAAGTTGAGACAGAGGTGATTTGTGACAAAGTAGATTTATAGGAACTTTTCCATCAGCAAGTTCACAATAGCGGCCAAAACTTAAAGAAAAAAACAATTTGATGTCCTACTGTAGGTGTAGTAGGTCTAAAATTTGAAGTTCTACTGTAAATAAATAAATACTGGGGACACCTTACACAGACCAACGTAGTCCCAAACTAAGCAAAGCTTGTACTATGGGTGCTAAGCGACGTTATACATACTTATATGCTTACGTGCGAAGCAAGCTTGAATACGCGTCTCAGATTTGGATCCTCAATATCAAATATACGTTGATAGGATTGAGCGATTACAAACTA
Organism: Leguminivora glycinivorella; assembly: GCF_023078275.1. NCBI lineage: Eukaryota > Metazoa > Arthropoda > Insecta > Lepidoptera > Tortricidae > Leguminivora > Leguminivora glycinivorella. Next base: position 54,997,264 of record NC_062998.1, read on the forward strand.
AATTCATGAAATTTCTCTGCTTTAAAATGCAATGCAAATTATAGATCTGCCGATTACTTTAGACTATGTAAAAAACATCATTTAATACCGCTCGTCAAGCGCCGTGAAATTGCGGACATATTGTATTGCCCTAGTTTACTTAGTAAAGTCTCTTTGTCTATTCCAACTAGGAGGCTAAGACATTTCCATCCCATAAATATTAACCAGGCTTCCACCAATTATAGGAGGAACAGTTTTTTGTACAGGGCAGGCATTAGTGTAAATAAAGTAATACGTGAAGTAGATTTTGATATATTCAGTGATAGCATATCTGTAATAAGAAATAAGTTAATTAGTTTTTATATGGGCGACACAGACCAACCCCTATAGACATCCATTACAAGACGACTCGCGGTCGCCAGCCTTCCTAGTATTTGCACTGATATAAGCGCAGGCGCTCGCCGTGCCCGATCAGTATCGACCAAGTAACAGACCCGAAAGCAGCGCGTGTTTTTCGCACTAAAAAATTGGAAAAGGGTATTTTGATGCCTTAAAGATGTCCACCTGTAGTGTGAAATGGTGTGGAAAGGTAACAAGAAGCTCAAATTTAAAAACAGCCGGCATTACATTCCAAAAATAAGTCATATTTATAATTTATTCAGAGCCGGCATAGGTCAACTTACATTGGCCACTTACGCGTTGTAACAATAAAATTTCATTCTCCTTAATAAAGTAATAAATTTAAGAATGCAAGGCGTAGGTTACGCCTTCTACCGCCCTCTGTCGGAAATCGGCAGGAAGTCATCGACCGTGAGCTGTCTGATCCTGGATCGGCCTTCCTCGCCATCTAGCGTGGGATAGCTGCACTCTTGTATTCCTCTATGGACTTACGTGGATCATAGTTGCCATTTTGAAAAATAGAAGTAAATCGTCATCGGGCGTTTGCCTTCCTTCCTTTTATTCGTAAACAGACTTAATTATGGGTTTTTTTTTAAGCTCCGCGTTAATCGCGAAGAGCTTAGTATTATATTTTATTGTTGACTTAATTTCCATTGAACGTCCGGAGCCGGCTGTTTGCGGTGCGAGCCGATTTAGGCTTGGCAACACTAGTCCCGTCCAAAATGGCGAATGAGATGGGATTTCTTTTTGCCGGAGAGAGAGTTGAAGGGATATCGTTGGCCCAAGCTAAAATCGGGCGCAATCGCCCGTTTGAGTGAGTTTCAATAGTGATTCGGTTGTGTATTTCTTTTTAGTTGGTTAGTTTCTAACGAAGCGTTGCATATTTTCCAGCCCCGGAATCGGACGTGAATAAAACCATGTTCTGATGGTGATAGGCGACGCCCAGCGTGCCCGGATGTCGAAATAGGTGCAATTTTGCCCTCTGCTGGCCCTTTCTCCATCAACGGTAAGTCATACATTTTTTAAACCTTGTTAGAAGCCAACTTGTTCCGTAGGTTATGTATATCTTCCAAATTAGCAGTAGGTCGTTTCACGGAACGCGTTGTCGTTCGAAATTTAAATTCCAAGGTAGCCCCCGTGTCCTGCGGGCGGTATAAACCCCCCTTACGGGCACCATTTTTAGGAATTTTACTTACAGACTGGTATAACCATTCCAGGGTTCACGCCGCGTCGCCTAAACCTCGCGCCGGCCGCGAGAGATCCCCCTGGTGTTCCGGTAACTTGTGGGCAGCAGATTGCTGCTGTTCTACCTACTCCCGACGTTTCACCCCAAGGCTGCTGACGTGGCAGTTGTGGTGTTTCGAGGTCAGATCTTTCCACGTTTACTTATTGACTGAATGAACCGGCCTTTCGGTTCTGGCGCCCTTCCGTGTAACTACCTTAATATATATTGACCACTGTATCCGTTTCTACCAGTAATGATAATTTAGAGCTCGCTGACCCACGTTTGTTCCCTTAAAATATAAACTCAACATTATTGTTCTCGTGAGCTAGCCCTCGGCAAACAATTGTTACCGTGTATCTAGGATAACAAATTAGCATAAACAATTTAGATTTTTTTTCCTGAATTCAATAAATACCTGGTTCCTCTTCAACTGTTGTTTGATTTTTTTTTTATTTTGGCGTTAGCTAAAGGAAACCCCCCATAAAATTAAATATCGTAACAGTGTCAGCCCATCGTGGGGCGTTATATCAGCGAGCCTCTTTAGTCACATTGTTAGCTAGAGGAATTTTCTGGTAGAAACGGTGCGGCTTGTATAATTGTAATTAAGTAGGTACTTTTGTTTTTTTTAATTCTAAGTAATGGTGTGTCATTGTAGCTGCAAGTACCTCTTAATAGTTGTGCGGAATTATTTCCGATAATATTTTCAGTGTTTGGAAAGATAGTTTTTTTTTAAATACTTACTACTAATTACATACATTACTATTTGTATAAATAATTTTATTCTTTTATGGGTTACCGGGACCCAGTGTCGAGTTGTAACAATTTTATTTCTATTTTTTTTTATATTTAGAGATTGTATGCATTTTGGGTAACCATAACTAAGGTGCCTTAATGTTAACGGACGGTTGTGTAAAGAAAAAGTGTTACGTTTTAAATTTAAAAGTTGATAATGTTATTATTCTCCCTTCGTGGGAGGTTACAGTAATTATTAGTAGCGGTTATAATTTATTACATAAATATGAGTTTGAATATCATGTGGCAATGCCCACCTTACTATAAATATTTCGGTAATTACTTACAGTGTTTAAAATTGGCATGTACTATTTACTGTATCATTTGATACAGGATGTCTTTTCATATTGGACTGTGGAGACTTCAAATATATAAAAATTTTAACTTAATTTAAGTTAACGTTGGATGTTGAATAGTTAGAAAGGTGCATCGTTTTGAGATGGACAGTTATGCAGAGGTGTTAAACCTTATAATTTAAGTTAACTTTATTAAAATTTTATTCCCTTAGGGAAAGTTTTTGTACTTATAAGTAGGTAGCTAAATAAGTATGCACCTCATGATAAGTGTAATGGGGGAACAACGTCGGTCAGCGGAGCGGATTTTTTTTTAATATTATTTTCTGGCGGAGATTTAAATTTAAAATAAAATTAATATTATGTTATTACTAATGGGTGGTGCAGTGTGTGTATAGTCAGGCACATTTATTGCTGAGGCGTTTCTTAACTTTTTTTTTATTCATAAAATATAAAGTTGAATCTTATCTTGGAGGTCAAAGGCCAAATAAACTGAGAGTTATTTGGTACTTATTTCTTTTGCGTTTTCCCTTTTTCTCGACTTAAATCGAGATTATTTTTTACCTTTAGTGACGTTTACGAAGTAGTCGGTTACTTGCTTACCAGTATCGGTGATTGTGTTGTGTGTTTGTTTCGATGAAGGCAGGCGTTTTTCCTTTTATGTGTTGTGAGTGGGAGTTCTTACGTTGTGTCCAGATGGTACGGTTACGTCTGTACACAAACGTATTACCTTTTGATGTTTGGTGGTGAGTGAACGATTTAAAAGTTCTCTTCACGTAGTTTTCTGGGTGCTGGCGTTTTAAACCAGCATTCCAGCTTCACTGGCTGGTCGGATTCTTGCGGATTTAAACGGAGAATTCTTAATAGCAGTGTTGTACCCTTGTTGACGCTTTGCGGTATGGCTTTAATCATATGCGTGAACGTTGACGTTCTTTTGTGTTGTCGGACCGACAGACTTGCGTCGCCTGAGACGTGGTCTGTGCAGTCAACCTTTGTATGTATTATGTTGTGTCGAAACGTTCCGTCCTGTGTCGTAGATAGACGCAGCCGGTAGATACGCTTCGTTGTCCTGGTGTTATTGTCTGATTTTCGTATTCTTATCTGTCACCGATATAAGTTAGGGAAATTTCATTTAGCTATAAGCCGTCCTCCGTTATATCGCTTGGACGTACAGCCCGCTGTCTGGTACAGCTCGCTGTGCCGCCAAGAAATATAGACGATGCGACGTTTTGTAGTAATTTACTTAAAAAAAAAAAAAGGTATTCTTATCTGGTTTAGTGCGTGGGTTCGATTTTGATGGTTTTTTTTTATTATCGATTTTAGATTTCGAGTTGTAGCTGTTATATTACCGATATTTCCTGTAGTTGGAGCTGGAGACCAGCTCAAAATTTTGCCTACGTCAAAATTTTCTCTGGGGAAGGGAGTATTGTAACAATAAAATTTCATTCTCCTTAATAAAGTAATAAATTTAAGAATGCAAGGCGTAGGTTACGCCTTCTACCGCCCTCTGTCGGAAATCGGCAGGAAGTCATCGACCGTGAGCTGTCTGATCCTGGATCGGCCTTCCTCGCCATCTAGCGTGGGATAGCTGCACTCTTGTATTCCTCTATGGACTTACGTGGATCATAGTTGCCATTTTGAAAAATAGAAGTAAATCGTCATCGGGCGTTTGCCTTCCTTCCTTTTATTCGTAAACAGACTTAATTATGGGTTTTTTTTTTTAGCTCCGCGTTAATCGCGAAGAGTTTAGTATTATATTTTATTGTTGACTTAATTTCCATTGAACGTCCGGAGCCGGCTGTTTGCGGTGCGAGCCGATTTAGGCTTGGCAACACTAGTCCCGTCCAAAATGGCGAATGAGATGGGATTTCTTTTTGCCGGAGAGAGAGTTGAAGGGATATCGTTGGCCCAAGCTAAAATCGGGCGCAATCGCCCGTTTGAGTGAGTTTCAATAGTGATTCGGTTGTGTATTTCTTTTTAGTTGGTTAGTTTCTAACGAAGCGTTGCATATTTTCCAGCCCCGGAATCGGACGTGAATAAAACCATGTTCTGATGGTGATAGGCGACGCCCAGCGTGCCCGGATGTCGAAATAGGTGCAATTTTGCCCTCTGCTGGCCCTTTCTCCATCAACGGTAAGTCATACATTTTTTAAACCTTGTTAGAAGCCAACTTGTTCCGTAGGTTATGTATATCTTCCAAATTAGCAGTAGGTCGTTTCACGGAACGCGTTGTCGTTCGAAATTTAAATTCCAAGGTAGCCCCGTGTCCTGCGGGCGGTATAAACCCCCTTACGGGCACCATTTTTAGGAATTTTACTTACAGACTGGTATAACCATTCCAGGGTTCACGCCGCGTCGCCTAAACCTCGCGCCGGCCGCGAGAGATCCCCCTGGTGTTCCGGTAACTTGTGGGCAGCAGATTGCTGCTGTTCTACCTACTCCCGACGTTTCACCCCAAGGCTGCTGACGTGGCAGTTGTGGTGTTTCGAGGTCAGATCTTTCCACGTTTACTTATTGACTGAATGAACCGGCCTTTCGGTTCTGGCGCCCTTCCGTGTAACTACCTTAATATATATTGACCGCTGTATCCGTTTCTACCAGTAATGATAATTTAGAGCTCGCTGACCCACGTTTGTTCCCTTAAAATATAAACTCAACATTATTGTTCTCGTGAGCTAGCCCTCGGCAAACAATTGTTACCGTGTATCTAGGATAACAAATTAGCATAAACAATTTAGATTTTTTTTCCTGAATTCAATAAATACCTGGTTCCTCTTCAACTGTTGTTTGATTTTTTTTTTATTTTGGCGTTAGCTAAAGGAAACCCCCCATAAAATTAAATATCGTAACAGCGTCAGTAGAGGGACAGTCATACTTCTGTCCCTTTTCATCTGGCGCGACTGCCCGCCGTCCTTGAAACGGCCAATCACAGCGCACTTAACACATTCCCCGCCCGCTCCTCGCACCCCAAACACTGGTGACTCGTATCGCGAACAAAATATACAAGATTGCCACTCTATAGGAGGTTCTCTGTGATGGGCGATAATTCTAGCGCAGGTTTGGGCTCGGCTTATTAAATTTAAATGTAGGTAACGCGACACTAGTTCTTTTCCTTTTTTTCTCTTCTTCTTCTTGGCTGGACACGCTATTGCGTATCTTGACATCAAATTTCAAATTGTAATAATTACACAGGTAATATAGGTATATACATTGTACACATTTCTAAGCTTGGCTGTGGCTGTAGGTACTTGCACGTTTGTAAGATAGGAAAGATTTTGGTTTTAATCTGTTTTTTATAAGTGAGAACCTGTAATTGGCTTTGTAATTTTATTTTGGATTGCATTGATAACTTCAGCTGTTGGTTTTCCACGTATGTAATAAAAAATAAAAATAAAATAAAATAAAAATAGATAAATATATACTTATATACTTAGAAAACATCCATGACTCAGGAACAAATATCTGTTGCTCATCACACAAATATGCCCTTACCGGGATTCAAACTCAGGACCGCGGCTCAGCAGGCAGGGTCACTAGCGACTGAGCCAGACCGGTCGTCTGTCGCCTGTAGGTGTATTACAGTCGTAAAGCCGACGCAAATAGACCGCGAGGTTTATTGTCTCATCTAGTAAGTGATCTGCGAGAGTTCAACCATTAACCTTGACATTAAGAATACAGTTCTTTTTTTAAATTTATCATTTACTAGCTTTTGCCCGCGGCTTCGCACGCGTTAAATTGGAAAATTGCGGAATGTTCCATACCAACTGCCACCCCCATTTTAAGGAAATGGGGGTTAGAAAGAGACACAAAGTAGCAAATCAAACAAAAGGTCCTCAAATGCATATTTTCTATAGTGATTAAACCTTCGCCCCAACATTTTGAATCAATTTTTAAAAGTGTCGTGACTCGGCGATGATTCCGCAAACGTCAAGTGACTTGGTTTGAAACGTCAAGGTTTTGGAAAGCACGCGTTTCATGAAGACAATATACTAGTTTCTAACTAGTCAAATCAGCTTCTTTTTTCTGCTTTATTGCGTGCACTGTATAAAATATTTTATTTTAAGTATAGGAAACTAGCATATTGGCCACTAAGCCCTACATTTTTCAAACTTGCCGTATTTTTTAGTGCAAAGATTTGATTGACATTCTATACGAAACCAATTTAGTTTTAATAATAAAACTATCGTGAGACTCTGACATATTAAATATGTAAAATCGGGGTAAATGACAACTATGCCGAAAGTGAGGGTAGTTTCGCACCTCCCCTGCCAACGCCGACCCCCGCGCCGAGCCAACGGTCGCAGCGAGCTGCGGCCCGCAGTCTGCGTCGGGATACCATCGGCATCGCGCGTGCTCAATGAAAATGCTCCTCGTTACGGAGCGAAACATGTCGAGCGACCTTCGACAATTTTACGTGAGTTACCCGATTTTACATGTTCAATTTAGTTTTATAACAAGTTTCCGTCGATAGATGGTGATATTACTTGTGAAGGCCGAAGATAAATCTTTTGCAGCTATTTATAACATTTGAGACTAGATTTGAGCTCAGTTAAACCTGTTATTAAGCCGGACGAGTAATAGATATCGGGTTTGTCCTAAGTATTATAACGCTACCCGCGTTTATTCCGCTGGGGTTAAGTGTGATATTCTATGCTATCCTGCCTGTGCTTGATTTACTTAAATTTAGAGCATTCAGACAGGAGTCATATTTAAGGGCTTACCCCTCTCACAGTATAAGGACATATATTAATTATATTATATTTACGGTGCCCGTCTGCCAAAATATAATATAGGTACTAGCTTTTGTTCGCGGCTTCACTCGCGGTAAATTCGAAAATTGCGGAATGCTCTATACAATTTTCCATCCCCCATTTTAGGGAAATCGGGGGGTTAGAAAGAAATAAAAAGTAGCCTATGTCGCTCTCCATCCCTTCAACTATCTTCACATAAAATATCACATCAATTTGTCGCTCCGTTTTGCCGTGAAAGACGGACAAACAAACACACACACTTTCCCATTTATAATATTAGTATGGACTAAAGCCCTCATACCTCTTAATAGGGAACTTATCTGTAAGGTACAGCGGGGCAAATCTCGACTGGGGGACAAATGTAACTGGTCCATTTTTTCCATGTTTTACGATGTTTGCATTATTAAATAGAGTGTCCACCGGTTGTATATGGTAGGCGTGTTCAGTGGATACATGTAGAACTCAACATCATAGTGTAATAATGGAAAAAATGAGTTACAATTGCCCCCCAGTCGAGATTTGCCCCGCTGTACCTTACGTAAAATAATACCATGCACGAAATAATACCATGCAGAATAGTGCAAGCTTGGAACAAATTACCCTCTGAAGTTGTGAACTCTACCAGTGTTAATCAATTTAAAAATAGACTAGACAAACTATCTATTAAGTAGTGAAATCGTGCAAAGTGAACTATGATTTAGACGTACCAGCATCAGCTGCCTGTCTAAAACGAAATAATAATAATAATAATAAAAAAAAAAAAAAAAAACCGCTGACACTGACGGACGTGTCTTTGGATAAATTTTCACAATTTTATTTTATTTTTATAGTATTTTTATCGCCGTTTTGGTTTTTCTGGTTCAGTTTTTGTGTATTTCTTACGCTACATTAAATCATGTATAATAACGAACATGCAACGAACTATCTACAATCTAAATACACGGTTATCAACATGAACTGTCAAACGGCGATAAGTGCATTGTGAAAATGTTAACAAGGTCACGCACCAGAGCGGCACAAAGAAACGCACGCCCACCATCCCCGCCCGCCTCGTCCAGCTCCCCGTCCGCATCCTCGTCGGGCGACGAGTTCGCCACGGCGCCCGACACCGACGGGTCCAGCGACGAGAGCGGGCCGCCGCCGCCGCCGCCGCCACCACCTGCGCGACGAGGGCGGCCACCGCTGCCGGCACGCTTGGGGCCTGCGGGACATCCTGCCCCGCCCACGGCTCCCGCTGCCGGTGGTGTAGTGCGTCGCATGACATGGACTCGACAAATAAACGAGAATGTCATGCGCGCCTATTACGGGGCCACAGAGGGGGGAACCCGGCTATCCGCGTACCGTTCAAGAATGCTACCTCTGTTCCAGGCACTCGAGCCATCCATCACCGTGTCGGAGCAGCGGCTATCGGATCAGGTGCGCGTCATTCAGCGGTCAAAGCGGTTGGATGACGCCACACTTGATCGGCTCCGCCAGGAGGCTCTCGCTACTCGCGCGGACCCCGCCTCGGGGCGGGATTTGCCCGCCATGTCGCCGGACCCGGTGCCCGAACCCGACCTGGCACCGGAGGCGCCGCGGGTTGATTCCGGTAACGACGGCGGGGACTTCGCGAGTCAGAGCGAGAGTGAGCCTGCCAATGAGCAACTGAGGAGGTCTTTGGAAGAGGCGATTACGCAGTATCGCTCCACAAACAATCCTAGGCCACGATTACCACGTCTGCCTATGAATAGACGCAATCTAGCGTTAATGGGAGCCTTAAACGCTTTACTAGAGCCATTTATACGGACTAGTAAAGATCTAGATGATACACACTCGATCATGTACTGCGGAGCCATCGCGGCGTGCCGTGTTGCTCGAGTCAAGTTTCCGGACGCTGACCGTGCAACTAGGACCGTCGGAGGTGTCCCTGCATGGCAAGTACGGATCGAGCGTCGTATCAACTCGTTTAGGACTCTCATTGCAAAGCTGATCTGCTTCAGAGGGGGTAATAATCGCCCCCGAGTAATGCGCTTTGTGAACCAGGCGTTCGCGGGGACGGACATCAGGCCCCGCGACTATTTGGCCAATGTCACAGAGCGCATCGACTTCCTGAAGCAGAAAGTCTATGCATGGGCAAGCCGTATTCGCCGCTACAGAAAGCGTGTGGACCGATTCCAGCAGAATCGTCTTTTTCAAAGCGACCAAAGGAAAGTATACCGGAGGTGGGAGGAAACCGACCCTCGTGTGTCTGACGTGCGGCTGCCGGATGCTACTGCCATGTCTGATTTCTGGCGTAGCATCTGGTCGGTGCCCGTCGAACACACGGAGGGTGAGTGGATGACCGTTGTCGAACGCGAGTGCGAGAACATCGAACCTATGGGGGCTATCACCATCAGCCCCGACGACGTAAGTTGTGCTACCCGTACGGCCCAGAACTGGAAAAGTCCTGGACCTGACGGATTGCACAACTTCTGGCTAAAATGGTTTCGATGCTCGCACTCGCGTTTGGCAACGCAATTTCAACAAGCCCTCGATCTTGGTTCTCTCCCACCTTCCTTAACAACTGGTGTTACTTTCCTGCTCTACAAGTCCGGTAGTACCACGGAAGCAAAAAACTACAGACCCATCACGTGCTTGCCTACACTCTACAAGCTCCTTACATCCATTTTGAGAGCAAAAATTAACGCGCATATTGTCGCTAACAACATTCTGGCCCCCGCTCAAAATGGATGTAGGGTTGGGTCCCGTGGTACTAAAGAGCTCCTCCTCATAGACATGACCATTTGCCAACAAGTTCGGCGGAACAAGGGGGCCATCTCGGCCGCTTGGATTGACTATAAGAAGGCCTATGATTCGGTGCCTCATTCATGGCTGAGAAGGGTATTGGAGCTGTATAAACTTGATGCAGCTTTAATATCCTTCCTGGCTGCATGTATGAGGCAGTGGACCACAGTCCTTCGTCAACCAGGAGGCAGGGATGACCCCACTGGCCCGCAGGACTTCATAAGGATTGAGCGAGGAATATTCCAGGGTGACAGTCTGAGTCCATTATGGTTCTGCCTAGCTCTGAATCCCCTCAGCACCCTGCTGAAGGATTCTGGGCTAGGTTGCCGGCTTCGGAGAGAGGGTGAAGTCATCTCTCACCTTCTGTACATGGACGATCTCAAACTATTTGCACCGAACACCCAAGACCTGATGGTGCTATTGAAAACCACAGAAGTTTTCAGTACCGCCATCAGAATGGAGTTTGGTGTCGATAAGTGTGCGGTTATGCATGTACAGCGGGGGAGGTTGTAAATTCAGAAAATTTACAACTTTCTGAGACGATGTCGTTCAGATCTATCTCTGAATCAGAAACCTATAAGTACCTTGGTATGTCACAGTCGTTGGGTATTGAGGATGTTGGCATTAGACGGTCGGTGAAGGAGCGCTTTTTCAGTCGGCTCACAAAAGTCCTTAACAGTCTTTTGTCAGGAGGCAATAAAGTGCGCGCCTTTAACGCCTGGGTAATGCCTCTACTCACATACTCCTTTGGCATACTAAGGTGGACCCAGACCGAGCTGGACGCCCTGGATCGGAGGGTCCGCTCACTGCTTACCACACACCGTATGTTACACCCGCGCTCGTCTGTTATGAGATTGTACATCCCACGGAAGTGCGGAGGTCGAGGCTTCCTAAACGCCAAAAATCTCCACAACCGTGAGGTGTACAATCTCAGGAATTACTTCCTTAACAACGAGTGTGGGATGCATCGTGATGTGGTGGCAGTGGACGGAAACCTCACGCCGCTCTCCTTGGCGAAAGAGAACTGGCGCAAACCTGTGGTACTAAGTACTGCGGACCGCAAGGCGGTATGGGAGAGCAAGCAGCTACACGGGCGGTTCTACAAGGCCCTCACGGGACCCGATGTAGACCTGCTCGCATCGGTGAACTGGTTACGATTCGGGGACCTCTTCGGAGAAACTGAGGGTTTTGCCTGTGCAATTGCGGACGAAGTTATGATGACGAACAACTACCGGAAATATATCCTGAAGGACGGCACGGTCGACATTTGTCGGGCATGCCGCCGTCCCGGAGAATCACTCAGGCATATCATTTCCGGTTGTTCTCATCTTGCTAACGGTGAGTACTTGCACAGGCATAATCTCGTAGCCCGGATCATTCACCAGCAGCTTGCTCTTCAATACGACCTTGTGGACCGCGAAGTACCGTACTACAAGTACTTACCTGCGCCAGTTCTTGAAAATGGCCGTGCCACGCTCTATTGGGATCGATCTATTATCACTGACAGGACTATTGTAGCCAATAAGCCTGACATTGTGATAATAGATCGACCGCAACGCCGGGCCGTGCTCGTTGACATCACCATCCCCCATGATGAGAATCTCGTGAAAGCCGAGAAGGACAAGTCCAGTAAGTACCTAGACTTGGCTCACGAGATAACCACCATGTGGGATGTTGATTCAACGATCATTGTCCCGATAGTCGTTTCAGCGAACGGTCTCATAGCGAAGAGTCTCGACCAACATCTTAAGAGACTCTCGCTCGGTGGTTGGATCAAGGGCCAGATGCAGAAGGCGGTGATTTTGGACACAGCGCGGATAGTCCGACGGTTCCTCTCTCTGCAGCCCTAACCACCGGCAGCTTGGGCCCTGCCCCGCTGCTGGCGGCACCCTAGGTTAGGTTTTTTATAATGTGTTTATATGTTTTATATTGTTTTGTAAGTGTTTTATTTTATTTTACTTTTATACTCATATTGTAAAAAACCTAATCTAAGAAAAGAAATAAATAAAGATAATAATAATAAACTATGGATAGTAGTTATTTTTAAATTCCTTTTCTATTTAATAAGTCTGAGAGAAAATAAAGTAAATGAGTTGACCGTGACGTCACTCAACAAATCGTAACAAATGCGTTTTGACAGTTCTTAAAAAGAAGCTGTTTGTTTTGAAGGAAAGTAGCCTATTCGGTGATGTAAGATGTTCTTATTTTAGCTTTGCCCCTTTACCACGAGATGACACTGAAAACTCTAGCACATATGACTTTTTTTATGTAATTTACGCATTATAGCCTGTGGCCGCCCAATGTCCAAAGAGATGTACATTTTGGTTCAATGGAATTTTAACTTTCTGGTGAATAAATAAAGTAGCATTTATTTTGTCTCTAAAATTTTTCGAACAAATGAAACTCAACTCTATTTAAAATGCAAATATGTTCAAAATTCTCTAGCACAATTTTTGTATGGTGGGCGTTATTACGAGGATAAGGTAAAGGTGCAAAATTTACACATATAATTAAAATAAATATAATACACTCATCCAGCGAATAACCCGGCGTCTTTTTACTAACTCATCCTTGCTCATATAACGTAGATTCTCTTTTAACTAAGCTACAGCGGGAAAATTTCGACTGGGGGGCAAATGCAACTGATCCGTTTCTTTCCATGTTTTACAATGTATAATGTTTGCATTATTCATTAGAGTGTCCACTGGTTATATGTGGCGCGCGTGTGCAGTGGATACGCGGAACTTACATACATACATACATACAATCACGCCTGTATCCCATAAAGGGGTAGGCAGAGCACATGAAACTACTAAAGCTTCAGTGCCACTCTTGGCAAATAAGGGGTACGCGGGATACGCGGGGGGGGGGGGGGGATACGCGGAACTTAATAGTGTAATAATGGAAAAATTGGTCAGTTACAATTTCCCCCTTCCCCTCAGTCGGGATTTGTCCTGCTGTACCTTAAACATAATATAGTATTAGGTACAGTCAAGTGTACCCTCATAGTTTACATATTTTATTCAAAAATATGTCCCTATGAGATGATTTCTTAATGCATAAATGTTTCTATTTGACTGAACTTAATAATAACATATATTTATAAAACCGGCCAAGAGCGTGTCGGGTCACGCTCAGTGTAGGATTACGTAAATTTCCCGTATTTTATTCAAAAACTGTTCAACCTATCAAGTTCAAAATAATTTTCCTAGAAAGTCTTTATAAAGTTCAATCTTTTTAACTTTAGGAGCGTTTATTTCCGAAAATATTAACAATATCAAAAAAATGATTTTCGTAGACCCCTATTCATTTTTCAATACCTATCCAACATGGCGAAACTATAAGGGTTCCTAGATGACTACGGAACCCTAAAAAGGCCTAGAACAAGAAATGATACTCTGTAACCTCGTATTAAGAAAAGGCTCTTCTTTGATCCCTAGCTGGGAGGAAAAACAGGAAAAATCTCTTCTTACACGTATTTGTATCATTATAAAAAGAGTTTCGTTTTCTTTCAACCCCTTATTTGCCAAGAGTGGCACTGAAGCTTTAGTAGTTTCATGTGTTCTGCCTACCCCTTTATGGGATACAGGCGTGATTGTATGTATGTGTATGTATAAAAAGGGTCGCAAAACCTAAAATATTCTCTATTTGAATACACAAATCAAATATATTATACATATAATATGAAGATTGGTCCCACTGCGAGCTAATAGTAAGCTATGAGCTATCGGCTATAAAAACGAATAATAGATAAGCACTCCCGTGCAAATAAAATAGACACGGCGATTTTGATAGCTCACCGCTGGGCGAGTAACTATAAACATCGCCGTGTCTCTTTTATCTTTTGTTAGTTTTTATAGCCGATAGCTCATAGTTTACTAGCTCGCGGTGGGACCAGTGCCTCAAGAAGGCCATCAGAAAATATAAAACATAAATAAGGTTGGCCTTCAGTTACTGTCCGTCCATTAAAGAAGGAGCTTCCATGTTTCCAATGTCAGTTATTTTTAAGATAATTCAGAGTTACGTGCCCCTGAGTGCGTTTTCACATTATCCGATCCGATATCGGATGTCGGACCGATATCCTATACATACATTACAGACGCCATCTTGGATTTTTTCTATTGAAATACTTCCGACATCCGATATCGGATCGGATAATGTGAAACTGAAGCCGAACATAAGCTCGGTATTGACAGGACTAGCCCGCAAAAACGTTTTTGATGGCCGTAAGAAATGTGACACGATCTAATTCGTAGAACAGAACTGTAAGTACCAAGAACATGAACTATTTAATACAGCGTGCGTAGCCGAATGTACAAACGCTCACGAAACGAAACGCTCGTAGATATCTATCTCTATCGCTCTTGCGTATTGGCGTGACAGAGCCAGACTACCTTTCGCGGCGTTTCGTTTTCGTTTCGCGTCGCAGAAATGTCATTCGGCTACGGGGACTGGACTGACAAAGTCGCCAGCTCTTCGGTCACCAGTAACCTCAACCAGACGCTTCGCGATTTCTGTGAACAACTTGTTCGCACTGCCTTAAAACTAGATGGCGCTGTTCGCAGCCTGGAAGTGTCCAAAATCATATTTATACATGACATCTGTGTACCTATATAATTATTCAGACTCTATTCATACTCCTTGTTACATTAATCCTTGTTTTCTGTTAGAGAGAGCGATTCCACATTTTGCCCTTAATTTAAAATACAACCAAAAAACAATTTTCCCCCAAATTACCCGCATGTGACACATGTTCCAGAGCATTCATTTCAATTTGATAGATATCGCCAAATATCAACAGAATTACGCAATATCGCCCTCACAGTCCTCACACCAATTACAACAAATTGAAGAAACCTTCCATTTACTCGTTAAAGAACAATTTAACTCAAAAACAGCATAAGTGCACTTACCACTTTATATTCACTTACTGCCTTATTTCTTTGAACTTTGTGTGAGGAGTGGCATCGCGAAAATAGGTTTAAAGCGACTATTATTACGGGTTCAATTCGCTTAAATGTGAAGATAACGAGTTTCGCACTTAGCCCTTTTGATAGTGAAAATAACGTTCATTTTAACACTGTTTACATTCGCCTTATTAAAACTCAAACTAAACCTTGTGTTGGCAACTCAGAAGCCCATGAGCCAAGTATTATTAAGCCATTTTGGAACTTACTGTGTTTGGAGTAAGTAGGTTTGTTGTGTGAAGTGAGAGTGGACTTGTGACGTTTTGACTTGTTTATGTAGTTTTGCGCAATTTAGGAAAACAAGTGTAATGTTATTATGGCTGGAGAACCGGCGTGAGATGTTATCCTAAATGATCAGTAAAATGTGAAGGAAATTTGTTATTCTTTACATACGGTGTTTTTTTCGCACTATTGCGCAATCTGCTTCATTTCTTGTGAGGTCGAAACTTCAAAGAGACATATGTATTACCAAGGATGATTTAAATAGGATTTACAATCTTCATGCTAAGAATCGTACCTCGACCTCCGCACTTGTATCGTAACCGTGACGTCACTCCACTCGATTTTATTTTCATTCCAAATTAGCAAACCGTTCAAGTTCGTATTGACAATTATTAAAAAGAGGCTGATCTGATTAATTAAAATTAAAGTAGCCTATTAAATTGAAGCCATGCCCCACAGTCGACTTTGACGACACCGACAGTGACACAGGCGCGAAGCGGTGATGGTATTCTCAACCCTAACCCCAGAGTTTTTTTATTTGAACTTGAAATTTAAGTAAAAAAATAGTGTTTGGTGCCCATCCGCACGGAAAAAGTGAAACTTCGTAATGTGTTGTTATTCAAAATTCGAGTTGGCAACACTGAGCGTGAACGTTGGACGCTGTCCGTTGCATTACAAGTTTCACTTCAATAAGATTTAAAATGCAACACGTATAAAGTGAAACCCAATCCCGCTGGCTGCACCGTCTTCTTTGACGCGAATGCGACTTAGATAGAGTCTCCTTTGAACCTAAGTAGTCTAATCTAAGGACTACAACGCTTCTCCGTACACATGTAGCGTAGACCTTGTTTTCCTCTTTTTGATGCTGTTTGAGCTTCAGAGTGAAAGTTGTGGTCCGTTATTCATACATTTTACATTCTGAACAAAAATAGTTGAAATTAAAAAGTGTCAACATTGTAGTGCCATCCCTTTCAAATCAATATGTGTGAGAAAACGGGACGACACTACGATTTTACCACTTTGTCTACTCTTTTTGTTCAGACCGTATACTTAATCGTACGTTATTTTACTTCAAGTTAAATTTTGTTAGTTAACTTTTATTTCTGAATAAATGAAAAAAAAATGTGTTCAATGTTCAATTATAATTTATAGATTTTTAAATTTGCAAGTTTCGAATTAAAATATGTTTCCTAAGTTTAGTTTGCCTCGTATCTTATTCTTATGAATCTCACAATCACCTATAAATGAATTAAACGGAGAGAAATATAATTATGTAACGTAACTAACTGTAAAAACATATAAGTAAGTAGGTATTACCTGTAAATAAAAATAAGATTTCTTACTATAAAAGGGTCCCCACACTTGTGCGCTTTCACATTATCCGATCCGATATCGGATGTCGGACCGATATCCCATACATTTAAGCCACCATCCTTGATTTTTGCCTTTGAAATCCTTCCGATATCGGATCGGATAATGTGAAAACGCACTTAGGGTGCATTAAGGACACTTTCATATGAAAATTCCTCAGCAATACATCCTTATCCCATATGTTGAAATAAAATAAATAAAGAAATAAATATTGGGGGAACCCTACACAGATCAACCTAGCCCCAAACTAAACCCATACATGACGACTTCTTCAAGGCGACATATTCAGATGGAGGCTTAAGTCGGCCCCCCACCATGACCGGTTTCCCGTGTAGCAACGGACTCCCCAACTAAGCAAAGCTACGGGTGCTAGGCGACGGTATACTTACTTATATAGATAAATACATACTTATATACATAGAAAACATCCATGACTCAGGAACAAATATCTGTGCTCATCACACAAATAAATGCTCTTACCGGGATTCGCACCCGGGACCGCGGCTTAGCAGGCAGGGTCACTACCCGCTAGGCCAGACCGGTCGTCAACCCCCCCAAAGACCCCTTAAACATCCACAAAATCAAAATCAAAATAATTTATTCAGCAAATAGGCCACAGGGGCACTTTTACACGTCACATGTACATATTTAGAAAATATTTAAAATTGAATTGAAATTACAATTGATACTATTATTAGCAGTGATCGGTTTTTTGGATTTGACATGGGGTGAACGACCTCAATCATTATGTTAGTATGGATATGCCCCGGGAATCCGGGCT
Source organism: Leguminivora glycinivorella (assembly GCF_023078275.1). NCBI lineage: Eukaryota > Metazoa > Arthropoda > Insecta > Lepidoptera > Tortricidae > Leguminivora > Leguminivora glycinivorella. The sequence goes on from NC_062998.1 coordinate 55,014,807, forward strand.
TAATGTTGTTAGAAAAGGCAAAAAAATATGTACAGTGTCCACAATGCCAAATGGTTTTATTGCTCAACCAAAAATATAAAGCAACAACATTAACATTATAAACTTAAACTAAAAATAGTACATAACGTAATAGGCCTTACTAACATGCGATTTCATAACCACTAACCATTATACGCGACTAAAAAGTTCAATTAGAGTAAGCCACAGTTGTCGTAAAAGGTAATCTCAAAGTCCATGAAACAAGTCGATAAAATGAAAATTGAACCATAGTAAGCGAACTTAACGCGGCTACTTATTTATTGGATCGCCTTTGAGCTATAAGATCTATGTATTTGCACTTATACGATAGCTAGTACTATTTATTTATGCAATCCTTAGAAGCAAATAATTAGAACTGAAATCCAAAGAAAATAATGAAATGTCAATGTCAAGATTTTGAAGTATTTTTTCCATCATGAATATCATGATAGATGTAAGGTAATACTTTGTGGAGGTTCTAATATATTTTGCTTAATAGAGTGTAGAGATTAGGAAAAGAATAGAAGTTTTTGTCTCAACTGGTTGCCATGTAAGAGTAAAAAGTTCCTTAGAGATAATTTCGTCGTATCAATATTAACTTTTCTACTTGATATCCCGCGAGGGTGAATCCAAAAAACCGATCACTGATTATTAGACTGGTCAAAAAAAGAAACTAGAGATTCAGGCAAATCTTTACAAAGTTGAAAGAACACTAAATCCAAAAAATCCAAAATCACATGAGCCCACTCGCAAAAATCTATTGTAAGGTGAGGGGAAAATGAAAACATAACTTTGTATGGCCGGCGGTCGTCGCCTCTTAAACCCCGAGTAGAAATGAGATTTGTAGCGGCGTCCGATCCTATTACGATCCATCGTTTTATTTACTGTAGCGCCCTGTTTACTGAAATCCAGTTGGAAACGCATCGGGTATCTATGCACTTTTTTATTTACATACTGACAAAGACATATAACTAGATAGATAAAGTCTAAGAAAAACACCTACCTTGGAACCGTCAAGAGAAAGGTACGGTCGTCTAGTTCATTCTCGGCTAGATGGCGCTAATATTAATATTTGTCAATGTTAAAACAGACCATGTTAAGAACACGGGTCAAATTGTCAAATCTGAGGTTGAAACGTTTGAAGCCTGTATCGAGAGATGACACTATTACTACACATTATACTTTGACTGTACGCGCCAGTTGACGGTACTGTCAGAATCCCAGGAACCCATAAATAACTCACATACGTTTGTTGTTAACCATAGTCTTTAATGCACTGATTTTTTGTACTTAATGTAATTACACGTGTTGAATAAATAATCTAGGTCGCGCGAGTGCGCATATTTGCGTAAAGACATAGCTACAGTATATGCTATACCTACGCTGTACGATAGCTAGATCGTACATACTGCCACTTATAAAGCAAAACAACGAGAAGCAACCTAAGAGTATGCAAAATTATAAACGTTAAATAAATGAGTAAAAACCATATGTCAATTTAACAAAGAAATGCTATAAAAATAGTAGTGAACACTGTAAAAGAAGGTAGGTAAATGATTATGTTTCTTCATTTAAGTCCCTAAAGCTAACTTTTCGTCTCTGCTGTGGCGTCATTGGGATGTCCGAGAAGGACGTCGCTCGCTGAAGCGCCGTGCTCGTCGTCGCAGGAACGGCCGCAGGGGTCAGTGATAGTACTGCTTGCAGTGGGGTGTCAGGTTGAATAGGCGTCGACTTGCGTTTCAATTTGCAGATAGCAAGTATAATAGTTATGGTTGAAGTAATTCCCAATGCAATGTAGATTATGACGTAATGTGTGGTGTCATTTCTATCAAATGTGTCCAAATTTGCTTCTTTAATGGTTTTTAATTTCTGGCTTATGTCAAGAAATTCTTCGTTATGATCTTCTGTTAAAATAGGAACATCTTTCGGTAAGGATGTTCTTATTACGTCATTGATCGGTGATATTTTCGGAATTTCCATGTACAAGTCTTGCACAAACATTTGACTCTTGTAATCATGTTGTGAATGTATGACGAAGGATTTTCCTCTTATAGCGCACCCTGCAGGAATTATGACCAAACCCGTGTCGATCAATGTCTCAGTGGATACGCCGTTATCACATATCACGCGTATTGGGTGCTCTTGGCAGTAGGAATACAGCCAGGTGTCTTGTGCATGTAATTTGATCCACCTGTCAGCGCATTTCTTGGCTGTCGCTTGGCAATAAGGTTTGTTATTGTTGTTTAATAGCAATTGCATGTCACAAATAGATTCACCGACTTTCATTGTGTATACAGGGTGATTTAAAGGACAGAACATTTTATCATTTTTGTGAGCGTTGCATGCGTGAATGTCAGTTTCTGTCATTGGAATTATGGTGTCTTTCTTGACGTTAATTGCAATGTATTTCGTTGCTGTTGAGATGTAAATGGCGTTGTCTCCGTTTCTGCGTGGAAGGTCGATAATAGCGTCTAACTCGAACTGTTCACGGTTTAATAATGGTAGGCGTATCTCCATTATTAAGGTCTTTCGAGTCACTTTTACGTGGATATGGAGCAACCCGTACAGGTCTTCAGCGCTGTCAACTGGAATGGTGAGGTCATCCTGTATGTGCCCCGATATCAGTTCTAACTGTTGTTGGAGTTGCATCGGGGGTAGTAAATGCACGTTTAATCGACCATGGTATATGTCAGTGACGGTGTCAACTAGGGTATCTTGAATTCTTCTTAAATTTGAGATGATGACATCCGCCGCTACCATAGACGAAAGTAGCGAGAACGAGTTCAGTAAACGTAAACTCGTGGATTGTGCTTGATTCACATCTTCGATTAGATTATGGACGGTTTTTGCAATTGAGTCAAATTGATTTTTCATGATAATCTCGTTGCGTTTGAGAATATTGTTGTGAGCTTCAAGTATGGATGTCTGGTTTTTGTACAAGTTGAAAATGTGATCTTCTCGCTTCGTAATTGTGTCAATATCCTTTTCATATTTTTCTGCAAATCGATCATCAAGTACGCCAAATAAGGTATTAGCTAAATAGCCGACTCCATTGGCTAGACCTCTTCGTTGGCGGTTTGTGTTAGGGTGACTTGTCAGCAAATCGTTGTAGTGACGCAGTTCATTTAACTCGTGTTCGAATTGTGCAATAATTGGAGCACATGTGTAGTCATTGTTGCATTTTGTTTTTAGAAGTTGAATGTACTTTTCGATTGAACATATGCTATCCCAATATGTCGTCATGTTGTAAAATGCGACCATCTTCCACTCGTCCTGTATGATCCTTATGTCTGCAATTTTGTCAAAATAAAGCGAGTTGTTGGTTTGTATCTTGTCAATATGGAGTGTCTGGGCGGTAGCCGGTAGCACACATGTCATGAATAACAGTAACATCGATGTTATAAAACATTGTTTATTGCCTCGTGCTCGTTTATGCGTTTTTGGTGGAACGGAGTCAGATTTCATGTCAGGATCTATGGGACTGGTTTGTTCCGACTTTTGAATAGGCAACGGAGCTATTTTGACCACGGGTCTTTGGATTTCTCTTCCTTTTGTTTTTAGCGTAACAACACGGACGTATCCGTCCTTGCCGTGATGTACGTCTGTCACGCGACCCATGGCCCACTTCGCGGGTGGTAAAAAGTCTTCCTTGATGAGCACGATGTCATCTTTTTGTATGTTTTTTGCAGGTTGTTGCCATTTATGCCGTTGTTGCAAGTGGTGTAAATATTCTGTTGACCAAGTCTTCCAGAAGCTTTGTAGCATTCTTTCTGTCATTTGCCATCTTGTTTTTCCGCATGTGTTGTCATTGCCGATTGTTGGTAAAGACAATACTGGACCTCCAACCAAAAAATGTCCGGGGGTCAGGTAATCTGTATCAGCGTCATCTGTCAGAGCATAAAGTGGCCTTGAATTTAAGCACGATTCGATTTGGGTCAATAAGGTCATAAATTCCTCATATGTCAATTTTTGGTCTCCCAAGACACGTTTGAGATGGTGCTTGGACGACTTTACTGCAGCCTCCCAAATCCCCCCCCCACTTGGCCAGGAAGGGGGGTTGAAATGCCATGTCACGCCCATGTCAGCGATCTCGTTCAAAAAATCTTTGTTTATAACTTGCAGGATCTCTCTCTTCTCTTGAGTCAATACTCGGGACGCTCCGATGAAATTTGTACCCTGGTCGCTATAAACATGCAATGGTGTTCCCCTCCTGGCGCACATCCTCTTGAAAGCAGCGAGAAATGTGGGTGTGCTCAGGTCAGATGCAAGTTCGAGATGAATTGCCTTCGTGGCGAAGCAAACAAATACTGCAATGTATCCACGGGTTGTTTTTATCCCCCTTCCCTTGTTGGCTTTTAGTTCCACGTGTCCGGTGAAGTCAACACCCGTGTGTGTGAACGGTCGGGAAGGATTCACTCGTGGTGGTGGCAAATCTCCCATTAATTGTTTTTTGGTAGTAGTGTTGAATCGGTAACATGTTACGCAACGGCTCACATGTTTCTTTACCATGCGTGTTCCGCCCAGTACCCAAAATCTCTGTCGAAGGGCGACCAAGGTGAGGGGTGCAGTTCCGTGCAGCGTTTGCAGATGAGCTTGACTTATGCATAGTTCTGTCAGTCTTGAGTGTTTGGGCAAGATGATGGGATGTTTGGCGTTTTCTGTCAGATGTGCATGTTGGAGTCTTCCGCCCACTCGTAATACCCCTTTTTTGTCGAGATAAGGGCGTAGATCGAGCAGGGTACTCTTGGTGCCAACGGTCCCTTTTTCTAAGATGTCAGTTATATCTTTGTCAAACTCTTGCCGCTGTACTACTTTTGCCATAATATTGTATGCATTTTCAATTTCCTTAGTTGTCAAGTAGTTCGTGTATATAGGTGTGTTTTGCAAAACGCCTAGGGAGTCATGTTCGTCCGACGTAGCCGGCTGCGCATACGTCACGCGATGTCGTAGGTTTGTTATGAAACGTGATACGTAACATATGATTCGTACTATATGGTTCGAAGGACCAACATGTACGCGCCAGTTGACGGTACTGTCAGAATCCCAGGAACCGACAGTAGCTATATCTATATTTATTCTCAATCCTCTTTGCTGATATGCAGTTGAAATGCATCGGGTAACTATGCAATTCTTTTGCGAGTATTTACTGGCTTATTGAGACTTTTTTGATACTGATCCACTATTTTATAACCCCCGACGCAAAAACGACGGGGTGTTATACGATACGATTGACGTGTCTGTCTGTCTGTGTGTATGTCTGTGGCATCGTAGCTCCCAAACGGATGAACCGATTTAGATTTAGTTTTTTTGTCTGAAAGCTGAGTTAGTCGGGAGTGTTCTTAGCCATGTGTCATAAAAATCGATCCACTATGTCGCGGTCGGGGGTTTTTTCAAAATTTTAATTTTTGATATGTAATGTAGGCTGATTTTGTTAAACGTCACAATCTCATCTTAGAGGCTCAGGCGTGATCGTTCTAACAAAATGTTTATAGCCTCTCTACACGTATATATATAAACGTAATAAATAATATGAGTTATTAGAGGAGGGCTGTTTTTTTGGCAGTCTGTGTTGGCGCAGGCTAGTTGGCAACGTGCTGGGTGACCCCCTCTTTAGGCTATTTCTAGGGTTCCGTAAAGGGAAAACCCTTGTAGGATCATTTTGTTGTACGTCCGACTGCCAGGCAGTCTGAGGAGACCACATATACCAAAAGGAAGAAAGGTAGGTATACACTTGGGTCGACACGTTCGTTTTTCGTCACGTTCCTTGCCCGATTCTGCTTCCGTCAGCCATTCTTTATTCGTCACGATCGTCGATAGTCTTCCTCAACTACCTACGGTCAATTTTATTGTTCATATTTATCTTAATCCGTCTCGTTCTTTACTCGCAATAATCTTCTTTCGACATGTTCGCTGTTAAATCTATGTTTTTCGTGTATTTTCGTAGGCTTAGGTCGGTACCAACTTAGAATATGACCAAATACGAAAAACGATTGAGTCGAAATAAGAAAAGGCCAACAACTTATTATGGTCAAAGACGATAATGACTGCAGACTAAGTTGACGAATGAAGAATGGCTGACGAAAGCAGAATCAGACAAATTTTAGGAACGTGACGAATAACCTAACCACAAATATAAATTTTGAAAAAACCCCCGACCACGACATAGTGGTCCGATTTTCATGAAACATGGCTAAGAACACTGCCGACTAACTCAGCTTTCAAACAAAAAAACTAAATCTAAATCGACTCATCCGTTCGGGAGCTACGATGCCACAGACAGACACACACATACAGACAGACAGACACGTCAATCTTATAACACCCCGTCGTTTTTGCGTCGGGGGTTAAAAACGAACGTGTACAAGAGTATACCGAAAGGTGATCGGACATGCCGGTGTATTGAAAACGCCTATCGCAAGTTCTTGAACACACACACACACACAACACACACACTTGTAGAGGGATGCTCCTATTGAGCTATGCTATTGCGCAATACACGCGCATCATATCCATGGCGTCTATGGCTGTGGAAACCTGGCCCCGTAGCCGCATGGCAGCTAGGGAGCTAGATATGTACTAGCGTTTCGTTTCGTGAACGTTTCGTGAGCGTTTGTGCCATTCGGCTACGCACCCAGGTGCTTAAATGTGTACGGGATTCTAAGAATAAGAGAAATGTGTACGGAACCCGAGTTAGACTTGGTCTTGTTCAGTTTTTTTTCGTTATAGATATTATAGGGACGCTTACATTGCTTACAACGGATATCTATGGCAAGGTTTAGTCTCTTTTAAATGTCCACTGTGTATTCTAATAGGTCACACACATATTATACATGATAAGAAGTACATCTTCAATTCTTCACCAAAGGGTTACAGTGCTTCAACGGTTCAACGGTTCAACGGTCTGCAAGATGCATAACTTTTTTATTTCAAGGAATAATGGAAAAATATTGACAACCGGTCTGGCTCAGTCGGTAGTGACCCTGCCTGCTAAGCCGCGGTCCTGGGCTCGAATCCCGGCGAGGGCATTTATTTGTGTGATGAGCACAGATATTTGTTCCTGAGTCATGGATGTTTTCTATGTATAAGTATGTATTTATCTATTTAAGTATGTATATCGTCGCTTAGCACCCATAGTACAAGCTTTGCTTAGTTTGGGGCTAAGTTGATCTATGTAAGGTGTCCCCAATATTTATTTATTTATAATTATACACTTCAGGCAACCTCCGTGGCTCAGTTCATCGGAGCGCCTGTTGTTCCGAGTAGCTTTAGGTTCGAGTACAGTCAGAGATGTTTTTTTTTCATTTCTTCTTTAATTTATAAAATTGTACTATCATTCACAGACGTTTGTGACAAATTCGTTTGATACTAAATAGTTTATTAAGTTGTATGATTAGTCTTAATTATTAGTTCTATTAATTCTATTACTATATTTTGTCCCGCAGGCAGCAGAGAGTGGAAACGCGGAGGATTTCATGCGGCTGTACCTGAGCGAGCCGTCGCGACTGGCCGTCCGCGACGTCAGGGGACGCACCGTGGCGCACCAAGCGGCCGCCAGGAACACTACCAATATACTGCACATCATCACCAACTATGGTGGCGGTGAGTACTTATGGATAACTTTGGGTTTCTGGACGATAGGGGGCGCTTCAAGTCACTAAGATATTGCAATTCACCAACTAAGGCCGGCAACAGACTAGTCTTAGTTTTCATAATCTTAAATGAAATTTGTATGCAAACTGACACTGACAGATCTGTCAGTGTCAGTTTGAACTGTCAATTTGCATACAATTTTTAGGGTTCCGTAGTCAACTAGGAACCCTTATAGTTTCGCCATGTCTGTCTGTCCGTCCGTCCGTCCGTCCGTCCGTCCGTCCGTCCGTCCGTCCGTCCGTCCGTCCGCGGATAATCTCAGTAACCGTTAGCACTAGAAAGCTGAAATTTGGTACCAATATGTATATCAATCACGCCAACAAAGTGCAAAAATAAAAAATGGAAAAAAATGTTTTATTAGGGTACCCCCCCTACAGGTAAAGTGGGGGCGGATATTTTTTTTCATTCCAACCCCAACGTGTGATATATTGTTGAATAGGTATTTAAAAATGAATAAGGGTTTACTAAGATCGTTTTTTGATAATATTAATATTTTCGGAAATAATCGCTCCTAAAGGAAAAAAAGTGCGTCCCCCCCCCCTCTAACTTTTGAACCATATGTTTAAAAAATATGAAAAAAATCACAAAAGTAGAACTTTATAAAGACTTTCTAGGAAAATTATTTTGAACTTGATAGGTTCAGTAGTTTTTGAGAAAAATACGGAAAACTACGGAACCCTACACTGAGCGTGGCCCGACACGCTCTTGGCCGGTTTTTTTTAAGATTATGAATTTTTAAGACTGTCTGTTGCCGGCCTATGACGGCAGTGACATACTTTACTCTATACATGTATACATGTTTGTGGACCGACTATATATTACTTATTATTTCTCAGAAAAAAACGCTGTTTTGATGGATTATCGGACATAATCTAGCTAATCCTCAATGGTAGATATCAAAAAGTAACTGACTCATTGCAAAAAAGTATTTTTAGAGTAAAAATTGTATTTTTTTTATTTTAAGTGCCAGTTTTAGGAATAACATTTATTTTTTATGTAAAAATCTACCAAAAAAAACTAAAAAAAAATCTTTTTTTCCTTTATTTTGCCCTCAGAAATGCGTAGTAAAAATCTTTCGGTTTCCTCATGGTACACCGTGTATGTATTTGGTTAAAACGAACCTTGTTACAGATCTAAACGCGCAGGACAACAATGGCAACACCCCGCTGCACGTGGCCGTCGAGAACGAGGCTCTCGACGCCATCGACTTCCTGCTGCAACAGTAACTTATACATAACTAGCTTTCGCCCGTGGTTTCTTGAGCTTTGTGTATCGTGGCTTGATGAGATACCTATTTACTCTTGCTTTAAAGAACTCGGCGTTAAAATACAACTTTGTCCCCCTTGTATAACAAATAACTATTAATACATTTATCAAATAACTTATATAAGGGTACATGAATGCAAGCAAATCATATTTGTTTACCTACAATCACGTGGCCCTAAGGATCTAGCCAATTTTCTGATCACGTTGTAACCTAACCCTTCACTGCTCACTGTTGTCCTAATTTTAAGAATGGTGTTGTAAGTATCTGCGTCTACTGGTGACTCATTTAAAACATTTATCAAATACTTAACTTACGAGTATATAACGACATCAATTCAAATCTATATTTATACAATCACGTGTCCCTAACGATCTAGCCAATTTTCTGAACACGTTGGGACCTAACCCTCCCTTCACTGCTGTAACACTGTTGCCCTAATTGTACAAATGGTGTCTTTGTGAGCAGGTGCGTATCCTAACCCTTCACTGCGCACTGTTGCCCTAATTGTAAGAGTCGTCTTTGTGTGTAGGCACGTGGACACGGGGATCAGAAACGTGAAGTGCCAGGCGCCCATCCATCTGGCCACGGAGCTCAATAAAGTAAGTAAAGTACAAATATAGTGGGAAAAGATTTGCCTTCGTATTGTTACGGAAACGTACGAACGTGTCATGCTCAGTTGGTAGTGACCCTGCCTGCTGAGCCGCGGTCCCAGGTTCGAATCCCGGTAAGGGCATTTATTTGTGTGATGAGCACAGATATTTGTTCCTGAGTCATGGATGTTTTCTATGTATATGTCGCAGGGAAATGGCCAAAACAGAGATTTCATCAAATCACTAAGGGATATGATCAAATCACGCAAGATGTCAAAATGGCGAATCCATTTTATCATTTCTCTAGAAAATTTCAGTCATTTGACTAAATCCCTTACTCTATTTAGTGAAATCACAAAATCGACCAATAGACACGCCACGTTTTGTCATTTCACTAAATTTGTTAAGGGATTTGATAAAATCCCTGAACCACGTCAGTAATGTGACGAAACGAACTAATAAAGTCAACTAGTTTTATCATTTCGCTAAACAAGTTCAGTGAAAAGACAAAATGTTTTAATAAATATGAATATAATTTAAAATGAAACATTTTTAGCTTTGTTTCTTCACTTATTCTATTTTTTTTCTTATTTATAGAAAACCAAAAACTCTTAAAAACTGATTCAATTTTACCATTCCACTAATCTAGTCAAGGATTCAATCAAATCAAGTGACAAAGGCAAGAGTCTAATAAATCAAATTGGATATATTAGATTCTTGCCTTTGTCATTTCACGAAACCAGTTCAGACATTTGATCAAATCACCAGTTGAGACTTTATCATTTCCCTAAATTTGTTTACGGAAATGTTAAAACTAGTTGACTTTTTGAGTTCATTTCGTCAACTCACTGTCGTGGTTCAGGGATTTTATCAAATCCCTAAACAAATCTAGTGAAATGACAAAACGTGGCGTGTCTATGGCCGATTTTGTGAACTCACTAAACAGAGTCTTTGACATCCTGCGTGATTTGAAAATATGTCAAATTTATTTCTATTTATGTATTTATCTATTTAAGTAAGTATATCGTCGCTTAGCACCCATAGTACAAGCTTTGCTTAGTTTGGGCCTAAGTTGATCTGTGTAAGGTGTCCTTAATATTTATTTATTTATTTTTATTTATACAAATAGTTCTCCGGCTATGACTCCGATTCCGGATTCCGATCGAACGTAGTGCGAAGCCCCTCTTATTTTTTAGTGAAAATTCTGAAATACCATTCGTTACATTTATTTTAATAATTTTAATTTAATAATTTCACACTGCAAGAATTAAAACAGGTAGTACCTATACTCGAACAAAGTTAATTTTGAAAGTCACTGACCAGAGCGACCACCTGGTTGGTCAGTTTCAGACATAGAATAGTAATTTTATTATTCTTAAGGTTTGATAAGTAGGTGCCTATATTTAGCGCAACTCACACGTGTAGACTGTAGAGTGTACAGTACATACATGCCATCCCCGTTAAAAAATGTCACATTCAGAATACTAAAACCTACATTTACTTTAAGTTTGCGGCATCAAAAATGCGTAAATTCTTCCCGTGATTGTCTGACAGCATTTGTTCAACGGAACGTGACTGTTTGACTGTTAGCATAGTTTGACTGTAGAGCTTTCGATTATACTTGTAGATGGCGTTAAGAGTCACTTTTGACATATGTAGATTTATGGCTAGATAGTGACACTTAACACCAATCTACAAGTAATTGATGGCAACAAGGCATTTTTTTGTGGCGCCATCTATGTGTGGCTGTTATACATCTATGTAAGTACATGTACACCTATTGATAACGGAGGAGTCGCGTGTGTATGGATGGAGATAGGATCTTACTGCAAATGTCGGGGATTAGCATGGAAGGTCAGGCCGTATTAGGGCGCGTCTCAAATTATTTGGCTCGACTGAATTAGCTCGGAGCCACGTAGGTTGATTAAATTGCGTCATGGGTGGGCTTTATTTCGATTCTGAGACGCATTTTTCTTGTATGCAGCTTCATTCATAGGTAACATGGGTTTTGTAAAGGCAAAACGACATTTTTATCTGGTTATTACGAAAGGCCTGCGATACTGATACAGATCTGCTAGCCGAGTGGCATTTCTGCGACGCCAGACGCCGACAGAAATGCAGTCAAGCTCTGTCGCGTCAATACGCAAGAGCTATAGACATAGATAGCTACGAAAGAGATATTATTGTTAGCGTTTCGTGAGCGTTAGTGCATTCAGCTACGCACACTGGCATGGAAAATAAAGTATGTTCTCGTGATTTTTTTCGTAAGTAGTACTGTTACTTTTTAAGATTTTGGCTTCAACGCATGTTCAATACAAATATTTAATTAATGTTTTGAGTAAAACCATCCATATGAAAATGGAAACTACAATTTCACGTCAACTGTTAATAGTGAACTTCATCTTCGATATAAGTTAATTTGGACTCACGTGTCCAGTGTATCCGGACCCTAAGCCCTTATTAAGTATACAACAGCCCAATCCCCAGATGCGAGGGTCTCATTGTGCGTTATTTTCCTTTCTTACGTCTGCTCAGGTGTATCTCTCCTTGTCAACATATTAGCCATTCATGTCTTCAATAATGGCTCTATCAGTATAGAGCCAATTGTAGAGACGCACGGACGTTGGTGGATATTTTGGATCGATACTTTTGCTGTGAGAGTTTGTAGTACATTTTTAAGTTTAAGATGTGTACGTTCAAATAATACTTAATAAGACAAGACTACTCGTCGTGATGTGTTCTTACGGGTGAGTAAGGGTGCCAGTGCTCAACGCGGAGCGGAGGGTTGGGGTTATAAGTGTTATAACGCTCATGTGTGGAGTCTGGAGTATACTTAAGCGAATGCGTAACCCCATCGAGTAAAGCAATTTTGTATGAACGTGGTTACTTTAGCTCGGTCCCACGTGTCGCCGAGCGGCCGTATAACCGAATACAATCCCACGCCTTGCGACACGCGGCGTGGCCCTAATGTAACCCCGGCTTAAAGGGTTTTAGTAACGTTGAATGAAAGGTATAGGCGGCGATAAAACCTTGTGCCAAAAATGAATTTTTTGCAAAAAAAACTTATTTTCATATTCGTTTTATTGTTCCAAGTCTATCATTAAGTAGAACAGTAATGAAAGGTTTCACAATGACTTTTTTCTTTTCCAAGACTAATTCTATGTCTTATGTAGCTTTTTGGCGGCTTACCAAGAATATTCGTTTATGTTTTATGTGTAGACGCGACGCACAACCCTGGGTGACGTCACGGCGTCCTGTCCTCCGGGGGTTTTCTTTAAAGTTAATGTAATGAAATCGCTTGAAAGCGGTCGTTTAGAGTTTCAAGAAAATTATTGGCATTGACAAAATTAGAGCGAATTTAAAGTGAATAGAGTTCCTGTTAGATTTATGAATAACTAGGTAGCTTTTTGCTAGCTTCGCTCGCGTACATACAAACTCCCACCCCCTATTTTAGGGAAGTGGGGGGGTCACAAAGAGGCAAGAAGTGGCCTATGTCACTTTCCATCCCTTCAACTGTCTCCACTTAAAATATCACGTCATTTCGTCGCTCCGTTTTGCCGTGAAAGACGGACAAACAAACAGATACACACACTTTCCCATTTATTATATTAGTATGGATAAGTAGCGATATTCCTTTTCTATCTTCCAGCTAGAAAGCGTCAAATTTCAGGCCGCTGCGCTAAATGAAGTTACCGCTTCCAACTGCTTACAAGTACAGAAGGCTCACTCCTTTGATGTTCACAAAACGCCGCCGTTCTAAATTCTTACCTACATCAGGGGCGGCTCACTCCGCGATCCTTTCACCGCGCTACAAGTACATGCCGGCGGCCGCGAGTTCGCGGCCCATTCAGTGGCGAAGACCTTCGCGCGGCGCAATACAATTCAATGTCGTCTGCACGCGTGCGGTCCGTTTGTTAATGTAGGTAATAATTTAGAATGGCGGCGTTTTGTGAACTTCAAAGGAGTGAGCCTTCTGTACTTGTACTATTATATATTCTGTGCCTACATTAACAAACGGACCGCACGAGTGCAGACGACATTGAATTCTATTGCGCCGCGCGAAGGTCGTCGCCACTGAATGCATGCACTTGTACTTGCGGCATGTACTTGTAGCGCGGCGAAAGGATCGCGGAGTGAGCCGCTCCTGATAGTATTGTATACACATAGCCAATGAATAAGAAAGCCTCAAACCACATGTTTGTCGACCTCGGCTTCGCTTCAGCCGACAATTACATGTGGTCTGAGACAAAAAAAAACACTTATTATGTGATGAAAACTATTTTGAAGGCTATTTTTCTTTGAAAAAAAAAAAACATTTATTGGTTTTTTTTAAAGAAAAATAGCCTTCAAAATAGTTTTCATCACACTCGCTCGTAAACGGTGTTATTACACACTGATATGTAATGAGCTACTTTACCGCCATAGGGTGGTAAAGTGAATACCTGGGTGGGGCTTACCACGACCTGACAATAAACAAGATTGCGGACGAATGTTCGAAATGTCAGCGTAGGTATTTCATTGCATTTAGTTTAATACAATTTGGTTATTTCTTCGCGAGTGTGATGAAAAATATTGTGTATATCACGGGCAGCTGAAAGATTACACTTCAATGTACTATTGAAAAAACCGGCCAAGTGCGAGTCGTACTCGTCCACCGAGGGTTCCGTACAAACTTTCATTGGTTAAAATAATCTCACGGTACTCATATAAGACTTGTCTAGAAGTATATGTACTCTAATGAGCATTATTGTGTTTAGCGCCATCTCTCGGCAAAATTTACTAAGTAATTTACGCGACTTGTGACTTGTCCTCTTTAGGCATGAAAAGTCACCAAAATAAGAAATATTACAAATATATATTTGAGATACTCTTTCATTTGATATATAACACAATAGGTATAGTTTAAAAAACTTTGATTTTTAATTTTCACTTTAACCCCCAAAAGTGGCCTCTATGATTAAATTTTATTAAATTAAATTACATGTCCATCTTTGGGTCACAGGTTTACCAAATTTCAAGTAAATCGGTCCAGAAGTTTTGGAGAAAATTGGCTGTGAAACGGACAGACAGACACCGAGTGATCCTACAAGGGTTCCGTTTTTCCTCTTTGAGGTACGGAACCTTAAAAAGTCTAAGTTTCTTTTTTTTGTCCAGGTGACCGTTCTCCAGACCTTCGCGAAGTACAAGAGCCAGTTCGACGTAGACCTGGGCGGCGAACACGGCCGGACCGCGCTGCACTTTGCCGCCATACACGACCACGACCTATGCGCCAGAGTGCTGGTAAGGTATAGGTGTAGACCTTCTCGTTCGACGTAGACCTGGCTGGATAGCGCGGTTACATAGCCACATTACACGACCACGACTTATGCGCCAGAGTGCTGGTAAGGTAATTAAGGTATAGGTGTAGACCTTTACGTTTGACGTAGACCTGGATGGCTAGTGGCTAGCACGGTCACTAGTGGACAGATCCTGCTTGTGATACCAACTGTCCTGGGATTAAATCTCAGTAAAGGCATTGATACCTATATTTGCGATGATCATAGAACTTTGTTCCTGAGTCATATTCATCCACAGATCTTGATCTTACCGCAAGTAAATTCGTGTAACATGAATGTAAGTACCTAAGTTTTTTTTTTCATTTCATTTGGGGTCGGGTCTCCTCGCATGTCTGCGTCAGAGGGCTTATAACAGTTATAACGGTGTAAAACGCCTCTATAATATTTATTTCAGTTTTTATACCGTTCCAACATGTAAACACCGACCGGGTTTGACGACCGGTCTGGCCTAGCGGGTAGTACCGCCTGCTAAGCCGCGGTCCCGGGTTCGAATCCCGGTAAAGGCATTTATTTGTGTGATGAGCGCAGATATTTCTTCCTGACTCATGGATGTTTTCTATGTATGTATATATATTTGTATATTATATATATCGTTGTCTGAGTACCCAAAATAAAAGCCTTCTTGAACTTACCGTGGGACTCACTCAATCTGTGTAAAAAAATGTCCTATAATATTTATTTATTAAACACATTAGAAACGTCCTCAGATCACCGACCTTGGCGCCATCTGCAAGCGACCGTGCAACAACGGTTACTACCCCATCCACGAGGCTGCCAAGAACGCTTCCTCACGGACCATGGAGGTCTTCCTTCAGTGGGGAGAATCTCTAGGATGCACTAGGGAACAGGTACCTACACCTAGTTTAATCATTTAGGCTCCAAGTGCCAGGACAATCAACATTCAGACTGAATGATAGCCTAGAGCGGGTCTACAAGCTCCATGGAGGTCTTCCTTCAGTGGGGGGAACCTTTAAGAGGCACTAGAGAGCAGGTAAACCTAGTCAGATTTGAGACATTTAGACTCCTGATACCAAGACCTGATCTCCTGTTCTAACCAAGGAGGTATTCCTTCAGTAGGGGGAGTTTCTAGAATGCACTAGGGAGCAGGAAAAGTTAGTTTAGTCCTTTGTGGTTTTTTACGTCTAACGTTGAAGGTTTTTTTTTCAACCCAGATTCCAAAAGACATTTTAATAAGAAGAGCACATTTAGGTTCCTTGTAATATTAAGTCTCAATTCTAGGCAAGAATGCCTGCACTTGAGGTGAAGAGGAAAAAAGAAGTTCCCATTTCTATTCCATTTCAAAAACTTATATTGACCGTGATGTAGACCGTGATTACCTTTTTGATTTTTATCGAGCTCACGATATTTCGACGATGTTGCATGCATCACGGAAAACTGAAGAAAGTGGATGGATGTCAAAGTTGCGTAGTCAGCGCGCGATCTACCTTCCTTCGCGCGCGTCGGCTGCGTTCACTTTCAGCGTTACCACTGGTCGCTTTCACACTCGATGGAATATAATTATGTATGCTGGATAGATGGATATGGGCATTTTCAGAATTTGGGACCCCACTGTCAGTTTTGTGACGGGGGCGTGTTGGGGGGTAAAATATAATGAATAACTCTAGAAAAACCTGATTGTGGACACGAGATTGTATTGCAGATGATATCCCTATATGACAACGAGGGTAACGTGCCGCTCCACTCGGCCGTGCACGGCGGCGACATCAAGGCCGTGGAGCTGTGCCTGCGCTCCGGCGCCAAGATCTCCACGCAGCAGCACGACCTGTCCACGCCCGTGCATCTGGCGTGTGCCCAGGTATGTTCACACCAGACAAAAAATTGGGTAGGTAAAGTTTTTTGAAGATAGGCAAATAATATCTTTTTCTAATAGTAATATATAACAATACTTTATAACAATCACGGAAAGGTGGCTGTTTTATTTTTATTTCTTACTAGCTTTTGCCCACGGCTTCCTCGCGTTAGAAATAGACAAAAAGTAGCCTATGTCACTCTCCATCCCTTCAACTATATACACCAAAAAAATCACGTCAATTAGTCGCTCCGTTTTGCCGTGAAAGACGGACAAACAAACAGACACATACACTTTCCCATTTATAATATTAGTATGGAAGTATGGATTAGTATGGATCTTTTTTTAAGAATCAGTTAACATCGCTTTTTTTCTAGTTTCGGCATGGTCACCTCATTTACAATTACATTTCACAAACGTCATTTCGGTCACTAAAAAAAAAGAATGGAAAAATCTGTCAAGGGGTGACGACAATTAAGTCACAATATCTTTACCCTAATTAACTAGTCTCTTGATGAAGTGGTCTTCCAAAGACTCATGTACAATGACGGAAAGCTACATGACAATAAGTCGATACAAATGTAGTTCGTAAAGCTTTTCCTTCATATTTTTACGGAAACGTACGAACGTATCATGCTATTTCAGTTAGTCTCAGGTCTCAGTACAGGACGTACTGACTGTTTGAACTGTTCTCCAGGGCGCTCTAGAAATCGTCAAGCTAATGTTCACGATGCAGCCCAAAGAGAAGCTAGCCTGCCTGACCTCCTGCGACGTACAGCGCATGACCCCCCTCCACTGTGCCGCCATGTTTGACCACCCGGACATTGTCGACTACCTGGTGCAGGAGGGATCAGATATCAACCCCTTGGATAAGGAGAGGAGGTCACCCCTGCTGTTGGCTGCTTCGAGGGCTGGGTGGCGCACGGTACATACACTGGTAAGAGTATGAAATAACTTCCAGAAGACTTCGTTTCATGTTTGACCACTCGGGAGATCGTAGACTTGATGCTTGAGCGTTCAAATATTAAGCTCTGGATAAGGAGAAAATATAATTTAATTTCTTCTAGCTGCCTCTAAGGTATTTGGGACACAGACCTTAAAAACTAGATTCCATGTCATTGTGTGGTCCAAGTGCTTATCCTATTCTCAACTTACATTATACTTCAAAAAAAATTTAGCTAGAAATGTCACTTGGCAGCTATGAACATGACCATTCCATAATATGAGATTATCACTTAAAAGAACCTGTTCTTACCAACGTAACATGTGACAGATCCGCCTGGGTGCCGATATCCGACTGAAGGACATCAACTCCCGCAATGTGCTGCACCTGGTCGTCATGAACGGTGGCCGGCTCGAAGACTTCGCTGCCAACTGCAAGGTAAGTAGCAGAACTCTTTAGCAGATATACCATAGCAGTTGCCAGGTCTGCTGACACAATGCCTGTTGAAAAGCAATGGCTTATTATTAGGACTGCAGAAGACCAGCTGAATGAAGAGATTTGGTGCACAAAATGTCGATCTTATGGGGAGCGACTCTCAGTCGTGAGGAACCGAGGCAGAAAGAGAGAGGCGATATGTTGTTCAGAGATTCATAAAATGTAATGAGATTCAGAGTAATAATCCCAATGTACACGTAACTTGTTATATCTCATCATTATACAATTGTGTTTCACCAGGACCGCTGTGAGAAGAGCCTAGCTGAACTTCTAAACGAGAAGGACATGACCGGCTGCTCTCCCCTCCACTACGCGAGCCGGGAGGGCCACATCAGATCCCTCGAGAACCTCATCAGGCTGGGAGCCTGCATCAACCTGAAGAACAACAATAACGAGAGCCCTCTGCACTTTGCTGCCAGGTAACAACTTCTCCACCAGAACCCTATGGGCTTGTGAACGACCAGGAATTGAGACGCTAAGACAACATCAAATCACTGGAGAATCTTATCAGGCCAAGAGCCTGTATCAACCTGAAAAACAACAATAATGAGATGCCAGGTAACAACCTCTTCACCAGTAGGTACTCCAGCCCAGCTCCTGAATAACCAGGACCTGGAGCCGTATGTGTCACAACAAATCGTTGGAGAATCTCATCAGCCTAGGAGCCTGTATCAATTTGAAGAACACTATTGAGAGCTATCTACATTTTTGTGACAGGTACCTATGACTTCATTACTATCATACCTCCCGTTACTAATGACTCCCGTCCCAAAACCAGAGTCTGTATCCGTTTTAGGGTGATTTATACTTAAAATAACCACAATCGTAGAATCTTGACAGCCCAACCAGTGAAAGAGTTTTCATGATCGTCAAAGTTTCATGACAGTAGACTTTCTCCAACTCATCGTCATCATCATCACCATTGGCCTTAACGTATATTGCAGACGATTTATGGTGTAATATTCGAGGAGCACCTTTTCTGATGACTTATTACACCGATGCGAGACCGACATAGTCTACCGCAGGACTGACAAGAGAAGTTTGCGGAAATCGGCGCTGAAACAATTTAACGATTTTATGGTTGATCCAGATACGGGCGCTACCACACCGCCTGCCAACTGCTGGACTCTGACAAGGGCACGTTCATCATCAACGAGAGCGACGGCGAGGGGCTGACGCCGCTGCACATCGCCTCGCGCGAGGGCCACACGCGCGTCGTCCAGCTGTTGCTCAACCGCGGCGCGCTACTGCATAGGTCTGGGAGTGTGAAGTCAGTCACAATTGTTCGTGGTTGGATGGAAGAAGGGTGTTTGAGTGATAGTATGCTCAACAGTTGCCCTCTGATGCATAGGTCTGGGAGTGTGAAGTCAGTCACAATTGTTCGTGGTTGGATGGAAGAAGGGTGCCTGAGTGACAGTATGCTCAACAGTTGCCCTCTGATGCATAGGTCTGGGAGTGTGAAGTGAGTTACAATTATTCGTGGTTGGATGGAAGGAGAGAGTTTGAGTGAATGTTCAATAATTACATTCTGCTGCATACATAAATCTGGAAGCGTGAAGTCAGTTACACTTGTTGGCGTGGATGGAAGGAGAGAGAGTTTGGGTGAGAATGTGTTTAATCCCCACGGCGCTCTGGTGCATAGGTCTGGTGTAAAGCCAGTTATTTGTTAGCGTGGATGGATAGAGTGTACTCAACCGCTAGGTCTAGTGTGAAGTCAGTTACAATTATTGTCTTCATGCATGGATAGAAAGCAATAAGTGAGAGCTTGTGTGAGAGTGTATTCAACAGGTCTGGTTTGAAGTCAGTTACAATTGATGGCGTGGATGGATGCAAGGAGAGAGGATGAGATTTAGTTCAAGTAAAATCTGACGTAAGTATTACATTAAGTCTGATGATGTATGATCGATCAAGAGACAGACTGTAATTAGGTACTTAAAATGTTTAAGCATGGACAGAAGCGCGGAAGATAAGATACTAAAAGAATTAGGTAGTATTATCAATTGTAATTGCAGTTCAACTTGTATATTGACGTGTAAAAGTGCCCCTGTGGCCTATTTGCTGAATCAGTGATTTGTAATTTGTAAAGAGTTGAAACTGACAGAGTGCAGATAAAAATAATATAGCCTTTTCAGTGGAAAAAAGGACAGGAGGGATCTAGAGTCAATTGTTTAGGCATGGAACTAAGTACTAATAAGAGTGAAAGAGTATCTCATACAATATAGACTTAACTGTTACTCCTGCTTAACTGTTGTAATCAGAGGGAGACAATCAGAATATAATTGCTAAGCGTTATCTTAATGATAGTCCCAGTCGATCAGTCAGTGCAACATCAAAATGGTGAAAGTGCTCTTAAACAGGCCTTGCATCTATTGTAAAGTCTGTAGAATATGTTCTTGAGTCCCAGTTGCTCCGATATATTTGATAGCACTGTACCTGCTGATTACTACATTTACTACAAAGGTCCAAGTTTTGGGGCTTGTCAGTAAATTCCATCTTAGCCCAGGTATGTATATAGTGTGTAAATCTTATACGGGCGATAAATTAAGAGGTTTTTAAGTTGCTCTTTAGAGCTCCATAATTTTTCAAAATTTTCTCAGCAGCATGGTTGCGATGACAGTCAACGAGCTGATTTGACTGTAAACAAGCGTTTAACACGAGTGTGTTTGCATTACATTGCGACCAAATTATTATGTAGGTATTTACAAAATTTTAACTACAATTCCAAGACATAAAACTATGGAAACGGATTAGGTATATCGCGTATAATGAATTTACAATTCATCCCGACGTTTCGAACACTTTACATCGTTCGTAGTCAACGGGTGACTGAGGAATAATAACTATGTGCAAAAACTACCCACATACAAGAAATATTAATGAACCATAAAGAATATAGATTTTTAAGGCTGGTTCACACACTGTTAATAAAGCTAGTTATACAATATTCAAGAAATTAAAAATTAGAATGTTAAAAAAACAATTAATGAGTGAATTTTAACAATTATCCGTTTATAATCAATTTCCATAGTTTTATATCATGAATGTGTGGATTTTAACAATTATCCGTTTATAATCAATTTCCATAGTTTTATATCATGAATAACTATCGCGGTAACTGAACACAATATTAAAATTTTAACTTAAAGTATTTAAGCTTATCTAATATTTTTTATGCCCTAAACTAACTACCGTTAAAGGATTCGCCCGTATTATATTTACACATTGTAGAGATTGTGATTGTCTTGTTGAGTTATACCTATGTATGTACTGTTCTAGTGTTATTATGTATGTAGGATGTAAATGTAAAGGCTTCGCTTTTAGCTGTCACTAATTTTCTGTTTTTGCTGTCTGTACCTACATGTCCGTACATGTTTTGTGATCACCGTAAGTTGTCCCCGAGTCACTTTCACTGATGATGTTAATAACAAAAATATTTTTCTATAAATTGAAAATAAAAGAATGTTTTTTTAAAAGTTTTGCTACATTGCGATCGGAATACACAGGTTTCGTTGAACAACTTTAAGAATAATATCAATCTTAAGATCGATGGCTGTCTAATAACTATAAAACATTGACTGATCTGCCCTATACAACTTTTTAGGGTTCATACTTATAAGTAGGTATCATGACTTATTTTATGGTAAGTGTGGTTCAGTCAACATACCAGCATCAATTAGACGAAATAACGTAACAAAAGTATCTGACAACCTGAATTACTTTTCTACATGTAAGTTACAGCGGGACAAGCGCGACTGAGGGGGGGGGGGGCAAATATAATTAAACCATTTTGTCAATGTTTCACAATGTTTGCATTATGAAATAGAGTATCCACCGGTTATAATTATATGGTAGGCGTCTTCAGTGGATACATGTAGAACTCATAACCATAGTGCAATAATGGAAAAAATGGATTAGTTACAATTGCCCCCAGTCGAGATTGTACTCCGCTGTACCTTAGACAAATCTGTACAGCCCTGCTAGCCGAATGGCATTTCTGCGAAACGCCGCAGAAATGTAGTCTGTTTCTGTCACGCCAATACGCAAGAGCGATAGAGATAGATTACATAAATTGCATTTGTGCGGCGCTTCGCAACGCAGAAATGCCATTCGGCTGATGCTGGGCCAGTTCTCGGACATATGTAGTATTCTAATTATTCTATATATTTTTAAACACACATCTATTTTGTTTAGTGATTATAGAATGGTAGAAAGGTACTTTTGGAGCGTTATTTGATTCACTACTTTTCATGCAAATTCATCCTAAGATGAAAGTTGTTAATGATGTACATACATACATAAATAATACCAATGTATGATGTAATTGATGTATATTATGTATCGAGATGTAAAAAAGGTATCGAGTGATGTTTGTGCTTATGCGATGAAGCGTGAGTTGAGCGTGAGGTTAAGAGTATTGTACTAATGTTGTATCTGTCAAAACAGGGACCACAATGGCAGGAACCCACTTCACTTAGCTGCGATGAGCGGCTACACGCAAACCATTGAGCTACTGAGGTCCGTGCACTCTCATTTGCTGGACCAGGTGGATAAAGATGGGGTAAGAACGGATAGAATGTGGACTACTATAGGAGAAAGTACACTGAGAGAAATTTGCATTGTGAATTTAACAAGTTCGACTTGTTGCGGTTTATCCGTTTGAATCAGCCAAACGTATGTTTAAAACAATATGTGTCAGGTTGTTTTTATAAAATCGACTTGTTGATTCAAATATATTGCCGATTCAAATGACAAGTAGCTTGTTGTTTGAACCAAAGAGCACGTAGGCGCTATTTTAACCAAAAAACTTGTTGAGCGAACATGAAAACTGGTTGTATTTTCTCTCAAGTATATAAAGCAGAGAGTTATGTTTGAAATTGGCTTCTCATGATTTAAACAAATGGTTAAGTGATGTTGTAGAGTACGCTTTAGAAAACACAAATAATAATATTACTCTGTCTATCTTTTCGACCTTTTTTTACTATTTTAAAAGATTTCAATAGTACTAGAAGTAGTAGTGTACTATTTCTGTTATGAAGAGCAAACGAATTTTGCTTTGCCAGACTCTAAAAGAATTAGACCAACTAAAGTATGCCTTAGTGCGTTTTCACATTATCCGATCCGATATCGGATGTAGGGTCGATATCCTGTATATTTGAGCCGCCATCTTTGATTTTTGATTTTGAAATCCTTCCTACATCCGATATCGATTGGATAATATGAACACGCACTTACACGCACATCAAACATGGACTTTAAATTGATTTTTATTTATAATATATGTATTCTTTGTGGAAAATTTGCGTATAGTAGGTATTAGTCAGGGTAAAAACCTTTTAAAAAAACAATCGTACCTTTGTTTTAGAACACACCCCTCCACCTAGCAACCATGGAGAACAAGCCCAACTCTATAGCTCTGCTGTTGTCTATGGGCTGCCGTCTCAGCTATAACAACATGGACATGAGCGCTATAGACTACGCCATCTATTACAAGTTCCCGGAAGCAGCTTTGGCTATGGTCACCCACGAACAGAGGTAAGGCGTTGCATCAGACCATAAATTAAATATAACAAGATCATACCATCCCATACATTAAAATGCGACCGCCTACGAACGCGCTTACACTCCACCACACATAGATGGCGCCACAAAAAAAAAGTCTTGTAGCTTTCGATTATACTTGTAGATGGCATTAAGTGTCACTTTTGACATAGATTTACGGCTCGCAATTGACACTTAATGCCAATCTACAAATAATCGGCGGCAACAAGGCATTTTTTTTTGTGGCGCCATCTATGTGTGGTGGAGTGTAAGCGCGATCGTAGGCGGTCGCATTTTAATGTATGGGATGGTATGATCTTGTTATATTTAATTTATGATCAGACTGACAACATCGTCAGAATCTCCCTAGGATGTGTAGAGAGGCAGAATACGTGTCGAGTTTTGTATTTTTAGTGGGGATTTGCTGCCGTAGCCAAATGGCATTTCTGCGACGCGAAACGAAAACGAAACGCCGCGAAAGGTAGTCTGGCTCTGTTGCGCCAATACGCAAGAGTGATAGAGATAGATATCTACGAGCGTTTCGTTTCGTGAGCGTTTCGTGAGCGTTTGTGCCATTCGGCTACGTACCCTGTTATGTTTTTGTGATGGAGCGGTAGGAACCTTAAGTGTATTTGAAAAAACTCAAGGCTAAGTATAACGTTTCATGACTGATTTTAATTGTGATTACTTGATTAGCACGTTTTTCTCAGATCCTAGATGGTTTTCGCAAAGAAAACCATTGATTATTTGCTGGCAAAATTATTTATTGAAATTACTATTAAAGCACTGGTCCTATCAAAATCGAATAAGCGATGAGTAATCGATGATAGAAACGAACAAAAGATAGTCGCTCCCGTGTAAATAAAAGAGAGGCGATGATAGAGCGAGCGATTTATACCTAGTTCATCGCTCGGTTCTCTTTTATTTACCTACACGGGAGCTTACGCCGTGGCTTGCGTGGGCGACGGTCGCGCGATGGTCGCGCGACGGCGATGCGACGCATACGAAATCAAACCTTATCGATATGGAAGTAGGACCAAAAAACTCAGACTCACGTGCTTCTGATACTTTGCCAAGTAACCAGCAAGATTTGACTCAATGCTGCGAATGTCCTATCTTCATCTCTTTTCTTTTTTTTAGCCTTTTTCAATCTAAGAGATGTAGGTCTCCTTATTTTTTTACTTTTTCTATCCTTTTTGATCCAGGTGTTCTTTTGTTTTAATAAATGGACTTACTCTTGGCCACAGACCAGCCAAATGCAAAAACGACCTATGATAGAGTGAGCTTGTCCAGAAGATGCCTGTTCACCCTAGATTTGAAGGTTGCCGGGTTACATGAGCTCGTTGTTGTTATTGTCCTGTAATATTTATTAATTTACTAGCTTTTGCCCGCGGCTTCGCTCGCGTTAGAAAGAGACAAAAAGTAGCCTATGTCACTCTCTATCCTTTCAACTATCTCCAAAAATCACGACAATTGGTCGCTCCGTTTTGCCGTGAAGGACGGACAAACAAAGAGATACACACTTTCCCATTTATAATATTAGTATGGATTATGTCGCAGGGCCCACGAGGTGATGGCGCTCCGTTCGGACCGGCACCCGTGCGTGACGCTGGCGCTGATCGCGTACATGCCGCGCGTCTTCGAGGCCGTGCAGGACAAGTGCATCACCAAGGCCAACTGCAAGAAGGACAGCAAGAGCTTCTACGTAAGTACCCCCGGGATTTCAAGGTCAAATTGCTTTTTATTCAGTATGGCTACCACTGCTAACAGGAACAGAATTCATTAAAAGAAAACCGGCCAAGAGAGTGTCGGGCCACGCTCAGTCTGCCTATGGTTCCGAAGTTTCCCGTATTTTTTTCAAAAACTCTTTAACCTAAACAACTAGCGGCGAGTGGGTGGTGTAGTGGTAAAGACGTTAGCCGCGTACGCTGAAGACCCGGGTTCGATTCCCGGCTCGGCCACCAGTGGGCCTTGTCGTTTTTCTTTCGTGTATGATATCTATTTCAATTTATAACTCTTTAACCAATCAAGTTTAAAATAATTTTCCTAGAAAGTCTTTATAAAGTTTTACTTTTGTGATTTTTTCATATTTTTTAACCCTAATAAAACATTTTTTTCCACTTTTTATTCATGTACTTTGTCGGCTTGATTGATGTACATATTGGCACCAAATTTCAGCTTTCTAGTGCTAACGGTCACTTAGATTATCCGCGGACGGAAGGACAGACAGACATGGCGAGACTATAGGGGTAGTTGACAACGGAACCCTAAGCAGAGCTTGAATTTATTCAGCCGTTTATCGAATATTCCAACGACTGGCTAAACCTATGAAGGGCATCCAAAATAAATAAAATTCAGACAAACGGACATACAGACAAACGCACGAGTGATCCTATAATATTCCGTTTTGAATTATGGAACCTCGTATTGGAAGATGAACAAAAAAACTAAAAACATTGATGTGTATTATCTAAATATTAATTTGTTTGGTCGTTGATCCTGGATAAGTTTCAAGGCCATACGAAATGTCGCATTTAAGACTATAATCAAAGTGTATTTACCATATCATTGATATCATGCATAACTCGTTTCGAGGTGACACTTTTCTTGGAATAATTGTCGAACAGAACTTATATGCAACATCGGAAAGTATACCTACATACTTATTTATTTGCGTAACTGTTTAACAGAAACTGTCTTAATAATGAAGTAGGTAAGTCCAAATAATGTCAGTCTCCACATCAACTAGTGAGTTACAACCGTCAAGAATCAAACACAGGCTATTTGGGTCATCTCAGGCTTCCCAAATATTATCAAAGAAAATCAAAGGGCACTTATTACACGCAGAAACGCAACCACTAAGCGACTTTTCCACTCTAGATCAAGTACAACTTCGAAGCCCTTTGCCCCGTCCTAACAGACGACGAGACGAAGAAACAAGACGTGGTCCCAAAGTCCCAGACCGTACCGCTCCCGGCGCTGAACGTGAGTAAAGTACAACTAGTATTAATGTTGATATTATTGTCACAGATTAAGTATTCTTTTGGCAACTACCAACACTCGAAGGCGGAGTTGGACGCGCTGAGAGTAGCGATCAACGATCCGAAGTATAGGCCGGAACCGTTGTCCGTAGTCAACGTGAGTGACGACTGACGTGTGACGAGAGCTTTGGCCGTGGGGTTGTGGGGCACTCAAATACATTTTGATTCGCACACTAAAAATAATATGAATTGTTTTGAAGTTACATGTAAACTGCGTTGCTGCAGAAAATGTTTAAGTCCAAAGATCTTAATGAACATTTTTTGCAGAAATGCGGATGATGTAGAAATGATAAATACTTATATTACAGAACCTATTCAATCGAAAGAAAAGAGCAAAGAAATAAGTAGTGTTTCACACTGAAGTCACGGGACAACAAAATATCCTGACCCTTTAATTATTTTATTAAAAAGTAAATGAATGAATGTATTTTAGTGTTTCCATTATTCATGTGTGTATGTCTATAATGCCATGAACTGGGAAATTATTGGGTTGGCACAAAAGTAATGACACACTCTACAAAACTCTATACATTTCCTTTCTTATGTTAATTGTTTTCGATAATATTCTAGTATGTTGTAGAACATTCTAGGTACTTCTAATGTGAGGGTATATAAAGCCGCCCTCGTGATTGGTTTAGTTAGATTGAAATAAAATGGACGAGCGACAAGTTCGAACACTTTACTTATACGAGTACTTGTTAGGCCACAGTGCGCGGGCTGCGGCTGACAATATCAACACTGCATTGGGCGCTGGAAGTACAAGCCATGCCACGGTGTCCAGATAGTTTGACCGTTTTAAATCAGGAGACAGGAGCCTTGAAAGTCAGTCACGCTCACGGCGACCACCTGCATTCAATGATGACGATTTACGCCTCGAACTACAGTCGAATCCTAATGCTACTACTCGTGAATTAACGGAAGCACATAACTGTAGTCACCACGCTGTGGAATACCATCTGCATGAGCTTGGGTATCGAAAAGTTTTGGCTGGATGGGTACCGCACATCCTTACCGACGCCAGTCATGCAGTCCGTGTCGCCATCTGTCAATCACTTTTGCTGCGACCCCGACGTAAAGAGTTTTTGACTGATCTGGTTACGAGAGATGAATCATGTATTTATTATGAGAACGATACACGTCGTGCTTTTTGGCTGCCTCGAGAAGAAACGCCACCAACTCAACCGACGAGCAAGACATTCGACGAGCAGCTCCGCTTTGAACAACACGTCGTAGATGCTGTAAAAAACTGCTTCTATAGACTTAAAGTGCTCTATCAGGTCCGCAACTACCTAAGCGTAGACCTTAGAATCAGACTGTGTGACAAATTAGTCCTATCGAAGCTAAATTACGTCGACACCGTTATGAACGGGTGTCTGCTGGCTCGATCCAAGGCTCTACTTCAACGTATCCAGAATGCCTGCGCGCGCTTTTGTTTCCCTATCCCCCCACGTACACACGTCACCCCCTACCTTAACAGCGGTAACATGTTAAAGATGGAGGCGCGACGCTTTTTGCATTTTGCCACTTTGCTATTGGGTGTGGTGCGCCATCAACAACCCCAGTACCTCTATAACAGACTAACATTCTCTACACGGCCAACGAGAGAAGCCATCCGGCTAGTTTGTCCGAGGCACGGCGGCTCAGCAGCATTTCGTGGCAGTTTTCGATACTCTGCCACGAGATGCTGGAATAATATCCCACCCCCTATCCGTAACTCTGATACTCTTAGCTCATTCAAGTCCAAATTAAAGACACACCTCCTAACTCTGCAGCTGTCGTGTCGTAATCTTAGTTAGTGTGAGCCGCGTGACTCTTACCGAATACATATTGCCATTGTCTTTTTGTTTTGTCTTGTTTTGTTTTGTCTTATTTATTTTGTCTTATTTGTGTCTATATATCTATCACTTCCTCGCCCCTCCTCGTCCTCCTATCTCTATCTTGATACCGTATATTTATATTTTCCTATCTATTTCCTATCACGAGCCCCCACCTATCAAACTTAATATTGTATAAATAGAAATAAAACTATGCCTTTATGTGTTTTATTCTTGTTCTTGTATAGTGTGCATTGTTTCAAGCTTATTGTATCTATTGCACTATCGCCCGACCCAGGGCTCCACGGAAGACCAGCGCTGTGGCACTATCGGTGCCAGTGCCAGAGCACATGCTGAGTGGTGTCCTCTTGCAACCACAAACCAAACCCCATATAACTGTACTGTTTAGTATGTAAGTGTCATTTATTATTATTTTTTCTTTTTGGTTGCAATAAATGCCTTTTCTTTCTTCTCTTTCTTTCAACCGAAGCTGAGTCAAAAGAACCGCTTAAAAGTTTTGCTTTGTTGTTTCTGGGACTCGCAAGGCATGCTGTTTCATGAACTATTACACAATGAAACTGTAAACGCTAACAAATATTCAACACAGCTCATCGAACTATCTTCTGCTATCAAGAAAAAACGACGAAGACGAGCCACTGTAATTTTACTAGATGATAACGCTCGACCTCATGTCGCATCTACCGTTCGCCAACAGCTGCAGAACTTGGGCTGGGAGACGATACCCCACTCACCTTATTCTCCAGACCTCACACCATCAGACTTTCATTTGTTTAGAGCCCTGAAACGACATTTGCGGGGTAAACAATTCAATAATTTCCATGATGTACAGGTGGAGTTGAACAACTTTTTCGAGGCACAGCCATCAGAGTTCTGGGCGAAATGCATCCAAACTTTGCCGGATCGTTGGCGAGAAGTTATAGATGCTAATGGTGATTACATCATCGACTAAGCTTTTTGTATTGTAATAATAATAAAAAATATAAAACGTAAACCAAGTGTCTCATTACTTTTGTGCCAACCCAATATTTGATGTTGTTTTGTTTCTTTATGTCCTACTAATTTCGTCTGGAATATTTCACTTTTCACTTTGACTTTATGTGTGTTTATTGTCACATTTGTTACTTTATGTGATTTTTCTTTCTTTGTCAATTCATCATCTTCACTAATATTAAAGGCATTCAGTCGCAAAACCATTCACTTATGAAAGGCGGGGAAATGAATTTTTCCGCCTCAAAAACTTAGGTATGTAATGTATTCTATTACAATATTAATTTTAATAATAGTAGAGGACTTAGGGTAGTGGAGTGCAGTGTCGAAATTTGACGATTATGTAGAAAACAACGCAGTTTATTCATATGCCGTTATAATTTTTGAATTACTTACATACACTGAGATGTTCTTTTATAAATATTATCATGTCTGTGTTGAGGAAACATATGCGTCAGCCAATAATTAAATATGCAAAACGAACCCGTCTAACTTTAAAAATGTGTACAAAACGCAAGAATTTAAAGTGTTACATACTGTTACAATTTTGGGGAATACCTAAGGGTAAATAAAGTAAACTAGATATTTATGTAGAAAATAACTTTTTAATAAACTTTCTTTTTGAAAATAATTTCTAATGGCCCCTGTACACACATGGCCAACGGTTCCACCAGCCCTTTGTGAAACCCCTTGGCCAAGATAAGAGCCGCTGTTTACACATTGGCGAACCAATCACTTGGCATTGGCTCTTCATGAAAGATGGACGTGTAATGAAAAAATCTAGGAAATTCTTGGTCATAGACGTTGTCAGAAAAAAAATATTAAAAAATAATAACCCCGTAGTAAAATTAAATTATTTGCAATATTAACAATTTTTTGAATATTCTGATAAGAACATTTATCTTTTTTAGGAAATACATTAAACATTTGCAAGGTTATTTTATTTCCTAAAATCTACACTATTATTGGCATAGATAAACTTATTATTTTCGTAAATATATCACTACTGTCCTCTCTGACGGCTGACGACCAACTGAATGAAGCGCCAACGTGTAAACGCAGTTGGCCATTGGCGCCAAGATCCTTTGATGTGTGGACAAAAAACCGACACGAATCGGTTGGCCGGCAAGCGCAAGCGCCAACTGCCAACTTACGGCCAAGTAGCCCTCTACACACATGGCCAAGGGGGTTGGTGGAACTGTTGGCCATGTGTGTACAGCGGCCATAACGTAATAATACACTACTTAGTAACGCCTAACTGGTAGGGAATGAAACTACCTTTATTATACTACTTATTATAAATTATAACGCTAGCTCAGTCTATTTACTTAAAAAAAAAACAATTACCTAAAATTTTGAGCATAGGGGTGAGTCAGTAGTTCTGGTACTGGAAGACCGGGTAAAAGGTAAATTATTAATTAAAAAATTAATTATGTTGGGCGTGTCGCGACGAACGCGATCCTCAACAAATTAGCAGGTAACTGTATGATTTTGACAGATTATTATTTATACTGGTAACACCGATTAACTGGTTTTATAAAAGAACGAATGACTTTGACAGTAAGGGGAAAGAGACACGTTGCGACCGGACGGACAAGGTTCGTGCGGCGGAGAAAGAATCTCCGCCAAACAATCAGAATAGAAACTAGGAAGAATGTTTATGATTTAGAATCTAGAAAAGAATATACTTATGGAAATCACTTCATCTCTCAATCTTTACTACTTTATTGTATATGTTCAGAAATATCTTGTCGTTATGTCTTGTTAGAACTCAGGCATAGTTGAGGTTAGAGTAATAAAGAGTATTGCTCTGATCGTCAGCCTTGCATAAGATGAACCGACGTCACGACAAAATGGTGAAGATGCTGTGCGAGAATATGATTAGTAAGCGAAGCATGTACAGAAGAAACGTACTTATGTCCTTTTCGTTTGGCTCGGGAGGCTCCGAGGTACAACGGAATAGAACGGTGGAGACCTAGAAACTCATAGGACGGTGGAGACCAAGAAACTCATAGAACGGTGGAGACCTAGAAACTCATAGAATGGTGGAGACCAAGAAACTCACAGGACGGTGGAGACCAAGAAACTCACAGGACGGTGGAGACCAAGAAACTCATAGGACGGTGGAGACCCAGAAACTCATAGAACGGTGGAGACCTAGAAACTCATAAAATCATAATACGCTGGAGAGCTAGAAACTCAGGAAGTAGGATGTTAAACGTAAGTCGAATATTATTAGAAATATAAGAATAAATGAGTACATAGACTGGGAACCCTAGTCTGGTCTCGCAGGATCAATTTTTTTTTCCTTCTCTATCTCTTTGTTCTAAGGAAACCTATGCTAGGAATCCTAGCTCGGGCTCACGAATAAAGTGTAAGAAAAGGAATGTGTTTTATTACGATTGTGCGTTTATTTTATGTATTCACTAGATAAACTTGTATATTTAAATTTTACTAATTTAAAATGTATGAGCAAGAATGTATTGTACGTCTCAGGTGTTGGAGAGTACAGATATACAGATATACAGAATTTATTGGTAAATAAGTACATTTACAAGTCATAAATTTCATTAAAACAATAAAGATTATTATTAACAACAATATGTTAGGTATTAAGTTAGGATTATGGATCAATGATCATTTTTCATAGACAATATAAATTCGTCAATTGAATAAAAAGCCTTTTCGATAAGCAACGATTTAAGCTTTTTGTTAAAAATTGTGTCACTTTTTGATTCCTTTATGTTAGTCGGTATTAAGTTATAAAGTGTTGGTCCCATGACTTTGAGTGACTTTCGTGACTTAGCAAGCCGGCACTTTGGAGCGAACAATATAGGCGACCTGCGGGCTGGCCGACTGCGGTTACATGCACTGGATTTGTACAAATGTATATTTGTTCTGCAATACATACACGCGGTTAGTATATACATACATGGCAGAGTTAATATTTTGTGCTTTTTAAATAAACCTTGTGCAGGATAGTCAGCGGGTTTGCCGTCAATTATGCGAAGGGCGCGTTTTTGCATTTTGAGCAGTCTATCGCGGTCAGCAGCAGTAGCCCAAAGGTCAACACCTGGAGAAAGTATGGCGTGAAAATATCCGTAATATGCAATTTTCAAGTTCTCAATGGATAAACTGGGTGCTATTCGAGATAACGCAAAACAGGCTGATGCCAGTCTGTCGCAGGTGGACTGTATGTGTGGGGCCCACGTTAGTCCTGAGTCGATTTGGTATCCTAGGTATTTTACGGTGTCAACCTGTGGGATTTGGGTGTCGTTTACTATAATGTCGAGTTTATTCGTATTAGTATGTTTCAGTTGAAAATGGATAATATTTGTTTTATCGAGATTAATTAACATACCATTAGCAGTGAACCACTTTTCCACCAAACTTGCCGCGTGGCAGAGTTTGGATTGTAAATTGTTGAAAGTATCCGCCTGCACAATAATACAGGTGTCATCTGCGAATATAATGTATTCCAAGTCAGGGCATGCCGCAGTGATGTCATTTATGAGGATCAAAAACAAGTTATTACCAGCTATTGAGCCCTGGGGTACTGCGCAGTTCCCTGTGGATTCCAAATCAGACTTAGAGTTTAAAACGTAAGTGCTCTGTTTCCGGTTTTTTAGGAAAGATGAAACAGTGTCGTGAAATGTACCCGCTATTCCATACTGTGACAGTTTTGTTAGAAGGAGCGAGTGGTCAATCATCTCGAAGGCGCGGGACAGGTCACAGAATATGGCTGCGACCTGCCGCGCGTCCTCGAGATGACCGAGCACCCGCGTCACTACGTCACGAGCCGCGTCCGTGGTCGACCGACCTGGCCGGTAGGCATATTGTTGGTTATTCAAAAGCCTGTTGGAGGTAAAATGCTGCATCAGTCTGTTACTTAATAGTCTCTCGAACACTTTTGAAATAACGGGTACCAGCGATATCGGTCGATAAGACTTTAGCGAGTTCAAATCACCCTTACCCTTGTAGACTGGTTGCACTTTTATTAATTTTAAAATGTTAGGATAAACACCCGCACTGACGCATTCGTTAAATAAGAAAAGTAACATAGATACAACCACCGGTGGTAAACAATCAAGAATATACGTCGACATATCGTTTATATCCTTTGAGGTTTTACGTTTGATTTTTTTAAAAGTGTCAATCATTTCACTTATTGTGAACGGGTTATTCACAAAGGCTGGGGCTGGTTTACCTAAATAAGTGTTTAAGAACTCTAAAGCAGTATGAGTGCACGGTTGAACATTACTTACGTTAGGGTGGGCATAGTAGGTATTGAGGCGCGCGGCGGCCGAGGCCGCCCGTGCGCTTGCGCAGTCACCCTCCGACCCGCTCACGAGTATGTCGATTGCGCGATTGCCTTTGTTATTGTTATTGCATGTTTCATCGGATATTATTCGCCAGATGCTTCTACTCATGTTTTCGCCGCTTTTCGATATCTTTCTATTTATGTAGTCACTACGTACGCTTTTTAAAAGGGCCCAATACTGTAGTTCTAATCTATGAAGGTGGGAAAGTGACTCAACATCATAAGGCTTGTGAGAAAGTTTAATCTTAAGTTTACGTATATTATTACGTTTAAGTTTTACTAGATCATTGATCCAAACATCATTAGACATTCTTGCAGGGTGGTACTTAACAGGAAAGTTTAATTCAAAATAGTGCTTTAAAACATTCAACAACAATTCCATTCTTCCACTAGGGCAGTTACTTTTCGAGAAAATAGAATCCCAATCATATAAATCAAGACAACGAGTGAAATTACGTTTGTTACAGTCAGAAAACTTTCTTTTTAAGACATGACATTTTGGTGGGACCTTTTTATTAATATTTATAGCTACTTTTATAGATAAGTGATCGGATAAGTGAATGTCATTACAATGTACCTCCGCTATATCACGTTTAGGTATGTTAGAGTATGCGTGATCAATGCAAGTTTTAGACGAGTTTGTTATCCTTGTCGGTACGCTAACTAGGCTTTTAAAACCGTTTGCCTTTATTGTGTCAATTAGATTTTTACTATTGTTACAATTTATCAATAAATCAATGTTTATGTCACCAAGTATTATAACATTATTATTCTTAATTAAATTTAAATTCAAAATTTCGTTCAATTTAGACAAATACAACATTATATCACCGCTCGGTGGTCTATATATACATATTATAATGAGGTCAAGGTCGATGCACTCAATTCCGCACGCTTCGAATTGCATTTCAACTGACAAGTCTGCTACTTCCTTGCGCTCCATTGTGAGGATCTCCGGTCTTGTATATATACAAACTCCTCCTCCTATTCGTGAGGGTCGGCAGTAGTGGGTTTGCAGCTGGTAGTTGAGTATGTTTACTGATGTAATTTGATTTGATTCGAGCCAGTGTTCAGATAAGCACAATATATCTATATTTTTAAGTAACTGTAGCTCACTTTCCAGTTTATAGGTTTTATTTGCAAGGCGATTAATGTTCAAATGTAGTAAGTTAACCTGTTTTTTGCTAGGGTTGGTTTTGGCTGGACGTGTAGTTGTTTGAGGGAGACCGGGTCTCCCGGGGGCGGAGAAACGGCTGCCATTCCGAGATGCTGGTGTTTATCGGCCAAACCGATGTCACAAGAAATTTATCAAAAACAGCTGATGGGATACCGATTTTAAAAGAATTGTAACTGTCACGTTTGGACTGTATTTGCTCCACGGTATATTCTGCTTCATTATGGATAGTTTTTAAATGATTAATAACACTATCAGGTGTTGAGTTCTTATTAAAATAACATCCGTGAAGGTACCTATAGACAATTACTCCTTCCAAGGACGTATCCGTTGCGGTTCCTTTTATCAACAAAGTAGATTTGCGGTTTTTTCGGCGATTTTTACGGGTAGTAGCGGTCTCCCAGTCATTATCAATCGTTTCAATCGATTCAGGCGATAATGATGATTTCGTATCAGTTGCTACAATGGTAGTTGGCATAGTAGGTTCTAATGATTTTAAGTTATTTTTGCAGTCAATTACACTTGTAATTTTATTCGTATCATTATCCATAGATGCGGTGGGTACTGTTCGCAGCGGGTCGTGTTTCGCTGGCAGGCTGGTTATCTTCGCCCGTGTCGTTGGTTTAGACAGAGAAGCTATTTTCTCTTTTGTTCGCACGGCAGTCGCCCGCTTCGCGCGGGTTGGTGCGTGCGAGGAAGCAGGACGGCTGGTCGGTGTTGACGCGTCGGAATCCGAAGCAATCGACGGTGTCAGCGGCGCAGGCACAGTTTTTGGTTGACCTTTGTTTATCGGTTTAGATGGGCCATCTTGGTTTTTCGTTGAGATATCGGATTTTAATTCACATAAATCACTGTTTAACTTGTCAAGTTTTATAAACATTTCATTTAATTTTAGCTCTATTGGTTTAAGTACACTCGCGAGTATTGTTTTTAGTTGTTCACTGTTGTTAGGGGACATTTTGTAATATTAATTCGAGGACGACAATAGCGCGTTATGTTGGTCTAACCGCCCGCAGACCGCGACTGAGAAATAGGTTTAAGAAATCGATATGATTTATAGACGGAAAAACGCCTCTAACAGTCAGGCTGGCAACACTGCGCAAGTTTGTTCTCGTTACGCTAAATTAGTTTTAGTTACGGAAAGGTGGATGCTATTGGCCAACGTAGAAGTTAAGACGTTTCTTATTAGTTATTAAGGTCAATAATGCAACCAAATATAGAATTGTAAACGGAAACGTACGTGCCGGCTTTGGCGCCCTTTAATCTGTGAATAAGTTCGGACCTATTTGTTTGTATGTAAATATTGAGTCTGAAGTTAGTTAGATGTAAATAAATGCAATCTTGCGAAAAGTGCATAGGAAGAAAAAACTTATTTCACTAAGATGGCGAATTGCAGTTCTTGTAAGAAAGCATCGTGGTTGTGTTAACGAAAGTGGTCACTGTAGGCAGTGTTGTTAAGTTATCAACTTATCATAGTAAATAAACCAGTGTGAAACGCCGGGTTGATCCCAAGGGAGCAAGAATATAAACGTAAGTTTTTAAATGATAAGTTTCTTATTAGAATCCAGGTACTTACAAGCCACATGAGCACATGGCTGGCATCTTAAGTATCTTAACCTGTATGCAAAGGAAACACTTGCAACATGTTTACGCGATGTTTATTAGTTCAATGAGACAATAGTCTAACGAAAACTAAACTAACTTAGGAGAAAATAGGTGAAGGATTGTAAGAAATTATTTACTTTCAGTACTTTCAAAATGGACGACGCCATACGGCTAAGATTGGAGCTCATCGATGATCGTCTGGTCAATCTCATGGAACAGAATACGGGAGGAACAGTGATCGAAGACGAGCGAACCAAGCAAATCCAACTTCGACAACAACGAAGGAGATATTATACTTTTACATGGAAAAGGGTAGTCAAGTCTCATTAGACCACATTGCCCGTGTGGTGACGGGTTAAGAATTTCACCACCCCCTTTCTTCCCGTGGGTGTCGTAGAAGGCGACTGTGGGATATGGGGTAAATTGAGGCGTAGGCGAGAGGCTGGCAACCTGTCGCTGCAATGTCACTGTTTCGTTTACTTTCAACCCCTTATTTGCCAAGGGTGACACTGTAATTTTACCAGTTTCATGTGCTCTGCCTACCCCTTTATGGAAAGCAGGCGTGATTGTATGTATATTATATGTAATAAAAGGTCCTTCAGTCACACCCAGTACAGCTAAGCTACCGAAGCTCTCTCTACCAATGTTCAAAGGACAAACGCTGCTGTGGGCAGTATTTGTGGATAGGTTTAAGAGCAATGTACACGGCAAGGTCTTGCCAGACTCAGAGAAAATGGCTTATTTAATAGGATGCCTGGAAGGAGAGGCTCTCCAAGCAGTAGAAGGCCTTGGTATTACAGAGCTAAATTATAAGGTTGCGCTACAGATACTAAAGGAGAGATTTGGGAACCAACAGAAGGTTGTTGATGCTCATTATGATGCCATCAACAATCTAGAAAGGGCAGGTGACAATGCCACTGAATGTAGAGCAAATTATAACATAATCGAAAGGCATTTGAGGACCCTGCAAAGCCTGGGAGAATCGATAGATGGCAATCATCTTCGTTCTACGATATTATTCAAATTTCCAGAGAAGGTAATATATGAGTTACATTTGCTAGCTCTGGCAGACAGCACGGGAAATATTCGTAGTGGCTTACAGAAAATTATTACTGCTATGGAAAGTGCCAAAGAGAACCCTGTCCCCGGTAGTGTCAGTAAAATTTCTACAGGAGCGTTACACGTGAACACACAGAGTTCTCAGAAAAAAGGAAAACCACATCTGATTTCGCATAAGAAAGGGTTTAAAAGAAAACTACCAGAGAATAGGGAGCCCAAAAATAAGAAACCAAAGATGGCCTGTATTTTCTGCGAAGGGCCCCATTACAATGCATCCTGCATGGTGGTTAAGGACATTAATGAGAGAAAAAAGAAATTAGGGAAAAGGTGCTACATTTGTTAATGTAAGGGCACAGGACAACAACGTGTACCAAAAAGAAGCCCTGTTATTTCTGCCAAGGAACACACAATCAAGCACTATGTCCGAAGAAAACAGGTAATAGTAATAATACCATGTGTATGGAATCTATATCTTTACCAGATTTTAAAGACAAAAATATTGAACTTAATTATTGTTCTTACCTACAGACGGCCATAGTGGAGGTGGGGCAGAAGAACTCAAACAGAATTAAAACACGAAGATTGATGCTTGACAATGGCAGTGGTCGCAGTTATATTACCAGGAAGCTTGCAAAGGAACTAGACTTAGTGACAGATCAAGAAGATCAACTAGTAGTATTTATTTTTGGGGCTGAGGATCCAGTCAACATTTTCAGCCCATCAGCAGACATCCGAATCAGAACTAGGAGAGGAATCACAAGAGATATCAGGTGAAATGACCCTGGATAACATACCCACCGGATTTACCTACCAATTATGGTATTGCTTATAGGAGACTATCAAGTTTAATACACAGATTAGAACCACATGCAATGGAAGAGTATGATAGCGTTCTGAGAGAAGAACTAGCTTCAGGAGTTATAGAAGTTTTAGATCCTTCGGAAGTCGACTCCAGGACACACCCTGTTCACTATCTCGCTCATCATATTATTCTTCAGGAAGGAAAGAAGGGATGGGTGGTGTATGATGGTTCCACTAAACTTAAGAATAGTAAAAGCCTCAATGAGTGTATGTACAGAGGACCTTCGATGCTTGAGAACTTGACAGCTCTCCTTATGAGATTCAGAGTCAATAAGATAGGAATCACAGCGGATGTGGAGAAAGCTTTCCTTCAAGTTGGAGTGCAACAGGAGAACAGGGATATACTAAAACTGAGGTTGGGTGACGCTCTAATTAAAAGAAATCAAGACAAGGTAGCCATGACAAAAAGAGGAATATTGAGAACTCTAGCCTCATCATATGATCCGTGTGGATTTGCAGCACCTTTAGTTTTACCTGCCAAACTCCTTCTTCAGGAACTATAGAAAAGGAAAGAATAATGGAACACTCAATTACCAGAGGACTTGGAAGAAGAATTACAGAAGGCAGTGAATGCTTTGAAGACTGCTGCTGAAATAGAAATTCCTAGACATATTGGGCTGTCACCAAATAGAGCCTACTCAGCCGTAGTATACCTCAGGATAGTGAATAAAAAAGTAAAGAGCACTAAAGTAATGCTCATAATGGCTAAATCGAGGATCAACCCGATAAACCACACAGAAGACCTAGAAATACCGAAACTAAAATTACTCAGATTCGTCATTGGGAAGCGACTCTTAACTTATGTCAAGACAACCTTAGAATAGAACGGACACGTCTATGTGTTTGGTCAGACAGTGAAATAATTTTATACTGAATGAAATCAGAAAAGCTATTGCCTCCATTCGTTAGTAGAAGAATAAACGAAATCAAACAGGAAAAAGATATTGAATCTAGATATGTCAGTACAGATTTAAACCCTGCAGATCTAGCAACACGACCGGAACCTTGGCATGTGAAGAAGGAATTATGGTTCAATGGACCTCAATTTCTTTTGCTGAGTGAGGAGGCTTGGCCAAAATTACAAGAACATGGCCAGTCAGTTCTTTTAGCAGGAACCGACTCGACAAGAGATACCATGGAGGTAGATATGTCAACTCATGAAGGAGAATCCATCGGAGGAACCATAGAACAGGAAAATATAGAAAGAATGATCATAGATATAGATAATATGGAAGACAAGGACCATATGCCGGTTTCTGCCACCGGAGTTGATGGAAACTGCAAAGACATAAAGAGTTTACAGAAATTACACTTCCCTCAAGAGGTAGCGGGTAAGAAAACAAGTCTGTCCAGAAATTTAGGACTATTTGTGGACATGGACGGATTATTAAGATGTAAAGGTCGAATGATGAACACAATGTGTTCATATGACACCAAATATCCGATACTAATACCTAAGAACTCTGAATTTACTGACAACCTGATTCTGGAGACTCATCAAAACTACTACCATGTGGGAGCCCCACATATACTGAGCATTATCCGACAGAAGTATTGGATTCCTCAGGGAAAGGCAAAGGTTCAAAGAATAATAAGGAAATGTCAGCAGTGTATTAAACATGGCGGTGGTCCCTACAAACTCCCTCCCACACCAGCTCTGCCAGCAGAACGAGCTAACTACAGTGCTCCTTTCACATACACAGGAATTGACTATTTCGGGCCAATCTTTGTAAAGGAAAATGGACAGATGAATAAAAGATGGATCTGCCTGTATACTTGCCTAGCAGTACGAGCAATTCACATGGAAGTAGTTAAGGATTTGACTGCAGAGGAATGTTTACTTGCAATGAGAAGATTCATATCTACACGGGGAAGACCAGAACTCATAGTCTCAGATAATGCATTGCTGTTTAAATTAACTGCACAACTATTATCAAATGTATACTTCATGGACAATAAAATAAGGTGGAAGTTTATTCCTCAGCTCAGTCCATGGCATGGAGGTTTTTATGAACGACTGATCGGCGTTGTAAAGAATTGCATGAAGAAAACCCTAGGAAAAGGAGTTCTAAACGACACACAGTTGAGTACAGTAGTCAAGGAAATCGTAGCTGTGGCGAACTCACGTCCACTTACATGCGTTGGTTCTGACATAGAATATATATTAAGACCGGCTGATTTCTTAACCTACGGGAAATGTATAGCGATCGAGCCTTCCATACAAAATCCGTATCCAGGGGGGTCAGTCACGAAAGAAAATCTAATAGAAGGATGGAAAAAGGGCAAAATGATCTTAGAAGAATTTAAGAGAATGTTCCTAGGACAATACCTTTGCAGTCGTCGTGAAAGATATCAACATTCACACAAGGAACCTCGGGTTAGATCTAATCAAAACCCTCAGATTGGTGATATAGTCCAGATTAAAGGAGAATCAAAAAATAGAGAGAACTGGAAAGTGGGCAAAATCATCAGCTTAGAACGAGGAGCCGATGGAGAGTGTAGGGTTGCAAAGGTTGATGTGGAAGGAAAGGAATTTATAAGATCAATAGGTCATTTGTATCCGCTAGAGGTCGAAGAGGCTAGGCTAGATTATTCTGAAACAGGAGTGAGAAATCAAGAAAATCCAGATGTACAGAATGTAGAACAATCTTTGGAGGATATAACTACAGGGGTACAGGAAATAGAAAACACACATCTTGAAAAGGAAGCTACAGGACTAATGCGACCTGACATTGCAGAAGATAATGATAGCACACAAGAGACTGTGGGTTTAGAGGACATACTCACTCCGGTAGAGAGAGGACAAGAAAATGGTACTGGCGAGAGTGACAAAACAGTGACTGAAGGTAATAAGACTACAGAGACAGTGGAAACTGTGTCATATGGCAATGAAGAAAGAAGCAGACGAGCAGCTGCTGTCCGGGCAAGAGAAAAGATTGCCCAATGGATGAGCCAGCTGATAGCACTGCTATAGGAACTCCTGGCCGTTTGGGAGTGTCGCGACGAACGCGATCCTCAACAAATTAGCAGGTAACTGTATGATTTTGACAGATTATTATTTATACTGGTAACACCGATTAACTGGTTTTATAAAAGAACGAATGACTTTGACAGTAAGGGGAAAGAGACACGTTGCGACCGGACGGACAAGGTTCGTGCGGCGGAGAAAGAATCTCCGCCAAACAATCAGAATAGAAACTAGGAAGAATGTTTATGA
This sequence comes from Leguminivora glycinivorella, assembly GCF_023078275.1. Classification (NCBI taxonomy): domain Eukaryota; kingdom Metazoa; phylum Arthropoda; class Insecta; order Lepidoptera; family Tortricidae; genus Leguminivora; species Leguminivora glycinivorella. The sequence goes on from NC_062998.1 coordinate 55,056,554, forward strand.
TTTAGAATCTAGAAAAGAATATACTTATGGAAATCACTTCATCTCTCAATCTTTACTACTTTATTGTATATGTTCAGAAATATCTTGTCGTTATGTCTTGTTAGAACTCAGGCATAGTTGAGGTTAGAGTAATAAAGAGTATTGCTCTGATCGTCAGCCTTGCATAAGATGAACCGACGTCACGACAGGGCGCCTTTAAAAAATACGAGGAACGCTCTGACCTTGGGGACGTCTAACCGAATTGAGGAGAGGTGGCCGCTGCAGCCACGGAATGGGAGCTCTTCCATACCGATCGCCACAGCCTCCTGCCCACCGGTCCAGGCTCGGGAAGCATCAGCTCTGCTCTGTCTTCGAACGTTACCCTCCAAATCTGAGGACCTGAAATAGGTTTAAAAAAAAAATGACCCTGAGGCTTTCACCAACCCTTAGCGAGGGTTAAAATATTACTCGAACGAATGTGAAACGTACCCATTCCAGAAAAGAAGCCGGCTTGTGGTTCCGTGCAATCATGTCAATGGAAGGGGTCCTCAGTAATTTTATAAAAATAAAATCATCTGAAAATAATGGACACCAGAATTAGCACTGAACGTAACACAACAAACTGCATTCGAATATGGAAGAAAATACTTACGATTATGCGATTAATTCGCGATTTAAAATTAGAATGTGGCGCATTGGCCCTTGGAAGAATTTTGAAAACCACCCGTCTACATCCTTTCCAATATGCAAAGTGTCGGCTGACAGCTCGGCCCACAGATACGTGACGAGATGCATTCGCCTATAGACAACAACTTTAACTTCTTCCTTAAAGAGGGTAATAAAATATTTCCTCCAAAAACGAACGAAAACTAACAATACAATAATAAACTGAGTTTTATTTTTTAATAAATGAAAATTAAAAAGGGTTTTTAGAAGGAAATAAATTAACGACGATCGACACGCCATCTTTTGTCATTCTAGCTAACAGCAAACTGGGAGATCAATACAATCCTGCCGATAGATGGCTCTGCCTGTATGAAACCAATACTTACTTGAATATAATATCATCTGAATAAAAATATACCTACGAGGTTTGAAAAAATATTGTTACAATACATTATATAAAAATCTTTTACAAAAAAATACAACTGACTTCAAAAATAACAATCATCATCATGAGGTTCACTTTATAAAAGTGCTAGTTTTCGATAGAAATCCCTAATATTTATTTATTTATTTATCACATCATCAGAATAGCTCCAGATATGGGACCACATTGGAGGTAGCTTCTTTCAAACAAAAAAAAAGAATGATTGAAATCGGACTACGGGTCTCGGAGTAATCAGGTAACATACATAAAATGAACCCGAATATATAACTTCCTTCTTCTTTATTATCAGTAAATAAGTCGGTTAAAAACTTCTTCATTTTACAGTTGATTCATATTCTAATATGAAAATTATAAAACTGAATTCAGTGTTATTATAATAAATGAATCTAATGGTTGAAGACATGAACTAAAAGTAATTAATTCACTCATGCCACATGCTAGAGCGATACCATTAGTTTGTTAGGTTGTTGGTTTGTTCGTCCTCAAACTTTGCAAGTAAAATAAGGAGTTGTCTCATGTGCGGTACTTCGTTTAAATAAGTATATCTTTGTACATATCGCGCACATTTATTAGTAACTGTGTTTGACTGTCTGGGAGAAGGTACATTTTATACGAATTCTGTCAAGCTGCCCAGTTATGACCTTTTTCCCCTCACTAGCTCGGAAACACGTGTTTTGTCCTTTAATACCAGCGGGTAAAAACGCATTTTATCCACTAGTGGGTAAAGTAATTTGACCTTGAATAAAGTCAAATTAACTGCTTCAAAATTGATAAAAGTAGGTGAATCTAGTAATAAAGATGATTTACCACCTGTGGAACTACTGGAAGCAGTGATAAACGCATTTTTTGCGTTGTAGTTTCCTCGCTATAGTGAGGGGAAAAGTTTTGTGTTACACTCGGGTGCAAATGTATTTTACTTCTCGTGTGTTAAAAAACTCGCAAGTTCAGGATTCTATTCTCGAACCACTCGCTTCGCTCGTGGTTCAACTATAGAATCCTTTCACTTGCTCGTTTTTCAATTCCACACTCGGCGTTAAAATACAACTTTGCCCCCTTGTATAACAAATAACTATTATACGTAACCGAGAGGGCGCCTGAGGCTGGTCCAGAAAAGGTTATGAAAATGTATAAAGGCTAGTCCAGAAAAGTGTATGAAGTTATTGTTATTGTTGTCGTTAACTCGCAATGAAGACACTAGTATTGTATTGTATTGTATTTATTGTCTACATGTACAATTGTACAGTACAGTGATACATCAAGTTACATAGTGTTGGGTATAATATCTAGAGATAGTACATGTTACCCTGTGAGGGCATTACAATATCATATCTATACTTATGAACAATGGTATTACGTATCAATTAATTAGGTAAATGGTTCTTAGTAAAAAATTGTATCAATGTACTACAAAGGCCTGCCATAATTAACAAAAATTGGTTTTATTTCATTAAATCAAAAAATCTCTAACTAATATTTTGCAACTAGCTTTTGCCCGCGGCTCCGCTCGCGTTCAATTCGCAAATTGCGGTATGCTCCATACAAACTTCCACCCCCCATTTTAGGGAAGTGGGGGTTAGAAAGAGACAAAACGTAGCCTATGTCACTCTCCATGCCTTCAACTATCTCCGTTATTCGTTGCTCCGTTTAGCCGTGAAAGACGGACAAACAAACAGACACACACACACTTTCCCATTTATAATTTATAATATTAATATAGTAAAGTATATTTTATATAGTATAGAATAATATTTATATGCATCATCATTTACCATGCATCTCATTATGTTTTCCCGTTCATGGCAAAACACATGTCAAAGCTTACAAGCACCGGTTGTGGGGTTTACTGTTTGTCACACACAATTGTATCAAACACTTATATAATTTGTATGTATGGACACTTGTAAAATACTACACAATATGTTTTATAATGTAACTGCTAAAACTTGGTGGTTCTTTTCAGATGTAATCATACTGTACCATTAAAGTTAATAATTACTGAATTGTGGCCCGATTCGAACTTAAATATCGCCAGAGATTAGCTGTATATAAGACATGGTTTGGATATGTAAATAAAAACGTTATGTTTGAAGAAACTTTCACTTCTTAAGTTCTTACCCTGAATCCTGACAATATTTGATTAATCGCGTGAATCGAGACTGAGATAATTTCAGCCATTTATTAAATTTGGAATCGGGCCTGTGGGATTACCGAATGCGTCCATGTGACGCATTAAACCCGGTTGACATTGACTTGTTTGCTGATGCTTGAGGTGTCTCATGATGTCATTAAGAGTTGACCTCACGGACCTCATAAGGCACCTCAACTGCCGCCGTGAAAACCTCACGAGGCACCCCAAGCCTCACGCCAACTGCCAACATACGGCCAAGTAGCCCTCTACACGCTTGGCCAAGGGGTTCCACCAAGGGTTGGTGGAACGTCCACATGTGTACAGCGGCCATTACATTTGTCTACTAACCCGTGACGTTTCAGGCGATGGTAGCCCACGGGAGGGTAGAACTGCTGGCTCACCCCCTCAGCCAGAAATACCTCCAGATGAAGTGGCACTCGTACGGGAAGTACTTCCACCTGGCCAACCTCCTCTTCTACAGCATATTCCTCATGTTTGTCACCGTGTACTCGTACTTGCTGATGATGAATACGGACTCCAGCTTCGACGGGGAGAAGTGCGAGACGAAGAACTCGAGTAAGGGGAATGACACGGGGAAGAATGGGACGGAGGTGTACTGTCGGAATAGAGGGGATTTTCATGCAAGTAAGTAAATCATTTCTAAAGATTCTTTAAATGTATTTTAATGGCTTCCGTTCTGACACAGATATATATCATAATATACCGGGTGCCCGGTAATTAATGGACAACCTTTTATCCACCAAGAGGGCACCTTATACTGGTCCAGAAAATCGACTTTTAGGTTTAGTAAAAGACGCCTGGTTTTCGAGATTTTCACACTTTTTAAAATTTCAGGTAGTATTAAAATTTTAAAAATTGTGAAAATCTCGAAAAACCAGGCGACTTTTACTAAACCTTAATGTCGATTTTCTGGACCAGTATAATGTGCCTTCTTGGTGGTTAAAAGGCCTGTCGCCTGGTTTTCGAGATTTTCACAATTTTTAAAATTTTAATACTATCTAAAATTTTAAAAAGTGTGAAAATCTCGAAAACCAGTCGTCTTTTACTAAACCTAAAAGTCGATTTTCTGGACCAGTACAAGGTGCCCTCTTGGTGGATAAAAGGTTGTCCATTAATTACCGGGCACCCTGTATATACCATAGATCAAGCAAACGTATCTACTTAGCGTGTCAAATGAACTCAGTAAAATCCACTGAGTTGTCTGTCTTTAATCGGAGCTTGCAGCTTTCGCGCGTAAATTTTTGTAAGTTGAAGTCGACAAAAACATAAAAAAGTCACATTACGTGATATTTCATTGCAACAACACAAAAATTATGAACACTCTAGGGCCTGAGACATATTTAAAATCACAGGCAAGTAACAACTTCAGTACAAAATCTGACACGCTCGGCCCCTATACAAATAGATGAACTTGTTATCTATCTAAATCTAGTTTTGTGTGTTCCGAGGAGTTATGTGAAGCTCTGCCGCTTCTTTCGGTCATGGCTCTTCGCGGCAAACGGCTGCTGTCTCCATGAGTCCTAATTTACACAATCAAAAATAGTATTTTATACAATCGTGACAGAGCTTTTCAGTCGAGTACCATGTTTAGGCCACGAAGCTTGCTGAGTGGCCTAATAGTACGGTACGAGAATGTAAAGCTTAATTATATCACTATTGTATACAATACTTTTTCTATGAGTCATCATCTTCATCATCATCATCATCATCCTCCTTGCGTTATCCCGGCATTTGCCACGGCTCATGGGAGCCTGGGGTCGCTTATCTTCATCATCAATGGACGAAAAACATTATCATTCAAGTTAAAATTAATGTAAATAGCGTCGTTCACCGTTGTATCAACATCGAATTACCTGGCAACCAATTGTTTGTAATAACCGTCTCTGATTGGTCGATAACGCGATAGATAAAAAAAACCTTTTTCAGATGCAGAAAAATTTGCCAGGTATCGCAAATTAGTAAAGAACTTGTATGAAGTTCTATTTTTGAAATTATTACAGTTAACTAACAGTGAACTGTAACGAAATATTATGGTTGACTAAGTGTCAAAGACTATCTAACACGGAAAAGTCAGCACTTATAGTTTAGTCTGTGGTGTCCTAATTGACAGATTAAAGTCGACGAGTAGAAAAAACATATTTAAATATGCCGTAACACAATAAAATCAATTTCACATCAATTATAATACCATTTCTATTTAACAATCAATAACATCACAATTATTATAAATTATCAACACGAGTTTTTTTTTGGTAAAATTTAGGGTGCTCTTCAAGCCATGATGGCTTGAGGCGAGGTTCGAAGTCAACTGTGCGTTTCTCCAGATTTTTTTTTTTTGCCTCACACTGTTAACTGCGGAACTGTCATTAAGAATATTCCTAAACCGATCGGAATCTCAAAAAGAGCGTGTCCGCATAGCAACTAACTTGGAGTTACTTCGAAAACTGACAAAGTTCAATAACCTTCAAACCTTTGAGAAACTTCCCTTTTTTTAACAACTTTGTAAATTAAAAGTTTAAGCCTAAACGCTGTTGGTAGCCAATAGCCATTCGTAGCAATCCTTTTTCCTCGGTGACAAATTGAACATAGTCTAGATAGATTAAAACTTGTGCAAAACCAAAAGTTTCTTTGATAATGTGTTCATATTTTGTCTGCAATAAAATACATATAAAAAGACCTACATCAGAACTTCAAGAAAAACTTGTAGTAGTTTAGATGGTGACATTGGTGACACAACTTTACTCAGTTTATACAAACTTACATGGTATGGAATGTAGAATTTAAAGGAAGCCTAACTGTCGAAGTAGAACAGTCGCAAAAATGACCGGCTGTCAGTGTTAAACTGAAGTTACAAATCTCTCCGCTAGGAGCGCATGTGTCACTCAAAGGACAGGAACATGACATGACATTAGACGTTCGTTTCTGTAGGCTGATTTCGTCAAGTTGTACATGTCAAGACGTAGTCCCGTGGTAGTGCGCTTGCTTCGTATGCAGATGTAACCAGGTTCGATCCTGACAAGCAGTCTTTTTGTTATTATTTTTATTTTATTTGAATTATCTTTTTGTGTATTTTAATTGTGTTTAGTTACTGTTTTATTTATGATATGTCTATTTACATTGTTTGTCCCATCCTAGGTAATGTTGTAAGTCTTTCGAATGAAATTTCCTTTATTTTCGCATAAATTTAATTTTAATGTTGTAACAAGATTTATGGATAATAATAAAATAAGGAAAAAATATCTGTAGAAAAACATATAAAAAACCCTCATCAGGATTTGAACCCGGGACCTCTTGCTCCGTAGGCGGGGTTACTACCGAGAAGGCTAAGAGATTGTCAAATCCTTATGTACCAGCGATTGCCGCGCCACCTATCTCCTCTTTTATATGTGCACATTTGATACTTAAGACTCCTTATTCCTTAGAGCGCTCATCAATTTCACGAAACGGCCATCGATAGATGGCGTTGGCGCTCGGTACGCGAGCACCTGCAACTCAACGCGCGTTTCAACGCCGACACAAATAATCTTGATAGTTTTGAATTAAATTGGTAATAACATAATTTTCAATTTTATACGGGGAATTTCCTGTTCATGGTATGGTAGTAGTAAATAAGGTGTATGAATGTAGTAAAAGTATAGTAGTCTACATATACATATATAAATACAGGTTTCCTAATTGATTGATTCAACAACCAACACCGCTGAGCCGAAACTACGAAAGCTAGAAAGTCGAAATTTGTATAGATTGCATTAACAAAATTTCGAAGAGATAAGAATCGATTATGAAAATTTACACCCCTAGTAGAGGGAAAAAGGGGGTGAAAGTTTGTATCGGGATCAATTTGTTTTTTTTTATTAGGAAAATTTTAGTTAGGAACTTGAAATTAGAGAATAGTTTAATAGTGATTTCTGTTTTTTTATTGAATGTATATGCATACTGATTGGTCCCATTTTTATCAGAACCCAGTTCCAGCGAACTCCTCAAGTCTGAAAGGCATACATATAGCGATTTTTGTGTTTTTATATGAATAGCATGCATTTACGTACGGAACAATGACATTTGGTGCAGTGGAACTGTTGATGATGGTCAGACCGGAACTCCCTAAATCTAAACGGCACAGTTATAGTGACTTTCATATTTTTATAAGAACAGCATGCACTTACGTCCAGAATAGTGACATTTGGTGCAGTGGAACTGCTCATGATGTTGTGTCACTTTTTAACCATCGCCTCAAATCTCTCAAGGAAGGACGGTTCTCAATTCGTCTGTTTTATTTTGTTTGTTCCTCGATATCTCCGTCGTTACTGGACCGATTTAAAAAATTTAATAATTAAAGCATTAAAAGCAGTTTTAAAAAATACCTACACATTTCTACATGTACTCTGCCTACCCCTTTATGGGATACAGGCGTGATTGTATGTATGTATTTGTACATAATCCAACATTCGCAAGTAGCTTTCATCAGAACCCAAAAGGCGGCGGTTTTTTTTTCTTCAAAATTATTAAACGTTTTTTTTATGGGATAGGAGGCAAACGAGCAGACAAGTTGCCTGATGGTAAGCGATCACTGCCGGCTATGGACACCCGAAGCACCAGAAGTGTTGGTGCGTTGCCGGCCTTTAAGATGGATGTACGTTCTTTTCTTGAAGGTTTGAAGGTCGCATCGGTCCGGAAATACCGCTGGCAACAATTCATTCCACAGTTTAACTGTGCATGACGTGACCTGTGCAAAACATTGCGTCTTAGAAACATTTGAAAGGGTGAAAATCAAATTATGTACATGTTCGTTCTAAAAGTAGCTGATCAAACATCGTCGGTTTGTAAAGCCTGCGGTTAAATTTTTGCTCCTTCCTTACTATACATATTTTATTTAGAGGGTTTTGAGATTTAGGTAATAAAACAACGCTTCATTAGGTTTAATAGCATTATGTAAAGTATAATGTCAATGTAAGTGCAAGCAGTCTTATGAATAGAATAGCAGTTCTGTTGACCACCTCCTGACTCCATCATGAGACCTTGGACCTCATCTAGTTTGATGGTGCTCGTCGGCCCAAATCTAATGAGCCCAAACATGATGGGGTTATAATGAGGAGAATAGCAGTTCTGTTGACCACCTCCTGACTCCATCATGAGACCTTGGACTTCGTCTAGATCGATGGTGCTCGTCAGCCCAAATCTAATGAGCCCAAACATGATGGGGTTATGATGAGGAGAATAGCAGTTCTGTTGACCACCTCCTGACTCCATCATGAGACCTTGGACCTCATCTAGTTCGATGGTGCTCGTCAGCCCAAATCTAATGAGCCCGAACATGATGGGGTTATGATGAGGAGAATAGCAGTTCTGTTGGCCACCTCCTGACCCCGTCATGAGACCTTGGACCTCATCTAGTTCGATGGTGCTCGTCAGCCCAAATCTAATGAGCCCAAATATGATGGGGTTATGATGAGGAGAATAGCAGTTCTGTTGACCACCTCCTGACTCCATCATGAGACCTTGGACCTCATCTAGATCGATGGTGCTCATCAGCCCAAATCTAATGAGCCCAAACATGGTGGAGTTATGATAAGTAGAATAGCAGTTCTGTTGAACATCTCCTGCCTGACTCCATCATCATGAGAACCAGAACCTCATCCTGGTCCCAAAATATAATAATAATTCAAACTCTCAACAAACTTCACGTATAACTTAAAATCCAAAATCATATGAAAAGCATGTCGAATGCTAAAATTGCATAAGGTGTAAAAAGGATCAAGATTTGTTTAGTCGCAGTTTACGGCACTTCTCGGAACTATCGCGCTGCTTACGAAAGCTAGGTGCGCCGGACGATCAAACGCAGGTCCGTTGTCTTCGAGCGCTCGGCGCAGACTGAGCGGGCTCGCGTTAGCACAGTGTCTTTTATTCGAATTTTAGGTGTTTTAAAAACATATCTATCGACAGAAAGGTATGTCTTATATGTATGATTTTTTTTTTATAGGTCAATAAGAAGTTCTAGTTTAGGATAATATTATTTAAGAGTTACAAAAAATGCAGGAATCGCAGGAAAAATACATAATGTAAACCTCTTTTTATCGAAAAAATGGAAGGATACGGAAGGTTATTTATCCACCATTTCAAGTAAATCTTAAAATGTCAAAGTATTAGCTAACTCGTACAGGATATAACAAATAGGATTGTGATCATTTATTACCCCAAATAACATTTTTAACAGCACAATCACGATTCTAAACGAGCTATTCCACTACGAAATTTGAAAACGTCTTCCGAAAAAACTGATTTTTCGGAAGTATAAAAAGACATATTTTAAAGTAGTACCAATTGACTTTCTAGCTTAAGATATGTACTTTTAGGAACATTATCATTTTTTTAATAATCATTTATAGTTTCTTTATAATTTTGAATGAAAAAGGTTCTATTTTGCAAAAAACGCTCGTCTTTAGGAATAAGGCCTCTTAAAGATATCGCTCCTCCCTCTAATCTCCATATTACATGGCTATTAAGTAGATGATGACACCGATGGATACTTAACAATTTTGACACACAGCAGTGAAACAATATGGTCTAAAAAGTATCAACCGAGGTTCTAAAAGTTTTAATCTCGTGTCGCAAGATGGCAGTAACCACAGGCAATAACCGTGATTATTATGAGGAGGCACACTCAAAGGTTATGACAGATGGCGCCACCCTATTAGTCCATACGTGAGAGCGAGAAGATGATATGTTTTTTCTCTCTCACACATACAATATGTTTGATAGTGACATGACTATAGACACTTGTACAGGCGCCGCCTGGCGAGATAAAATGTCAGTGTGCCTCGTCATTGGCATATGTCGATACTAAAATTTTGTAAATAACGAAGCTAAAATTTCTACAATATCTTCTCCTACAGATTTCGAGGTTCTAGTAACAATGTACACGAGCACTGTCGCCATTTTGATCCACAACGCCCTCTGTCTGGTGCTGGGAGCATACAAGATGAAGGAACAGAAGTGGCACTACATGGTGGACCCGTCCAACCTGGTGTCCTGGGTCCTGTACATATGCTCCACCATCATGGTTCTGCCTACCGTCGTTGGCATCTACACGGAGATACAGGTACTTACCTAACTAGTCGCCATATTGACTCACAGCGCCATCTAGTGTGTAAAAAATGAACAGAAGTGGCAATACATGGTTCCGTCCAACCTGGTGTCCTAATAGGTGCTGAACATATGTTCCACCGTCATGGTTCTGCCTACCGTCATTGGCATCTATACGGAGATTCAGGTACTTACCTAACTGGTGGCATATTGACGCACAGCGAGCTGGCCTTGTCGGTAGTGATCCTTCCTGCAGTCCTGGGCAAGAGCGGTAAGGGCATTTATTTGTGTGATGAAACATAGAAACACTTCGTTCCTCAGCCTTGGATGTTTTCTATGTAAGTATTTAAGTATTTCTATATTAATATTACGTTGTTTGAGCACCCACAAACACAAGCCTTCTTGAACTTACTATGGGACTCAATAAATCTGTGTAAGAATGTCCTAATATAATATTTATTACTTATTTCCAGTTCTCTGCCGCGTCCATCACCGTGTTCCTGTCCTGGTTCGAGCTGCTGCTGCTCCTCCAACGTTTCGACACCGTCGGCATCTACGTGGTCATGTTCCTGGAGATCCTGCAGACTCTCCTCAAAGTGCTGATGGTCTTCTCCATACTCATCATCGCGTTTGGACTCGCATTCTTTATACTGCTGTCAAAAGTAAGATTAACGATAAGAATTGCCTATTTTCCACCACTGTAACCGTAAGCAGTATAATATTGGAAGGTTTAGATTCCATTTTTTTAATGGATAATAAAATCATTTATTTACAAAAGATTTTGGTACACAATTTTTGTTTTACATGAAGTCTCACTCTTGGTCCTACTGCTGATGTAACGTGGAAACTACTTGATCATGTTCCTGGATCAAGATCCTGGAAAAGCTCCTTAAAGTACTGATGACATTTCGTACTCGCCTTCTATTATTTTTATTTATTTATTTAAGCTTTATTATTCTACACTAGCTTTTACCCGCGGCTTCGCCCGCGTAATAAAAGTATTCTTATTGAAACGTTTACAAAAAAATAAGATTTTCATTTGGATCCGTAGGTTTCTTTGTAGGTACATCTGTCCGCGATTATTTCGATTAAGGTAAAGCGGGGCAATTCTCGACTGGGGGGCCATTGTAACTGATCTATTTGCTGTACGGTCAGCCAAGAACCTTACACTGCTTTTTGGCTGACTGTACCTTACACATATTACTATTGTTTTAAAAGAAATTCTTGCAATGATTGTAGAATTGTTACACAGCGACCACAGCGTAGGTAGTAGGTACGAATATGTATGTATTTTACCTATATAAATATTTATACTGGGGAAACTTCATACAACCCACACAGCCAGTATCTCGACGCTATGGTCGGTAGGGTAAAAAGTACTTCCTTGCATTATCGCTTACAATTTTTTCCATTTTGCTTATACTTATTGCAAATGTAAACATATAAAAGGCAAGCAAACAACGATCTTCTTACAGCACATTGAATATAATAGTTATCACGGATGCAGGATACTCGCCGATGCCTACTTACTAATCCCTTCCCGCTGAGCCACCTGCATTTTACACTGCCTAGATAGCGATTGCCGACCGGAATAATTTCCGACCCCAATCCCTATTCTTATCCCCGTCCCTATCTGTATCCTTGTCCCCGTCCCCATCCCCGTCCCGTCCCTGTCCCTCCCCTATCCCTATCCCCGTCCCCGTCCCCTATTTTTATCCCGATTCCTATCCCTATCCCTTTCCCTATCCCTATCCCTATCCCTATCCCTATCCCTATCCCTATCCCTATCCCTATCCCTATCCCTATCCCTATCCCTATCCCTATCCCTATCCCTATCCCTATCCCT